>NC_060145.1:382059178-382368678 GCF_021461385.2 Schistocerca piceifrons
CAGACAGCCGATTGGCGGCGCCCACGAAATTCCTGCGAAGTGCAGAGATACGAGCAGTCCGCATCAACCATCTCGCGAACAATGTGAGAGTGGAACGGGAAATTAAGCAGTACTCAACTGCTGAACCAGCAGGCAGGCGTGTTGCAGCCAGAGACTACAGATGTGGGCAGTGCATCGTCCTGGAATTCGTTTCGGGAAGAGCTATGTGCCGAGATAATTGGAATTACACTACTGGCCATTAAAATTGCCACACTAAGAAGAAATGCAAATGATAAACGGGTATTCATTGGACTATAACTGACAAGTGATTACATTTTCACGCAATTTGGGTGCATAGATCCTGAGAAATCAGTACCCAGAACAACCTCCTGTGGCCGTAATAACGGCCTTGATACGCCTGGGCATTGAGTCAAACAAAGCTTGGATAGCGTGTAGAGGTACAGCTGCCCATGCAGCTTCAACACGATACCACAGTTCATCAAGAGCAGTGACTGGCGTATTGTGACGAGCCAGTTGCTCGGCCACCATTGACCAGACGTTCTGGTGAGAGATCTGGAGAATGTGCTGGCCAGGGCAGCAGTCGAACATTTTCTGTATCCAGAAAGGCCCGTACAGGACGTGCAACATGCGGTCGCTCATTATCCTGCTGAAATGTAGCGTTTCGTAGGGATCGAATGAAGGGTAGAGCCACGGGTCGTAACACATCTGAAATGTAACGTCCACTGTTCAAAGTGCCGTCAATGCGAACAAGACGTAACCGAGACGTTTAACCAATGGCAACCCATACCATCACGCCGGGCGATACGCCAGTATGGCGATGACGAATACACGCTTCCAATGTGCGTTCACCGCGATGTCGCCAAACAGGATGCGACCATCATCATGCTGTAAACAGAACCTGGATTCATCCGAAAAAATGACGTCATCTTCGTGGTGTAGCAATTTTAATGGCCAGTAGTGTACTTACCGGGAATCCCTAGAGGGAAGACGACACTCTTTTCCGGAGGCACTACTGTGGAAATTTAGAGAAGCGTCTTTTGAGGCCGACTGCAGATCGATTCTACTGCCGCCAACGCACATTTCGCGTAAAGACCATGAAGGTTAGTTTCGAGAAATTAGGGCTCGTACGGAGGTTTATATACAGTCCTTTTTTCCTCGTTCTGTTTGCGAATGGAACTGGAAAGGAAATGACTGGTAGTGGTACGTAGTAACCTCCGCCATGCACCTTGCGAGGGTTGCGGAGTATGACTGTAGATCTTGATTCACATAATCCAGTGACAGTACAGTTCCTATGTTACGGACTTTGAAAGTATTCACGTGTTCCCTGAGCACGGTACTTGACTGTATAGTTTGTACGTGTCGCAGTGAAAAAGACATAGAGATGGCAGATCGCCGCAACTGAATGTACTGATTCCTGTAGTTGTTCCCTGCGTGAAGTTACATACCGAGGACTACGGTGAATAAACTGCGGAAGTAAATCCTGTAGTTTGAGTCAGAATGATGTCGAGCTTTAACTTGCTCAGAGCACCAACGTCACGCATTCTCCAACAGCCAATCAGCGCTCGGTAGTGTTCTGACTACTGACCGCGCTACTGTGAGTGTTGTTGGTCAGTGATCTCTATACTAAGATCACTGGTTGTTGTTCATTGCGGGCATTAAACGTGATCGTAGCGAGATATTCATTGAATTTTTATTAAATATCTTGCGAGTAATCGCTGATGGCGTTGGTAAGTGACAAATTCTACAGATCGCTGTTGCAGAAGCAGCGAAAATAACACCCCACACTTAAAAGAACGCAAAATCCCCAAGACTGGCAAAGTTTTAACAGAAATTCGAAATATAGCGCGTACTTCGATGCGAGATGCGTTTAATAATTTCCATAACGAAACTCTGTCTCGAAATCTGGCAGAAAACCCCGAAGAGATTCTGGTCATACATAAAGCACACCAGTGGCAAGACGCAATCAATACCCTTCACTGCGCCGATATTAACGGTGAAGTCACCGATGACAGTGCCACTAAAGCAGAGTTATTAAACACGGTTTTCCGAAACTCCTTCACCAAAGAAGACGAAGTAAATATTCCTGAATTCCAATCAAGAACAACTGCCAAGATGAGAAACTTAGAGGTAGATATCCTCTGTGTCGCAAAACAGCTTAAATCACTTAATAAAGGCAAGGCTTCTGGTCCAGATTGTATACCAGTCAGGTTCCTCCCAGTGTATGCTGATGCAATAGCTCCATATTTAGCAATTATATACAACCGCTCACTCACAGAAAGATGCGTACCGGTATCTAAAGACTGGAAAACTGCTCAAGTCACACCAATACCCCAAAAAGGGAAGTAGAAGTAATCCGTTGAATTACAGGCCCGTATCACTAAAGTCGATTTGCAGTAGGGTTCTGGAAAATATACTGTATTCGAACATTATGAAGTACCTCGAAGAAAACGATTTATTGACCCATAGTCAGCACGGATTCAGAAAATATCGTTCTTGCGAAACACAGCTAGCTCTTTACACTCACGAAGCAATGAGTGCTATCCACAGGGGATGTCAAATTGATTCCATATTTTTAGATTTCCGGAAGGCTTTCGATACCTTTCCTGACAAGCGTCTTCTAACCAGACTGCGTGCCTGTGGAATATCGCGTCAGTTGTGCGAATGGATTTCTGATTTCCTGTCACAGTTCTTAGTAATAGACGGAAAGTCATCGAGTACAACAGAAGTAATATTTGGCGTTCCCCAAGGAAGTGTTATAGGTTATATTAACGACGTAGGGGACAATCTTAGTAGCCGTCTTAGATTGTTTGCAGATGATGCTGTCATTTACCGTCTTGTAAAGTCATTAAATGACCAAAAAGAATTGCAAAAGATTCAGATAAGGTATATGTAAATCCAAACATCTAAACAGGTTTCAGGATATTTGTGGCAATGCTAGTTACTGCAGCATCTTCTAAACGGGTTTCCACGCAACTATCGCCTACACAGGTCACTCATTGTCAACAATGGAGTTATTTTTGATACAGAATGGTATGGTAGGCTCTGAACGAGCAACAAGCGTGTGCTGAAGCAAATATGCCGTTATGGGTTAAGAGACGTTTATGCAAACATTTAAACAGCTTTGCGGATATCAACCACAATATTAGTGACTGCATAATCTTGCGAATCAGTTTCAGCAAATTAAAAACGATAAAAAAACTACTTAAGTTCGAGTGAGGGTGAAATTAGATTGTTACATTTAGCTAGCTTTTCGATAGAATGCGACACAGTTGCCAAACGTGACTTCAGTGACATATCAGTGAGACAAAGCAAGGAGATTCAAAGTAAAATTTAGGCGAAGATGAGGAGGAAAACTCATTGAAAGTAGTTGCTCGTAAACTTCGTTATATTTTAATCCATAAACTGTTAAAAGTGCTATTTACTCTGAATTTGAGTCGCTGATTTATGCTTCAAACCGCATATATACATTATTGGAAAGTTAATTATTAAAGAGATAATTAAAGAGCTACAAGCAGAGTGTGTACGGGAGAGAAATATTATATGTGAAAATATTCCTGTTTGTGTGTCTGTTACAGTTCCTGGACGAATCCGACACGTGTTCCGAAGTGAGCTGCCCGCCGCGCGGACTCATCAGCAGGGCAGACACCGACATCGACGCAGATTCCAAGGCAACAAGACTGCAGACGCACCTGGTCAGTACTGCGGCATCACTGCCATTGCGGTGACCGCGGTGTGTGTAGAGACGAGGATCAATGATCCTTAATTACTGCCGTTACCATTCCAGTAGCCTTACATGCTTAAACGCGAGGTCCGAGAAAGTTTCTTCCACACAAGCGCCTTATCATTTTCCCACCTCCAGCCCGGTCCCTTCACCACCGCCACGTGTCTCCCCCCCCCCCCCCCCCCCCCCCCCCCCCCCCCCCCCCCCCGTGTCGGTTTTCACTACTAATTGTGCTACACGCTATACATAAACCTAGCACTTGGGCGCTGCACTCAGCGTGGCCGTTACTAATTGTGACATATCCTACATAGAAATCTTAACGATTGTGCCATCACTAGCAAATCCTCCCAGCCGTTACTAATTGTGAAATGTCCTATATAGAAATCTTAACGGTTGTATCTTCTCTGGCGGTTCTTTTAGCTTGGCGCCCCAGTCAGCGGTTTCTGTCTTTTGTGCCTTAAACCGGCCTGGAAGTGCAATATGAGCGGAAGATAAAGAGATTTTAAGAAGAAAGATGTAAGCAAACTCATATTCTGCGGCCTGGAAGTGCAATATGAGCGGAAGATAAAGAGATTTTAAGAAGAAAGATGTAAGCAAACTCATATTCTGCGGTGAATCACGATATAGTTGAGAGACTTCACGATAAATGTCCTGGATAGGCCACATACTAATCAAAAACCCACTACGTGTTTCTTCGGCCTAACCTGTCAGTTTGATGAGGCAGGATGCGCTTTCGGTTTACGGAAAAAAAAAGGAAATAAATCTACAGGCACGGATGTGGTGGGGAGGATGAGCACTGCCCCCTTCCACCCCTTGCTGGGTACGCCCTTGATGGAACAAAACTTTTCTAAAAAGTACCACTTCTGTTTTCTACACCATTCCGGAGTGAAGGCGGCTTTTTACTGTGTTAACAATAAAAAACAAACGTGAGGAAATGGACGAACTTGAAGCATGACTTACGAGCTGTAGTGCCCAACGACAAATCAAATATAATTAAAATTAATAACTATTCGTTCAGTTATAGTGCTGCATCATGAAACTTAGTGAAGTGACTGCATACTAATGCTAAGACAACATAGTGTCTTCACTACCAAAGCAATGACATATTTTGTCCTGAATAGCTTTGACCCAGTTGTTATTACTTGTTGCAAAGTCCTTACAATTAACACAATTTCTATGACAGGCTTTTTCCAGAATTTTTGTAGGCTCATGTTGACTGCTTCAAAACATTTCAAAGCAAATGGACAAAAGCTGCTCACTTCTTATTTAATATTTCATTATTAGCTAATCCATTCCTTGCATCATAGATTGTGGGCTTGGGCTGGAAAACCATGTTTTATTGTCAGGCATAATGTCACATGAGAATGTAGTTAACTAATGCCTGTATTGTTAAACGAGATACTTTTGTCTTACAGCCATTCATTGTTAACAAAGTTCAGTTTTATGTGAGTGTGCTTTCCAAATTTGTCCTTTCATATTCAGCAAAGAGGTGATAGCCTAACAGAATGCCATGAAACCATAATCATTATCTATTTTATGTGCTTCACCATGAGAGTGATCTACTAACTGATGTGTGTGTCACATCTTGTGTATGTCTGTTGCAGGGCTGGGAGCAGGAGACCCTGCCTGTAACCTGCTGGGAAGTGCCCCGTTCCAAACTGCGGCTGCAGACGGTGCTGGGCCAAGGGAACTTTGGACAGGTTGGCTTACTCATTTTGTAGTAGATAGAAATCTGTTTCATAGCTTAGGCATCATCACTGTAAGCTTACCCTCCCACACATCACTATTAAAATTCTATGTCTTTGCACAAATTTTAAAAGCTTTGAGAGGTGTAAAATATACAAAAGAAACTTTTTACTTATCTTCATTACCTCGTTGTTGTTGACTCTCAAGTCATCTTGTGTCTATGGTACATTCTTGAGGCTGTAATTATGATTTAACGGGTTCCTGAAGATGAAATAACTAATGAAGATTTGCGTGTAGTTATAAATATCTTTTTTATTTTATTCCATTCTTCTATACCACACTGACTTCACAATCTCCATTTTTACCACACCACAAATTACATTATTAAAGACACAATCAGAAACACGTCTGACTCCAGCTAAGTCATGCCCACCACAACTACTAGCTTTCTGTGGTACTAACAATATTCCAAAGAGTTTACATCCTTTCATGCCAAAAGGAGAATCTTCAAGTTATATCATTATTTTGTAAATGAATCCAGAAATAAATTTAATAATTAGTTTTAGATTGTGCAATTAATAATACAAATTGTAAGTATGCCAGAAATTTTGTAATTTCAATTATTTTTAAAAGAAGAGTAATTTTGGCCGTACATATAGAGTGCTAACAAATTAATTTCTTTTTATACATTTTTACCCAAAACATAGCACATCATATAAAAAATCATATGAAATTCATTCAGTTAGACAGCTGAGAATGTTCACATATACAAGAATTGATAGTATAAATGGTATCAGTTGTTTCTATATAAAAAAAGGTAATGTTAGAGGAGGGTGACCCATTATAACACCATCTGCTGTACAATGGTAGTTTTTGTCATTGAAATGTTCTTGATACAAGGGATGCATCGGAAATAATTTTACAAACATTGGAAACAGATTTCTTGCACCAAGGCAGGAAAAAAAATTCCTTGATAATGTATGACTGAAGGTCCTTCATCTTTGGTTTAGTAGAGAAAAAGGTATACAACATTCCCTATCATTTCAGTTTGTGTGTATACTTGTCAAATAATTGATTGTCCCAACCTCTACAACACCACTGACATTGGGAATTACCAGGATCAGGGACATGACATAGAAGGACTAAACCCCTTTAACTAACATTATTTGTCCTTTTGATGACAAACATTTATTTTTTAAGCAACAACAGGTCCCCTTTAAGAAAAACAGGAAGGAAAATTCCAAGTTAATTTGCGATGTTGAATTTACACACTTGAAAGTGTTCAAAATGGTGAATACCTGACTGGGTTGTCCCATAAAGGTTTTTATCTACCCAAAAAAGATGGTTATCGATATTTACTGTTCTGTATTTTCCTAATTTGTCTCATATGTAAATGAGGCCAAAGATACAAACAACGGGTTGGCAGTTTGTGTAACAATCTGTAGGCAAAAGTTCTCACATGATTGGTGACCAGCAAGCAAAAGATGCTGCACACATTGATAACATTATGGGTACATGAACTGTTGATGAAGTACCCTCCATGCAGTACTGTTGGATATGTCATGAAAGAATATTCTGAGCCTGCAGAATATTCTTCATGAATAGAAACAGGTTGGACATTGGACATTGTAGACAGAGTGACCGCAAATGAACACTGATGTTATCTGGAAGTAAGTCTCCATAATAACACATTGTTACTGGGGCAAAATAAGTGCATCAGCCAGTTGATTTATATCTATCTAACAAAAAGAATTTTAACAAAATAATTTAATTTGATGGATAAAAAATCCACTCACCAAGTGGGGGCAGAACACATACATAAAAGGAGGTTATAAGTAGGCAAGCTTGCTGAGCCAGTGGCTCCTTCCTCAGAAAGATGGTTTAAATGGGAAGGAAGAGGGATGAGGGAAATGTACTGGAATGGTCTAGGGAAAGGGGTAGATTTCAGGAAAGTCACACAGAACCATTGGTCAGGGGAGACTTACCACAGAGGATGAGAAGTCTTTCTCAGAAATAAAAGCATTTGATTTATAGTCAGATATTCGCTTTTGTTCTAATAGTGTATGACACTTCCACAAGGCTTGCTAACAATTATGAACTGCTGTGATGTGGAAAGCACAAGTCTTATACTAAAAGGAACAATAGTTTCTAATTATTCCTGCTGTAACAGTTCACACAAAATGGCCAGACTATGTATAAACTGTCCCTAATTTTGCCACATTATCAGCATGTCACAGGAATCATTCATAACTATCTAATACAAAGGAATATTCCTTGAGAGCAACTTACAGTAGGACCATCATGTAAACCTAATTTTTACCCAGTCTTCCACTTTTAAGCTCTCAGTTTTTCAAATCTCATCTGGTGCAGTCTCCAACAGTCAGTCATTCCTTGTCATCCCAACCGGTTAGTCTCCCCGACCTGGGGTTTGGGTAACTTTTCCAAACTCTACCTCTTTTCCTAAACCTCACCAGTCCTTTTCCTTCACCCCTCCTCCTTCCTCGTCAACTCTTCTGCCAGAATAAAGAGCCACTTGCACCAAAAGCTGCTAAATTGTAACACCTTTTTTATATATATATATATATATATATATATATATATATATATATATATATATATAATATATATATATGTGTGTGTGTTCCCCCCATGTGATGAGTACATGAGTACATTTTTTATCTATCCAATTACTTATTTTTTCAAAAATTGATTATTTTTGTTGATGTAAACCAAATTTCTGGGTGGATAACTGGAGACTTGTTAAAATAATTCTAAGAAATGTAATTCAACTGTGAAGAAAGTTACTTACAGAATTATTATCCATCTGACTCTTAAAATTCTGGCAGCAAATGTTTCAGTGTGAGTCACTGCATTATATTCTCTTACATCCATTTATTTCATCGTGCTGGTAAAATTTCACTGTAAGCATTTGAAAATGGTACAATAGGGGCTAAAACCATATTTGAACCATTAATCTCATGAAATTACAGTAGTTTGTGATGTACATATTTAGATGTTGAAATCAACAAAATTACATGTATGTCTTTAGAGATATATGTTGGAAAGAAAGAAGTCCACTGCTTAACCTTCTTTGTTCAACTGCTATACATAAATATGTTTAGATCATAAAATTTTTTCTTTGCCTGAAGATGACCTGTTGTCATCTATGTTTGGAGTGTTTTACAGTTCTTGTTTTGTCACTAAGTGTGCATGATCAATATCTTAACCAGTAGGTGAATGAATGTTATAGTTGGCTGATGACCCACATTGTCCTTATTTTTAACAATAACTTCCCTCAATGAAATACTCCATTCACTTATAAAATGTTTTATTGTGTGGAGCAGAGTTGGTAAAATATTTTTGTATTTCCTGTTATTTATTCACTTTGTAGTAATGCTGATCACTTTAACAGGTGCTGAAAGCAGAAATAGATGACATATGTGGTGGCATTGGCTCCACTAGACTTGTAGCTGTTAAGACTGTGAAGGAGGATGCAAGTCAGAGAGATAAAGACGACCTCCTGCGTGAGATGGAGATCATGAAAACACTAGGAGCCCATCCAAATGTAGTCACACTATTGGGATGTTGTACTGAACAAGGTAAGACAACTTTAAACACACACACACACACACACACACACACACACACACACACACACACACACACACGCAGGATGTGATTCCTAACAGTAGTCAAGCACATAATTCTCATCACATTTTTTGTATGACATCCAGTGTCAGTTTATTTTCCATTACAAACAACATGATTTTTAGAGCGAAATTTTACATGCACACTTGATAGAGTGGTTCCAAATTAGTCTGGTGTGATATTTGTGTTATTGACATATATTAACAGGGACAATAAAACATGAAGAGTAAACTGTACTCCAGCAGCAATTGAGCTATGCTGCTACTGCATGGTGATATGAGTCAGCACGAGCTGCTGTGGTGTTGTTGCTGCTAGAGTACTGGCTATTCTTTGTGTTTTATTGTCCCTGTTAACATATGTCAATAACACAAATATCACACCACAATAATTTGGAACCGCTCTATCTAGTGCGCATGTAAAATTACGTTTTAAAAACAATTTTGTTTGCAATGAGCAATTAACCATTGATTTCTGTCAGCAATGAGAGTCACATGATGGTGAGCAGTATTTGTTTGGGATGACACCAGCCACACATAGAAAAAGTGATATTGCATATATCTGCCAAAACACCAGAGAAAAACATGAAAAAGTGCCTGACGGCTCTGGGGAGAGAGACCGTTACAATTTCTTCAAATCTGGATGTGTGTGTGCATTCCTGTAACTTTTCCAAAGATATTAATTCCTTCAATTGTCGTTGCCAGTATTTCAGGTTTCAATAGTGAACTACTCTCTGTTTATGACCAGTAAAATGTATCTCTTGATTAGAGAACCTACACAGTTATGCCTTAACATACCAAAATAAGAACATTTAGAAACTATTAACAGAAGAAACATTCTCATAAATTATGCCCCATTCAAAAGTTACTACAAATAGCTGTCTTACTATATCTGTTTGAAGTTATTGTGAATGCTATATTTGCTTTATACTATGATTAAAAGCTTCCTGGAGCAGCAGTATACCTAGATTTATTGTGAGGCTAGTCAGAATGACTCATTCACTCTGAGGTAGTGTGTGCTGTTGTGAGGCTGTATGCTGGACCAGAACTTGAACCTGTAACTTTGCCTTTTGTGGGCAATGCTCCTGCCAGCTGTGGAAGAGAGAGCATGGTCATGACAATTTTTACACACATAATTTTGCATAGTTTGCACATCATGCAGTTCTAGAAAATTACAAGCTACAACAGACATTTTATAAGCGATATAGAGGTTGGTATTACTGTGGATTCTTTAATGCTATGTCAGCTGTAGTTAGGAGCCCTAGGAAGGAGCACGTGTTTTTGTTTTTGGCTGTGTACTCTAATGTTAAACTGGCAAGGGGTAGAAATGGACCCTGCAGTGGTTGAAGACCAGAGGTTGTACATCAAGATTGATACTTTATGTGGCAAAAACCTGACAGAAATTCATAGTGCATTAAGTGAAGTTCATATTGAGTTTACAGTGGACTGTAGTGTAATTTCAAGTTGGGTTAATAGTCTTTGTGGTGGTTGTATGAGCACTGACGATAATCTACGACCCAGAAGGCCAAACATGTCATCAGATGAATAAAGTGTGAAACTTGTGGCAGATGATCTTGAAGAGGATTGTTGAGCGACTTGTGAGGAACTCTCTGAACCCATGAGAATTTCCCAACACCATTATTTTGTATTCTGACAAATAATTTGAAGAAGAGAAAAATTTCTGCAAGAAGGTCCCACACTATTCGACTCCTGAAGAGAAGCAGAAATGCCTGGACATTGCAACCTTACTCGAACAATGGTTCGTCAATATAGATCAAGGACTCTTGTGTTAAATTGTCGCTACTGATGAAACGTGAATTACAGACTTTGGACAAGAGTTGAAGTCTCAGTCCAATGAGTGCAGAGCTTCATATTCTCCACATCCAAAAAGATTTCAATGCGCTCAATCAAACCTCAAGCAAATGATGATTTTTGATTATGATCACTAAGGGATCATTATGACAGATAGAGTCCCATGTGGAACAAAGTATCACAGAACTGTATTATCATAACTTCATGCAAAATATGTGCAGAAACATGCATAAAATCAAACATTAGTTGCTCAAGGCTCAGCCACTCATTCTCCATGACAGTGCTCACCTGCATATTTGTGAAGTTGTAGCCCAAAAACTGTGCTGTAAACATGAATGGGAAGTACTTCCACATCCTCTGTTCAGCTCGGACATGAGTCCATCAGACTTTGACTCGTTTCCGAAGTTCACGAAACTTATGAGTGGACACCATTATCTTTCTCTGGAAGAGCTTTCTACCGCTATTACCTGAGCTATTTGACAGATGAACAGAAGTGGTGTACTGGATGGAATAATAGAGCTTCCAAGACAATGGTATTCAGTCATAGAGAAGCAGGGAGAGTATATTGAAGGAGTAAAGAGATACTGGGGGGGGGGGGGGGGGGGGGGATTTAAGCGAAAAGATTAATGTGCATTATTTATGAAATGTTCCTCATATCTTTTAGTTCCTCTCCCCCATGTGGATTGTCTTGCTTCCTGACGACCTGCTGTGAACATTCTAGCCAGGTCAAGGTGCTGATTCAATGGGTGACTAAAACTGGGAATTAACTGGAGGCTGAATAAGCCAAGACATTACAGAAGGAATCCCCCCGTCCCCCATTCCACTCTCACATAAACACAAGGAAAAAGACAACAGGAACACTGACTTTGTCAAATGTAGGTGGAAATGACTAAAGTGAAACAGCAGTCCCCTCGTTAAATGTTCATATAACCATAGTCCGCAGACCTGTGTTAACAATCATAGTGCTTCTAATAATGGTGAATACAACTTCAATTTTATATCATGCAAATTTTGATGATGTCAAAAGTTATGAGAATTTTTTGAAATATTAGTTCTTGAAAGAATTACATGGAGCTTGTGGTCCTAAAATGTTTGGTCAAATGGTTTCCAAAAGCTGTACTCTTCTGAACTGGAATTTATTGGAAGTTATGCTAAAGTTATGGACTAAGCAGTGTTAAAGTTATGTACTAGGCAGTGATGTAAACAAATTGTTATGAATACTATAGTTAGCATAGTAAAAAATATCTATATTTTATTATTATTATTATTATTGTTGTTGTTGTTGTTGTTATCATCATAAACATTTTGACTCATTGAAAGTGAGGCAGATGGCAGGTAAAATTTGGGAGTTTGAGGAGGAAGGAGGTGGGGTGGGTTAAGACTGTAACAAACTGTGACATCCCCTCCAGACCTGAAATGTTGATCTGTGCCTGTCTGTTACTTACTGAGATAATGTGGCACAAACGCGAGTCAGTCATTTATTGTTTTAGCTCATGGTATCGAAATGTGAAACTTTATGATAATTATGTCCACACATCAGTTATTATTATATGACTCATATCTCTCTTGAGTTGCAACAGACTTCTGCACTGTTAGTTTCTGTAAATACTGTACTAATGCATTCATTATTGCTAAAATGAATGATATTCAAACAACAGTCAGAGCAGATTTTATCAGTTTAGAATTCATTGGGCAGACTGTAACATTTGCTATGTTTGACAATGAACAAAGATGAAATGAACACGTAAAATAATTTTGTGATGATACTGTAGTTCACTTGATACTATAGGCACTTACAGCATCAATAATAACAATATTCGAAAATATCATAAATGTGTGTCTTTAAATTATAACTTGACATCACTATCATGCTCATCATTGTAAAGTTCCTGTGCTTCAGAATTCAGCACTATAGCAACCACTTTTTTTGCAGTTGTATCTGCAAGATGTAATACCTATATTTTCTAGTTTAGTAATAATATGAGTCAGTAATATTAATTTCTTCACAATTTTTAATACTTAAATGCCCTATGAAGTAATGTCAGATAGTCTGAATGTTGACACTCCCATGAAGGTGACTAATGTTGCATAATATATGCTAAATTCAGTTAGAGTTTGTAACATGTTAAGTAGCTTAATTGTTGTGCACATATTAATTTAGTAACATGTTAAATAGTATAATTGTTGAACACATGTTAATTAATTGGATGATACGCAATCTAGATACGCATTTTGCTTAATCCATATTTCTGCACTATTCATAATCCACAGTACTGCACATGTCAGTATTTGGTGAAATGTGACAGTTTAGAGAGAGAGAGAGAGAGAGAGAGAGAGATACTAAATTTTCATAAGATTAACAGTTTGAGATCAATGTCAGATATATGGCAAATCAGATCCAGTTAAAATTGCATCAGTGATGGCTAAGAATAGTGTGAGATCTTTTAAAAATGGTATTCTTTCACAATATATGTAACCTAGAGTAATGAACTTTGATTGCAGACCACATTGCAACACACTCAGGAACTGAAATTTATTAAAGATTTATCTACAAGGCTGGTAGGCACAACAAGCTATTTCTCCATTTGCAAGAAGCAAATGATGAAAAATGCAACATCAGTCTGTCGCTTATCTTCCTAAATAAGTTACTAAAATCAACTGTCATCATGAATTTAGTGCTGCAAGGTCATGTCTATTTAGGCAATACTGGGCCACACAGTGTATCTGCTCTGATTAGCAGATATGGTCTCCTTTGTTTCCAGTAAGTTCAGCCTTTGTAGTGGACCCCTGCTCATGTGTCACAGAAACCTAGTTAGTTCCCATGAGCTTATGAAATAGTTCTGGAACTTTACACAAGTTCTTCTCTTTTATCAAAAATTTTGTCTCATTACCATCTAAAGTTTGTTTCTGTCTTTGATTTTTCCCTAAATAAGAGCTAGTTAAATAACATTTTTCAAGACAAGTGACTTTCATTTTGCGCCTTCCCCCTTCCCCTTTTTCTACACATACTTTCACCTTTGTAAGTTTTCACTTCTAATGGTGATATGCACTGTATATAAATCGTATACTCGGACACCTCTGACACCCCTCAGATTGGTGCCCGAAGTAGCAGATTGTGCTGATTGAGCCTTAACCTGTCTCCTCCTGTTTCTCAGTGTGCTTCTTTAGTTTGGCTTCCTTATGCAAAAACAGTTTGTGTCCAGAATCTTTATTTTGGTTTTGAGCTTACTTAATTTGCTGATGTAATTAGTTGTAAGTTTCTCCAGGCTGTCATCACTACTGCAAACTGTGTGGTGGTGCTCTGCTTGAGAGAAGTTGACCAAAGCTTGCTTCCTGACTACTGTTTGGACAAATTTGGAGTAAAGTTCCTAATCACCAGAATTCGTTCAGCTGTCCTGATTTAGACTCTGAACCCCTCTGAATCATTGTGATTCCTTTGTCAATTGAAGATGTTAAGCTCATTGGGTCCCTTCACACAGTTTGAGAGGAGTATATGGTGTCCAGCCTTAGGATCACTCCTTCTCAAGTCTTTCATCAGAAACAACACGAACATAAAACTACACTCAATATGCAGTTTACATGATCATTTTCACTAAACAGTCACACTTATATCTCAAATTTGGTAAAGGAATGGTTCTGAAAGAATGTATGAGGAAAGCCTTTCATAGGTTTAGGCAGCTAATTCCTAAGGAATGTCCCAGTCAATAATGCCCCTTGGTTTTTATATTTAATGTGAGGTGTGTGGCAATCCTTTATTGAAGCAGATAGATAAAAATAAATGTGCAAACGGTATAAAGCATAACCAATGTAAATTCACTCATCATCATTTTCCATAGATCTCATCAAAGAGATAGGATGAGCCAAGGTATACATTAGCAAAAGACAAAGAAATCATAGACATATAAACTCCATAATGTACTGATAATGAACAATCACTATAGTGCATAATAGTATTCATACTTAGGCCAACTGAAAGAAGGCTACTATTTGGCAAAAAGCTGATGTCTCCTAAGTAACTCTAATCCGCTATCGATAGCTTAACATCTAGTTGATTGCAATGATATTTTTAACAAACAGGGTGTGTACACCTGAGACAATCAGGAAATCTGGGAAAAAGTGGGAATTTTTTCATCTGGGAAAAATCCAGGTAAAACATGGGAATTATCCATTACTTTAGTTTTCCGTTAAATTTTTATAATTTTGAGTGGGAAGAACTAATACTCTATCAAAGAATTTTACTTTATCCTGCTACTGCAGAACAGTATTTTAGCAATAAAACTTAAACTAGAGAATAGCATGAAAAATAAAACCTTAGCTGAAAAGAAAATATGCCACTTACAACAACAACACACATGCACACACAAGCTTCTGTAGACAGCAGAATATGTTAAAGGCTTTTGATGAGCATGATGTCACAGCTGTTTCCATTTTTAACACGTCATGGGAAAATATTATGAATGGGGGTTTGAGAAGTGTTAGGCTCAAAGTAAATTTCCTTTTATGCAACATGAATTATGTTAATCAAATTTTCTTACACTACTCCCATGCAACAATTTGTGCTAACTGTACACTTTCTTGTTAAATGTTTGCCTGTAGTGATGCTTATTTGATTTCATTACTATCTCAATCAAAGGATCTATTCTCAGAGGCTCTAGCTCCTTTGCAGCCAAATTTTGATGGTTAATTTAATTTTGGGTTCCCAGAGGGAGAATTTCACTCTGCAGTGGAGTGTGCACTGATATGAAACTTCCTGGCAGATTAAAACTTTGCGCTGAACTGAGACTCGAACTCGGGGCCTTTGCCTTTTGCAGGCAAGTGCTCAACTGACAGAGCTACCCAGCATGACTCACAATCCCTCCTCATGGCTTTGCTTTACTGTTAGCATTTAAAATACATTCAACATAGGACGTGTTTACACTTAACATGATAGCCGATTCCTGCATGGTAAAAAATCAACCCCAAACACAAAGTGGCATCTGTGGAAATGATTAAACTCAACTAGTAATGTCTAACAACATGATCACTTGACTAAAATACAAATGAGGCACTGAGACCCATAAGGACCTAAAGCACAATGCCCTCGACCACACATTTAAGTGAGTGACACAGCTTCCCATGAATTTTCATATATATAATGTTAGCCTACACCACAGATAAACCTGACTCACCATAAGATCAACAGATATCAGAAGTATGAATACACGCTACAATGCACAATCATCGGTGATGTGCTTTAGGCTCTTCTGATTCTTATAAGGGAAATTCTCCATTGCACCACCCTAAGATCTAGTGGCAAGAGGGCCCAGTGGATAGCCTGTCAAAAACTAAATATACATCAAGCATGAAAACAGGAAGAAGGTATAATGAACAGTGGGAGGAAGAAAAAAAAATAATGTCCATGTCATGGTGTAATGTCCATTTGCAACAGCGAGGTGTAAAGAAGAGGCCCATAATGAAAGTGGGATTCTGGACAACTTCTGTATTAGCTGCCAAAAGGAATTGGCATTCAAATGGCAACCAGAAATGTTTGATGAAAAGGCAACAAGTCCATTGCCTCCTCCACTAGAAAACACGTCTGGTGAGTCATACACAGCATTAGTGACAGTATGTGTGTCATACGATAGGAATCTCTTATCGACACACCTAACTTGTATGCCAGATGAGTGAGTGAGATATGCATCCTTGGTGTTTGTATGAATGTGAATGTGATCACTCCCAAAGAAATGATGAAAACATAATAGTTTATAATAGAGGGAAACATTCCACGTGGGAAAAATATATCTAAAAACAAAGATGATGTAACTTACCAAACAAAAGCGTTGGTATGTTGATAGAGACACTAACAAACGCAAACACACACACAAAATTCAAGCTTTCACAACCCATGGTTGCTTCATCACGAAAGAGGGAAGGAGAGGGAAAGACGAAAGCATGTGGGTTTTAAGGGAGAAGGTAAGGAGTCATTCCAATCCCGGAAGCGGAAAGACTTACCTTAGGGGGAAAAAGGGACAGGTATACACTCGTACACACACGCATATCCATCCGCACATATACAGACACAAGCAGACATATATATATAGGCCATAATAGTTTGTTACATAAAGCTGCAAAAAATGAATGCAGCAGTTTCATAATCACACAGTTTTCCACGTGCTCTATCAAAACATACGTTTTTAACATTTTTGAAGTTGCATTCCATTTTGGAAGTTTTGATTCTGGAATTCCTGTGTCGTAAGATTGCTCACAACGATTTATTTGTTGTTTTCTTTTCAGTGAGATGTCTATGTTTTATGTTGCTGCTTGCACTATTCATCCCATTTGCTTCTTACCATGTGACTCATATTCTATAATCAGTGTATAGTATGACAATTACCCGGACTACAGAAAGATAACAAACAATTCAATGACAAGACAGACAGTTGGTAGTGTTGTCATCATCATCATCATCATCATCATCATCTTTTTTGTTTCCCCTCTATCCAACATTTGGTTGGGTTGGGGTATCAATGGTACTACACCATTTTATTTGGTCTTTCCATCATTCTTCTTCCACAATTTGGTTCCATAGCAGGTTTCTCCTCTTTAAACTCATCTCTCTTGTATCAGTCCATCTTGTTATCTTTCTTCCTCTTGGCCTCTTGCCCTCAATCTTGAACTCCGTCATTCTTCTTTGTATTCTTTCTTCTCCCATCCTCTTCACATGCCCAAACCATTTTAATGTATTCTTTTCAATTTTCTCAGTCAACTTCTCCACTCCAATTTCCTTCCTAACATCTTCATTTTTCACTCTCTCTCTCTCTCTCTCTCGCCTTGTCTTCTCTAGCATACTTCTCAGAAACTTCATTTCACTGGACTGTATCTTACTCTCCTCTCTTCCAGTCATGGTCAAGTCTTTGAGCTGTAAATTAGTAGAGGTGTGAAGTAAAGTCTTGTATAGCACCAGCTTGCACCTAATTGGCACTTCCCTTCCCCACACCAAGCCCTTCACACTCGTAAAATGTACTACTCTGTTGTATGGTTTTGCTAATTTCCATCTCCAAACAAGCATTCCCCATTAATACACTTCCCAAATATTTAAAGTTGTCCACTATTTCAATATCCCGTCGCTTAATATGAATTTGTCCCTTGCCCTCTCTATCCTCTCTGGTTACCACCATGGTCTTGCTTTTCTCCACACTAAATTTCGTTCCAAATTTCTCGACCTTGTCATTTAGGATGTCTATTTGTTTTTGTACCTCCATACTACTTGTTACCCACACCACAATATCACCAGCAAATAGTAACAGCATCATCTTCCTTCCTTTATTGGATTCTTTTGTCTCTTTGACTGTTTCATCTATCACCATTATAAATAGTAGTGGTGATATCACACTTCTTGTCTTAGTCCTGTAACATTCTTAAACCATTTAGTTCTTCCAACTGGTGTCTGCACACAACTAGAGCATTTTTTGTACATTGCCTGGATGACTTCAAATGTTTGCTTTCCAACTCCCTTCCTCTTCAAGGTTTCCAGTACCTTTTCCCTGGGAACACTGTCATATGCTTTCACTAGGTTGAGAAATGTCATCACCAGATCTTTCCTATACTCCCAATGTCTTTCCATCAACTGTCTCATACTAAAGATTTGGTTCACTGTTGATCTACCATGATGAAAGCCATACTGCTCGTCTTCTAACTGCCCTTCCACTTTTTCTCTCACTTTTCTTTCCAGTATCCTCTCCATTATTTTTGCTACTTGGGATATGAGTGTGAGCCCTCAATAGGTGTCGCATTCTTTCCTGTCACTCTTCTTGAAAATTGGGATTATTATTCCCTTTCCCCATTCTTCAAGTACACATTTTTGGGTCCAAATGCATCTTATGTTGTGTAAAAAGTAAACAAAATAAATTGGCATGTGGGAGTTTTGGACACTGCTTATCCACTTTGCAGTTGAACACCATGACCAGTTAACCAAGCCACCATGGCTGTTCCACACACTTGATGTACTTCTTAAGCTTGGACCATTTGTTTTTTCTAATTTGCTTTTTTTTTACATTTAAGTACATCTTCTTCCTTCATGCTTGATGTGTGTGTAGTTTTTGATGGTCTATCCACTGGCCCATCTTACCACTAAATATGAGGGAGGGGGGGAGGGGGTGCAGTGGGGAATTTCCCTTGAAAGCGATTGAATGGATTACTATATGATAAAATTCATAACTTAATATACCATAACTTAATACACCATAACTTACTCAGAAACCCACAAAATAGGTTTACTGTCAGTACAACTTTAACATATATTGACATCCAATCTTATTTCACTGCAGTATATAGTGAGTGAACCACCATATTTGAGGAGTGTGCTATCATGTAGCAGGATTTATGCCGAGCAGATGGGGGTAAAAGTCTGCCGCAGTACACTGCCACCTGGTGGCACTGATGTAAACTTCTAGTTGGGAGGCAAGGACTAAGCGTGCACATCATCAACTGTGCACATTGTTTATCAAATCTGTATGTAGTTGGCCCATAAGGCAATTATGTCATGTGATTTGGTCGTGCACAAAACCTCCTTAAAACGTGCACAACTGAAGGTGTGCTCACGGGCCTGTTGCCAAGTTTCACGGAGTATAAAGAAGCAGTAACCCGGTAGATTTAAGTGCTGTATCTTTCAGATTGCAGTATCTGTGTCATGCCTAACAGCATTCACAGAAAAATAACCAATAAATCTGCTGTGTGTCAAAAGTTTGGGTGGTCATGTGCTATTGTGCTCTTACACAGCACCTACCACTGAATGGACATCAAAAAATTGGCATTCGGTACCATGGTGGAATCATCTGAGCCTCTGCTTTAGACCTTCCACTCTGCCACAAGCAACTGACCCTGGGTACACTGTTACAAAGAGTGAGCTTAGCCTGTACCTCACGTTTGATGTTAGCTTACATCAAGTCAGTCATCCACTAAAAGGGAGCAAAGCTTACCTCAGAACCCAAGCAGCATGCATCATTCTTGCTGACATGAGCCACAATATGCAGCCGATTCCACCCAGTGCACTCAATAGTTGCTAGCAGAGCCTCCTCCACATTACATATGAGCTCCCCTGCCCCTTCTCCCACTTGCTATTTTCCTGAAGGGCTCCATAGCCCACCCTCTGCTCTTGTCCAGACTGGGCTGGAGATTTAATCACTGGCTCAGAACAGTTTTCAACACTGCACGGTACCTTGTAGCTATTGCTAAGATGTAATGAGTTATCCATGCTGCATGTTTCCACATTCTCCTTCCGCCCAGGAGACATAAATCCACCAGTAGCCACCACTCGTGCCTGATTGGAGACAGACTTGTCAGATGCTGTGTATCAGAAGACACAGTGACAACAGCGTTACTGGGGGATTCCAGTGGCACCGAAAATATTACTGAATGCAAATGTATCAACAGTGACTTTTCACAACTAACTCAACTCTCACAAAAACTACTGTACGTAATGGATATGCAAGCTCTAAATGTTAACAAACACTAGACAATTAGATAAAACCACAGATAGGAATGACTTTTTGACAGAAGTACATGAAAAATAAACACTAAATGAAGCAAAATGTTGTTATATAATTCAAACTGCTGCCTGCTACTGCTGGACACTTTTTCCACTTGGGTAGCTGACCCAACACTGACTAATAAACTAGTAGTTCAAAATGTGTTGGAAAACGGTGGCGTTAATGGCAGTCTGATGCTACATTACTAACTAAGATCATAAGAAACCTACTGCAGTAACTATGTGAATATGAAAGCTCTAAATGTAAGTAAAATTTAAACAATCAAATAATAACACACTTCTCGGCATAAACTTGTGGAAAGTAGACACTGAACTAAACTAAATGCTGTGTTCTAACTCAAACTGCTTATGCTGCTGTTGCTTCTCTTCATCTCAAATGATGTGATGTTTATTACTTATAATGCATCAATTCTATTTATCGTATCTGTTGATCCAGCTATCAGATTTTTATATTAAAGAATTTTAAGTGCCATCTGCAGAATTAGTGCACGGATACTCTTTTGAATGATATAAGTGAATTTTTTCTTTCATATTTATAGATACTTTTCATAATTTTGTTTGTAATGGTAATCAATAATTTGTGATAATAATGTTCATCAAGTGAAATTAAAGACACGATTCAGACTTTTATTCACTTGCATGTTCTTCTGCACTCAGTTAATGAGTATCGACATCATTCGTCAACACATAATACAGTAAATTTGTTAAATTTTGGAGTATGTTTGTTGGCTGAACATGACCTTCATGAAAATTGTCTTCTAGACATTACGATAATAACAATGACTTAGAAAAAAATTACATTTTGGGAGACATTAATAGAATTTTGTTGAGGTTTAGAGAGGAAAGGGGGGGGGGGGGGGGGCACATGAACTTTCTTCTAAATAATTTGGACTCAAATGTAACAAAACATTAATGTTTACAGAACCACATCTGCTGATAATGGAATATGTGATGTATGGGAAACTTTTGGCTTATCTTCGTGACCACCGAACTAGACGAAAGTATTTCAACTTCTGTGAAGATGATTCAGATGCTCTTACATCTCGGGATCTCACTATTTTTGCCTACTGTGTTGCACGTGGAATGGAATACCTTGCTACAAGAGGAGTGAGTATTTAACTCTTTTATTATATAGTGTATATTGGCCTGCATTGCATTACACTTTGTTTGCTCATGTACCATTTAGGGTGAAACAAGTACACTACTGTATACATCGAATCATCATAGCAATATTATTGATTTTCAAGGTGAAGGAATCCACTATGTTTATAAGCAGTATGCTATAAAATATGCTATCCATTTAATAATAATATTCATATATTTTTATACATAATCATTACACACTCAATGGACTTTTACCTAATATCTTCTCAGAAATCTGATGATGTTCTAATTTCATTCTGCTTTACAACATTCTGTTTATGTTTAAGAACAATATATTTCAGATTAAATTTATATGTTTTAGTTGCAAGATATTCACTTAATATTTTAGAAACATTTTTGAATCACGTAATTTTTAGAGTGTTTTGCATTTTAACTTAATAATCTGTGGAAATTTACTAAAAAGTTCTTTCCTTTTCTCTAGTGATTCATTTTCTCTCAATATTAAAGCTTATTTCAGCATGCTTTACTCTCAGAAGACCAAGCTTCCAGATTATTTTGCATACTTTCACTCTGTCTTGGAGGTGCACAACTATCATCTGACACAATGCATCTAAAGTAAACAAAATATTCCTTTCACAAAATTAAGTGGTAAGAATACTGCAGAAAGTAGATAAAGTATTAATGAGCCCTTTTCAGTAATCTTTAAATTCTAGTATACATCTCCCAGTACATTTATTCCTAAGTTGTTTGTTGTGCTAATAATACAAAAATAAAAAATATGTATTTAAGATGATGTGACTTACCAAATGTCTGCTTGTGTCTGTATATGTGTGGATGGATATGTGTGTATGTGCGAGTGTATACCCGTCCTTTTTTCCCCCTAAGGTAAGTCTTTCTGCTCCCGGGATTGGAATGACTCCTTACCCTCTCCCTTAAAACCCACATCCTTTCGTCTTTCCCTCTCCTTCCCTCTTTCCTGATGAAGCAACAGTTTGTTGCGAAAGCTTGAATTTTGTGTGTATGTTTGTGTTTGTTTGTGTGTCTGTCGACCTGCCAGCACTTTCATTTGGTAAGTCACATCATCTTTGTTTTTAGATATATTTTTCCTACGTGGAATGTTTCCCTCTATTATATATATATATATATATATATATATATATATATATATATATATATATATATATATATATAGGTCTTTAAATATGTCTGCTTGTGTCTGTATATGTGTGGATGGATATGTGTGTGTGTGTGTGTGTGTGTGTGCGTGTGTATACCCGTCCTTTTTTCCCCCTAAGGTAAGTCTTTCCGCTCCCGGGATTGGAATGACTCCTTACCCTCTCCCTTAAAACCCACTTCCCTTCGTCTTTCCCTCTCCATCCCTCTTTCCTGATGAGGCAACAGTTTGTTGCAAAAGCTTGAATTTTGTGTGTATGTTTGTGGTTGTTTGTGTATCTGTCGACCTGCCAGCACATTCATTTGGTAAGTCAAATCATCTTTGTTTTTAGATATATATTTCCTATGTGGAATGTTTCCCTCTATTATAACTATATATATATATATATATATATATATATATATATATATATATATATATATATATATATATATATATATATATAATAGAGGGAAACATTCCACGTGGGAAAAATATATCTAAAAAGAAAGATGATGAAACTTACCAAACAAAAGCGCTGGCAGGTCGATAGACACACAAACAAACACAAACATACACACAAAATTCTAGCTTTCACAACCTATGGTTGCCTCATCAGGAAAGAGGGAAGGAGAAGGAAAGACAAAAGGATATGGGTTTTAAGGGAGAGGGTAAGGAGTCATTCCAATCCCGGGAGCGGAAAGACTTACCTTAGGGGGAAAAAAGGACAGGTATACACTCGCACACACACACATATCCATCCACACATACACAGACACAAGCAGACATTTGTAAAGGCAAAGAGTTTGGGCAGAGATGTCAGTCGGGGCGGATGTACAGAGGCAAAGATGAAGTTGAAAGACAGGTGAGGTATGAGCGGCGGCAAATTGAAATTAGAAATTAGCGGAGATTGAGGCCTGGCGGATAGCGAGAAGAAAGGATATGCTGAAGGGCAAGTTCCCATCTCCGGAGTTCTGACAGGTAGGTGTTAGTGGGAAGTATCCAGATAACCCGGACAGTGTAACACTGTGCCAAGATGTGCTGGCCGTGCACCAAGGCATGTTTAGCCACAGGGTGATCCTCATTACCAACAAACACTGTCTGCCTGTGTCCATTCATGCGAATGGACAGTTTGTTGCTGGTCATTCCCACATAGAACGCTTCACAGTGTAGGCAGGTCAGTTGGTAAATCACGTGGGTGCTTTCACACGTGGCTCTGCCTTTGATCGTGTACACCTTCCGGGTTACAGGACTGGAATAGGTGGTGGTGGGAGGGTGCATGGGACAGGTTTTACACCGGGGGCGGTTACAGGGGTAGGAGCCAGAGGGTAGGGAAGGTGGTTTGGGGATTTCATAGGGATGAACTAAGAGGTTGCGAAGGTTAGGTGGACGGCGGAAAGACACTCTTGGTGGAGTGGGGAGGATTTCATGAAGGATGGATCTCATTTCAGGGCAGGATTTGAGGAAGTCGTATCCCTGCTGGAGAGCCACATTCAGAATCTGATCCAGTCCCGGAAAGTATCCTGTCACAAGTGGGGCACTTTTGGGGTTCTTCTGTGGAAGGTTCCGGGTTTGAGGAGATGAGGATGTGGCTCTGGTTATTTGCTTCTGTACCAGGTCGGGAGGGTAGTTGTTTTCAGGTTGTTGGTGTAATGGTTCAAGGATTAACTACCCTCCCGACCTGGTACAGAACTACCCTCCCGACCTGGTACAGAAGCAAATAACCAGAGCCACATCCTCATCTCCTCAAACCCGGAACCTTCCACAGAAGAACCCCAAAAGTGCCCCACTTGTGACAGGATACTTTCCGGGACTGGATCAGATTCTGAATGTGGCTCTCCAGCAGGGATACGACTTCCTCAAATCCTGCCCTGAAATGAGATCCATCCTTCATGAAATCCTCCCCACTCCACCAAGAGTGTCTTTCCGCCGTCCACCTAACCTTCGCAACCTCTTAGTTCATCCCTATGAAATCCCCAAACCACCTTCCCTACCCTCTGGCTCCTACCCCTGTAACCGCCCCCGGTGTAAAACCTGTCCCATGCACCCTCCCACCACCACCTATTCCAGTCCTGTAACCCGGAAGGTGTACACGATCAAAGGCAGAGCCATGTGTGAAAGCACCCACGTGATTTACCAACTGACCTGCCTACACTGTGAAGCATTCTATGTGGGAATGACCAGCAACAAACTGTCCATTCGCATGAATGGACACAGGCAGACAGTGTTTGTTGGTAATGAGGATCACCCTGTGGCTAAACATGCCTTGGTGCACGGCCAGCACATCTTGGCACAGTGTTACACTGTCCGGGTTATCTGGATACTTCCCACTAACACCAACCTGTCAGAACTCCGGAGATGGGAACTTGCCCTTCAGCATATCCTTTCTTCTCGCTATCCGCCAGGCCTCAATCTCCGCTAATTTCTAATTTCAATTTGCCGCCGCTCATACCTCACCTGTCTTTCAACTTCATCTTTGCCTCTGTACATCCGCCCCGACTGACATCTCTGCCCAAACTCTTTGCTTTTACAAATGTCTGCTTGTGTCTGTGTATGTGTGGATGGATATGTGTGTGTGTGCGAGTGTATACCTGTCCTTTTTTCCCCCTAAGGCAAGTCTTTCCGCTCCCGGGATTGGAATGACTCCTTACCCTCTCCCTTAAAACCCATATCCTTTTGTCTTTCCTTCTCCTTCCCTCTTTCCTGACGAGGCAACCATTGGTTGCGAAAGCTAGAATTTTGTGTGTATGTTTGTGTTTGTTTGTGTGTCTGTCGACCTGCCAGCGCTTTTGTTTGGTAAGTTTCATCATCTTTCTTTTTAGATATATTTTTCCCACGTGGAATGTTTCCCTCTATTATATTCATATCACTTATATATATATATATATAATTGTCTATGGGATTTTATGTTATGGTAGAAAGGTCTTCAACAAGCCCCCACATGATTTAAAGCAAGATATGGACTGCTCCCTAAATTGAAGATATACATTATTAACTCTTCTACAAATTATCTCATTATCTAGATTCAAAGACTGAAGACTTCTTTCAACTGAACAGCCAGCAGAAATGCCTATTGTAATATTCCTTTCTTCTTAGGCTCACAGATAACTGCCATTGTGGGATACTATCAATGTGGGTATACACACACCAAGCTAATGGTGTTTCTGTAAATTTTAATGGAATGAACACAGTTAGTTTATAGCTATTTATTGATAGTTAATTATTAATGTAGCTTTTAACAGCTACTTTCTACCAACATCTTCTTAATGATTAAGCTGACTATAAGAACATACAAAGAAAGTTTTTTTAATGAGTAAGCTCACTATAAGAACATACAAAGAGGATTAATATAAGTTCATTCAGTTTTCAGAACAAGGGTTATCATAAGGTTTATAAGATTGTAGTTTATGTGATTCTTCTGAACCTCTTTTGGGAAAAAGAACAATTTTTTCTGGCATATGATTTAGCCCAAAAGATAATGACATACAGGAGAATCTTAGAATTCAGACTACTCATCATCATGAAGAGATTATACTAATGTCCTTCTGGTATTTATGACCAATGGATTACAACAATCCATCACATGTGATATTGCTGCAAATGGTCACTAGCCTGAACCCAGACACACAAGTGGTTTTTCAAGTAATTTCAACCAATATTACGAATATCGCTGTATCAAAAAGTTCTGCTATGGAAGATGGAGTGTAGTGTTTAGCAGCAGTTGCAGTTGATTTCCACAAATACTTGCAAAAAATAAATTTATAAAAAGAGTATTGTAATTTATTAAACTTGTCTTGAAATGCTTTTCTTGGGAATATATTACAAATTTCAGTGATGCCAAGCAGATTGTGTTAGTCTTTTCAGTGTGCTAATACAGTTCATTTATTAGCCCTTAGTACCCTTTTCATTCGTTAGTCTTATAGTTCAACTGCAAGTATTTACACAGTTTGCTTTACAATCTTGATGTATCTGCAGTAATGTTATCAGTAGAAGTACTGCTCTTTACCATAAGTTCTGTTATAAATTGTACAGGTGAGAGTTACAGCACATGCAGTGGCAGGGGTTGCGAGGATAAGTGTGTAATGGAGTTGCCCTGAACATATATATTAAAATTTCCACTACATATTGTGGTATGTCATACTGTTTAGAAGTTAAAAACTTCAATAATGTGTGTTATTGTTCCATAAATAACATTTTAATCAACTGGAGTCCAATATATCACGACTATAACTATGGACTGCCCATCAGTTCTTCTACAGCACAAGCCTCAAAATGCCAATGACGGCCAAACTGGAGTATGTGTATTTTATTACTTCTTAATATAAATGGCAACTCCATCCTCAACTTTACTTGTCAAAGCGGTTCATGGTCCCTGAATAACTATGAATTCTGAAGTAAAATTCTTATTCTACATGGATGAAGTGAAATAAAGTAAAACTACACAACAACACGTGATATCTAGACAAATGAGTGCTCTCAGACAGCCATATTGCCACATATAGCTACTAACCAGCCAAGCAGCCATATTGCTTGTATGAATTGCATGTGCAGCCCATTAGATTGCCTAGGATTTCCATGCAACCAGCTACCAGAGGTTGATCACTGTGATTTGTCTCCACATGCACGATGTACAAAGTAATTAATTGCCCATGTGACAGATTGCTGTGATCAGTCACTTGTGTGAGCAGCCCCTAACACATAAAGATTGTTGCTTAACATCTAAACCTTCAGTTTACTTAACTGGGTGCTGTTATATATAATACTACAAGTTTTTGACAGCTTAAGGGATGTTTCAGAACCATGTCTTTGTTGTCCAGTGATACTAGAGCTTACTGTCTTATAAATAAGACTTAAAGAAATGAGCATGTGCTGAACATATAATATTTTTGCAATAAACTTTGCAACTTACTTGTTTTTTAATGCAACACTCTAAGACACTGTATGACACTATTTTAAACTTCCTGACAGATGAGAAATATATACTGGTTTGGGGCTCTAACCTTTCTGGGTCTGAGTCCAGGCCATTGCATGTACTCTGCTGCAGAGTGGAACATTGACTCCGGACATTTTCTTGCCAAAATAAGCAAATTGATAACCCTAAGGTTACAAAATAATCAGGTTATTGTTTTCTGATTATGAAAGAGGGATTTGTACCACAGTAATATTCATTGTGCTTATAAGTAAGCAGTATAATTTCTAATCGCTCTGCATATTTTCTGAGAAGGAAGCAGCACATTAATCAGGATACAAAATTATCTGCAGGCATATAAATCACTTGTCATAACCCTCAATTAACTCTGGATAGGATTATTATTAATAAAAACTTTATTGAGAGTCTTATGTTTTGTTTTCAAGTGTATATGTGTGCTGCATTGCAGTGTGCTACATGGTCTAATCATCTCAGGCTAACGTTTTTTTAAATGTTTATTTCACAGATAATCCACCGTGACTTAGCAGCTAGGAATGTGCTTGTGGATCACAACAAAATGTGCAAAGTTGCAGATTTTGGCATGTCTCGAAGTGTCCAGGATCTCGGTGATGTATATGAGCAGAGACACACAAAGGTGAGTAAAACAGTTGTGTACATGATAGTATACATACTTGTTGCCATTTTGAGTGATATGACATTTTGAGTGATATGACATGGGGGGAAGCATGAGAACAACAATGTATTAGGCTTGGCTTCATTTTAATATTAGCTACACTTTTGTGCCTCAGATTACTTTTATTTAAACAAATCTATTCTTTTACTGTAGTAACGAGTGTATTACCCATATTGATAATTCATTCATTGTATTTGCAGGGAATTTATTGATAATTTTTATGCCCAGAAATAGTAAACAATTTAGAAATATATGACAGGCCAATGAAATCTTAAATTGAATTATATAATATGGCAAAGTATTACAGTTTGCTTGTCGTGTTGCTTTACTATTTACAACAAATTGTCAGCCAACAGTAATGGATAATTCCGACTAATTATACACCTCTGCCATTTCTCTCAAATTTAGTTAACTGTAAAAATATATAGTCCTTTCAGCTATTTTTTACAGTGTCTTCTCATGTAAGAATTTACTGTATCTAAATTTTTACTTCAGTTTCCTAAATGTATTTTTGTTATTGATAGCAAATTATTAACTTAATCAGTCTCATCAGATGGAAAATCAGTATAACTTCAGATGTGTGTGGGGTTCAGGAGGCATACAACACATTAATAAAAAACATGGGTTCTGCAAAAGTCTGCTCTTGTCTTCTCAACATGTGTGTGCCTCTCATTCTGGAGTCTGAGTGATCCGCCCTCCCTTTTATGCTTCCTGTAGTAGCTCCAGAAACTAAGTAGTATGTCAATTAACAGTTTTTATGTGTGTTTACTGTCAGTAGGGTAGCGTGTTGATTATTCAAATGGTGGTCGACCAAATGATTGCTTAACTGAGTTGTTACTTGATCATCCCACTGAGGTCTTGAGCCCTCCCCACACCTGTGAACTTTGACGCATCATGTTAACTTGTGATACAGAATGCCTAAACTTACAGTTTAGAGAAAGATTAATCTGCAAACAAGTTATCTAATGGGTACAAGGTTGGTGAGTCAACAGTTATGGAGAGAGAGAGAGAGAGAGAGAGAAAGAAGACGAGCATAAGAAAGTTTGTATCTAAGCTTGATTGTACTGATGGATTGGCAAGTCAGAAAACTATGAAACTCGCCATGAACGTGGACCCAGATGATGCTGTTTACAGGTGATTTGCACAATGAAGATCACAAGGAGAGGCTATCATTGGTCCCATTCTATTGAAAATGCAATTAATTACAATGAAAATCTTTGAGGGACATCAAATTTTGAAGCAAGTATGGACTGGTTAAAAGGCTTTAAGTCAAGACATGGCATTTGTGAGCTTCAAATACAGGGAGAAAAACAGCTAATTTTCAGCAGCTGATTCTATCAAAGTGGAACTGATGGATGAATTAAGGGAAGAAAATCATGTTCTCAAAAAAGTTTACAGTGTTGATGATATGGGCTCAGTTGGAAAGCTGTTGCATTACATAATGAATTAGGAAGATCTGGTCCTAAAATAATCCAGGAGAGTATCACTGCTTTAGCCTGTGCTAATGCTACAGATAGCCACAACTGCCTATGCTTGTCGTTGGTACAAGCAAGAAACTGCATGGTTTCAAACATGTTAATATGTCTGCAATGCCTATTGTTTGCACCTCATGAAGAAGCACCTGAATGGATAATGTGAATCATTTATGGAAGTTTTTGTACCGCATGTAAAGGCTTACCAGTTAAAGAATGGCTAAAGAGAGAAAAGATTATTGCTCCTTGACAATGCATCAACCCACACATCATAAAAGGGATGTTTCTTTCACCTAACACATCCTTCTTATGACAGCATGCAGATATAGGTGGTATTGAAACTTTCAAGTGGTATTACAGAAAAGAATTGTTATGGAAGTTATTGTTGGAGAGAGAAAAAGAGGGACAAAACAATGTTAAGAAGTCATAAAAATACTGATTTGAAATATTTTGGTCTGAGCTGCCAGAGATGGTAGTCATGAGGTGAGGTCTTGCCTGTGTGAGTGAGTGTATGTGTGTTTTCTTTTTTGAAGAAGGGTTTGGCCAAAACTTAACTGTGTAACAGTCTTTTCATGTGCCTGTCTGCAACCTCATGTCATCTTTATGGCAAGTAGTAATCTATACTTTTTCTTATATTTTTGATTTTGAAAGACATGTCCTATGATCTGAGCAGTAGGGGGTAGTCTGAAGGACTTTAAAACCCTCACTGAAGTATGGTGCCTTCCTTGCCTATGGGCAACAGACTTTCTTTGATTTACTGTATTTACCCAAGTACAAGACAATCATGATTACAAGATGACCCCTGCTTTTTGAAGAGGATTCTTGAGAAAAATTTATTTTTAACATACTCTGAGTAATCAAAATTACCAACTACTTTGCTGACATAAAATATCTGCCTAAAAAGTTAACATTATACCTAATCTAAATTTTCATTTTCCCATGGGAAATGTATTACCAGTCTCACACTTTGAATAAGGGGAATAAATTTGCTTTGCATACATATGCAGATGGCAGTAAGTCACTCAGCATACTAACAAGTAGTAAGTAGTACATAATTTGATGTATAGAAAACTGTCATGTAACTAACATCTTCCACTACCTTCCAATGGTTTGCAGAGTATAGGTAATGAAAATGCTGCCTTAATTGGCATTTCAGTGAAAGTGATAGTTATGGAATGGGATGAAGTTGCAGTACAATCCTGTATATTGTTGTGGTCATAATATTGCTACTCTCTGACTGATTGGAAGAAATAGCAGTTCTCTTGTATGCAGTTGTTAATCTTACACAACTTTCTAACCATAGGAAGCTTGTAAATAAAAGTAGTATTATTTTTCATTTTGTATGTATTAATTTTGCTTTGTGTTCCATGCAGCTGGATACACTCATCACTATGGTAATTATTCTTACACAGTAAGAATATGATATTCATCACTACTGCTTATTTCTGAAATTTGTGTCAGATCAATGTGCAGTGACAAAACATCTCTCCAGTAGTATCTATAGTCCACACTTTTTGCAAACTGGAACTCATTGTGACTCTTAGATTAATTTTTTGTTTATAAATAATTGATGTAGGTTCTATTGATAGTTTTATGAAATTTATCTATAGTGGGATGTTTTCTGGAGTGATGTTTTCTCACAGTTGATGCTGATCATTTCATTTGTCTTGTAGACGAAAGTCAGCACGTACTAGATATGGGTGAAAGGGGATAGGTCAGTTATATTACAACACTAGGCTAACAACAGTGATATGCTGACTATTTACAGATAGAAGAAACATAACAAATGTTACAACTTGTCATGACAGAAAAGATACAATTTAGTGTGGATTGTAGCACTCATACCCTTAACAGCCATAAGTAAGTTACATACTGGAAAACAAAACATACAAGTTTAAAATGTTAGAACTTAATTTTTAGAAATTCTTTAACAGAATAGAAACAAGGATATAGTAAACATTTTTGTTTCAGTTTGGCTTTCACTTGTATTGTTGAGCTGGTTATATACTGTAAGAATGAAGTGGCCAGCTCATTGCTTGTGAAAAGTCTGCATTTGTGTAAGATGTTTCAAGCAATGCTAATGCAGTAATTAACTTTTAATATCCATGTGCCAATTTTTCAACTGTTTTGAAAACAGAAAATCTGGGCAGATATAATACTCAGCAATGAATGTTCAGTTCTGTATTAATTTGGTCCCTGAAGGAAGAAAAAGAAGAGTGGGGGTCTGAGTGGGGCACAGTTAAGTGAGGGGTGCTCCAGGGATCGGGGCCATACCTGTTCCTTATTTATATAAATGATATGACCTCTAGTATTAAGGGTAACTCTAAAATGTTTCTGTTTGCTGATAACACTAGCTTGGTAGTAAGGGATGTTGTGTGCAACATTGGCTCAGTTTCAAATAGTGTAGTTCATGACCTAAGTTCATGGCTTCTAGAAATTAAACTAATGCTAAATCACAGTAAAACCCAGTTTTTACAGTTTCTGTCACACAATTCAACAAAACCTGACATTTTAATTTCACAGGATGGGCATATGATTAGTGAAACCGAACAGTTCAAATTTCTAGGTGTTCAGATAGATAGTAAGCTGTCATGGAAAGCCCACATTCAGGATCTTGTTCAAAGACTTAGTGCTGCTATTTTTACTATTCGATTGGTATCTGAAGTGAGTGATCATTCGACACGAAAATTAGTCTACTTTGATTATTTTCATTCACTTATATTGTATGGTATTATATTTTGGGGTAACTCTTCCCATTCTGAAAGGATATTTTTGTCTTAGAAATGGGCTGTTCGAGCAATAAGTGATGTAAGTTCATAAACCTCTTGTCAACCCCTGTTCATGAGTCTGGGTATTTTGACACTGGCCTCTCAATGTATATACTCCTTACTGTCATTTCTTGTTAACAATATTAGCTTATTCCCAAGAATAAGCAGCTTCCACTCAGTTAATACTCGGCAGATATCAAACCTGCATTTGGATCGGACTTCCTTAACTCTTGTGCCTCCATTTTCAATAAGCTACCACTCAAATTCAAAAATCTCAGCAGTAATCCACACACTTTCAAATCGAAACTGAAGAGTTTCCTCATGGGTCACTCATTCTATTCTGTCGAGGAGTTCCATGAAAAATTAAGCTGTTTCTTGTTTTATTGTTGATTGTGTTTACTTAAACTTATGGATTGACTTTTTTGGCTTCATAAACATTTTATTTTTATCTTTTATTACTTTTATGTTGAATTTTATCTACTGACACTTACATGACCTTGGAGATTTGCTCCTGAATTTGGTCCTACAGAACTTGACATATAAATAAATAAAATAAAAAGTTTTATAAATATCATGAGATTATTCTCAATGTACTGTCATTAACATAGTCAGTCAGCAATTAAGACATGAAGAGAATAGCAGCTTTTGAAATGTGGTGCTAAGGAATCTCGTTGAAGATTGGGTTGGTTGAACAAGTAACTAATGGTGAGGTACTGAATACAATCGGAGAAAAAATATGGCGTATCTTGACTAAAAGAAGGGATCAGTTGATAGGATACACACATCCTGAGACATAAAGGAATAACCAGTTGGTAATGGAGGGAAGTGTGAAGGCAAAAAATTGCAGAGGGAGACAATAAGCAGGTTCAAATGGTTGTAGGTAGTGGTAGTTACTTGGAGACTTCAGTAGTTATTTGAAGTTGAAGGCAATTTCACGTGATAGAGTAGGTCTAGTGTAGGGAGCTGCATCAAGCCAAGCATTGGACTGTAGACCACAGATGCCAGGAAAACTGGTTATTATACAATTCAGGTTATAGCAATATGGTAAATTCTATATTTATTCAATAACTTGACAAGGTAATTACTGCAGGCAAAGATTTGTGATTTGACCCAAAATCATGGAAAACTTATATTTGCAGGGGGCTCTTCCAATTCGATGGATGGCACCAGAGTCCCTCTTGTACCGTATCTTCACGCATAAATCCGATGTCTGGAGTTTTGGAATTCTTATATGGGAAATTGTTACACTGGGTAAGTAACTGCTGATAATACTTTAAATAAATTTTTTAATTGTATTTTAATAGTCTTAGGGCAAGCAAACATTATCACAACCTGAATCATTTAACACTACCATTCCCTATGTCTCATTCAAAATTCATTACTGCACAACTTGATTAGCATAAATTACATTCACACAATGTATAACAGCTGCGGATTCTGCATGGTGTCTGTTCTTTTTGACGTGTCCAAAAGGACAGACACCACGCATTCATATAATTAAATTACATTTCTTCAGCTAGTTAAAATAGCTATTTAAATGTATAATTGTATGTTATGCAGTGTAGAAAAACAGTTCTCAAATGGTTGTTGTAGTAAGTAGAAAAATTTACTTATCTTGTGCCAACACTATAATTGTGGCTTAAACATAGTTTTCATGTGGTCTAGAGGATGATATTAACGTAAACTGTACTTCATGAAATACAGTTTATACATGGTACATGTCTTATTTGTGTGATGGAAAACAAATTTATGTATTTAAGATGTAGCAAGTGGAGCTATTCAACCTTGATGTGTCTCAAGCCAGTTCGTGATGAGATGATACTAGTAGCAAGTGAGATGGTGCCTGCACACAGACACAAGCTGTGACTGGCAAACATGTGTAGTCGAAACAAAGAGTGACAGTTCTTCTGGAAAGTGTGGAATTCTGAGGGAATTTTATAAAATCTCAGGGAATTCAGATCAGATAGATATGTGCGACTTTATTGTAATGACAGACACCTCACCTGTGACTCATCATGCTTTTCTTTACAGCCATGCTTCAATAGACATTCTGCAAGGGTCTATGAATATCTGTGATGCTCTGGTTTTTGACCAAAAGAAACTTGATGACAGCTCTCTGCTTGAAATGCGCTTTTGTTACAGACTGTTATTTTGAGGGCTATGTGTAATGCTGCTATCTATCGGAACTTGTGAAACTATAGGGGATGAAGCAGGAATATTCCATGATGTCCCACAACAAATTCCACATTTTTCCAACTGAAAATGGCCAAGGAAAAAGAAGTGTATTATATTACTTACTGAGTACCTCCTGTAATTTAACATACTAATGATAGAACAAAATTTCTTCTTCTCTTGTTATTGTGTGGAAAAGCAATGAAAACATTCCATACAATTGCTACCTAACATTCTTCCAAGGTTATATTCCTTGTAAAAGTGGCTGTGCCTTTTTTTATATATCTTAAGAAATAATAAATTAAGGGAAATCAAAAGTTGGCTCTTTCTTGTGTAGCCGCATGACTCTGATGGAAGAAGGCAATGCTTTCTTCTATGTAATTCATGCCTTTGCGAATTTTAATGGGAAAATGGATGAGGGGTTGTCTATGGAAGTCCATTGTTAAGCATCACAGTTCACAACAGTTTCCCATATACCGTATGCCTTTGGTGTCAACATCATGCCCTTAGAAAGAAAAAAAGAAAAAGAAGTTACAAAGGTGTTTATTGTGGCCAGCCACAAATATTCAAGAAGAGTAGCTGTATAAAGATAAATAAGAAGGTTAGCATTTGCATCTTCTTCAACAATAAGGTCATAAAAGATGGAGCTCAAGCTCAGTTGTAGCAGCATGAGCAAGAATTGTGCCAGCACGAGTATGCAAATTATCATTTATTCATTATCATTATTCCCTTCATTATGAATGCTTCTAGAGTATTGGATTTGTCCTCTAGCCATTTTGCACTTTATGTCAATCTCTCTCTCTTCTTCTTCTTCTTCTTCCCCCCCACTATGTGATCCTCTGCCACCTTCCCTGTTTTACCTCTCAAAGCTACCCTATTTTATTGCTTTCTCCTGTTTCAGTACGGCATTGCATACTGCTGTCTTGGTACTCTGACCAATCTCTGGTTCATTCAGTTTTTCCACATTGCATCTCCTTAATTTCCTGTGGCATATAAGCTTTATACTTGTATGTGTTATCTTTTGTGTATGTTGACTACAGTAATGCATTTACTATGCTGTTCATGGCACCTTGCCAACATTTATATTTTCTTATTCATTATAGGACTACTCCTTCATTATCCCTGTCTGTCTTATTTTTATACCCTTGTAGTTACATGAACAAAAGTTTTGTTCTTCCTGCCGCCAAACTTCACTAATTCCCAATATATCTAACTTCAAACTATCGAGTTTCATTTTTACAGTCTGTAACCTGCCCATCCAACATGCCACACATTAATCCATGTTTTTCTTGATGATGATATACTACTGGACATCCAAATCATTCAAATAGGATACTCCAGAATATTTTACCCAAGAGGATGCCATTTCATGATTAAGTCATACAGTAGAGCTGCATGATTTTGAGGGAAAAAACCACAGTTGTAGTTTCCCCTCTCTTTCGGTTTGCAGTACAAGCACAACAGGACCATGATGGATAAAATAACAAGGCCAGATCAGTCAGCCATTCTAACTGTTGCCACTGTAGCTACTGAAAAGGCTGCTGCTCCTCTTCAAGAATTACCAGAATTAGTCAGGTGTCTCCATAGATACCCTTCCATTGTGGTTGCACCTATGATACTGCCATGCAAGCAACTTCACCTTGGCAGACTTGTAGTAATGGATTAATTAGCTTCATAAAATCAGCTCTGAAGATTTCTGTAGCAACTTTCCTTTTCATAATATTGTTACATTCCATCCTGGATTTTTCATTGTTTTCATCCATTAATTTCCGTATACAAGGATCCGCAGCTGCAATAACTGTTTTGAAGGTTAATATCATTTAAAAAGCTGAAGGTGGCCAAATTTCTTAAACTTCAAACGGGTGAAAATATTTGTGTCATCATGAATACTGTTAATCTATACTCCATATTAGTGGAAGCAGCATGAATATGTGCGTGTTGACTCATATAATCACAACACTATTTATGCAGCCTCCTTGTTGCTATTTTGGCTATTTCACTGTGTTCGTATTAACTCACGGAAGGTGTGCTCCAGTGACAATCATAGTCCTTTTGAAGTCCTGGAAACCTCTTATCACATAACTTGTGTTTTCTAGGAAGTGTTTTGTAGGTAGTGACTTGTAAATAGGTTTTAAATGCATTTCCTTCAGTGCTAAATATTAAGATTTAACTACACTTTTTCTTCTGCCAGTTGTCAGTCAGACAGTTACTCACAATAAATTTCATTTTCCCAACTTTAAATCTTTATCACATTCCACTATTGCAATCTAGTGATAGATCTCAAATTGTGTATACAGCTGTCATGAAAGTGATTCCCAGCAGGACATAAATTATGGATGCTGCAACATCAAAGTAAGCAGTTTTTTCTTTGATGATTCGTAGTGTAAGTACAGGTCCACAAACTAAATGAAAGATGTGCAAGAGTGTGCCTAGTGACTATCTGTAGTGTGTTACAGCACTTCACGACCCAGGGTATTTGCATCTACCTGCATGCCTAAAGCACTGTGAAGTGCTTGGCAGACAGTACTTACCATGGTACCACATGTGAGGGTTTCTTTCCATTCCAATCACCTATGGTGCACTGGAAAAAATGATTGTTTAAGTTTATCTGAGTGTACTGTGCCTTCATGATCCTTACAGGAGCAATACATAGTGAGCTGAAGAATATCTCTAGGTTTTTCATTTAGTACTAGTTTTTGAAATTTTGTAAGTAGACCTTCACAAGATAAATGGCATCTGTCAGTTCAAGTTTTTCTACATTTTCATAATACTCTGCTGTGAGTCAAACAAATCTTGATCTTTCTTTGTACACTGATCAGCCATAATGTTATGACCACTGACCTGCTACTGATATAAACCTGTCCATGCAATAGCAGTGTCGCCTGGCAAGGAATGACTATTAGTCTGACACACACACAGTGCATTAGTATCAGTTAGTGTGCTGTCCATGTCTATAATGGGGAAGATGTGCTACTTATCTGTTTGACTGAGGACAAATTATGATTGCCCAGAGGCTCAGCATGAGCATTTTGCAAACCGCACAACTTGTCGGGTGTTTGAAGAGTGCTTTGGAGAGTACTTTCAACAAATAGCAAAACCAAGGTGAAACCATGTACAGACATTATGGGGTTGGTTGGATGGCAGCCCCTCATTACAGATATTGGATATAGTAGGGTGGGCAGATGGTAAAACAAGACAGGCTGCAAACTGTGGCAGAAATAACATAAGACTTTAATCCTGAGACAAGTACAAACGTGTCTGAAAACACAGGGCACCAAATACTCCTAACAATGGGCCTCCACAGCTGACACCAGCATCCACAACTGAAATGGGCTCATAGTCTTCAGCATTGAACAATGGCACAGTGGCAGAATGTTGCCTGGTCTGATGAATCCCACTGCCTTCTACATCATGCCGATGGGAGCGTGTGAACCCGTTGTCTTCCAAGGGAACAGCTCCGTGACATATGTAGTGCACGGTGGGGACAAGCTGGCAGTGGTTCCATTATACTCTGGGGTGTCTGTGGGTCCTGTGGGCCCATGCAAGGCATCACGATGGCCAAGGATTATTGACACTTGCTGCAGACCACATAAACCCTTTCATGATGATAATGTTTCCCAACAGCAGTGGCATTCAAAAATGTTCAAATGTGTGTGACATCTTATGGGACTTAACTGCTAAGGCCATCAGTCCCTAAGCTTACACACTACTTAACCTAAATTATCCTAAGGACAAACACACACACCCATGCCCAAGGGAGGACTCTAACCTCTGCCAGGACTAGCCGCACAGTCCATGACTGCAGCGCAGTGGCATTTTTCACAAGATAATGCACCTTGTCACAAGGCTGGGAGTGTGATCAAGGGATTTGAGGAAAAATGTGGAAAGTTCCAATTCAGTCTCCTTTGTAGATATATAGAATTTTTCCAGTATCCTGCCAATAAACTGAAGTCTACTACCTGCCTTACCTGGTATTAATTTCCTGGTGAATTATGAAATAGTTTTGGGAGTTTATTACACATGATTTTTGCTAGAACTGCTACTAGTCAATATCCCTTATATAAACTGCACAGACACATTTAAGCAATCATTCTTCCTGTGTTCCATGCGGTTTGGATGGGAAGAAACCCTAACGTCCTAAGTACCTTTTGCCATGCAGATCACAGTGGTTTGCAGAGTATGTATCTAGTTGTTGACTGTAATGTAGCTATATTGTTCGTTAAAGGGGCCAAGTGTATGAAATTCTTCATAAAGCCTATTAATAGTTACTTGCTACTGGTACTGAATGGAAATCTATCTTGCTTAAGGTAAATCATTCTGCTTTGTGTCCCCAGGGTCAACACCATATCCAGGCCAGTCAGCTCGAGAAGTAGTCAGGTCAGTTCGAGAAGGTGGGCGTTTGGAGAGACCACCGCATTGCAGGCCTGAGTTTTTCCGACTGGCTTCTCGGTGCTGGCACCATGATCCAAGTCGCCGACCATCCTTTGGGGAACTCAAACGAGAATTGGCAGCATTAGTTGAGGACGTACGTTTTGGAGGAGGCTATGTTGATCTGGATGCGTTTGCAGACCATGGCTATTGTTACGGTAGAATACCTACTGCAGTACGACCTAGTGCTAACAATACTGCTGACACAACAACAACTGCTGAGGAATGTGATGCAGAAGTTATAAGTATGTAACTTAAGGTGTTCACAGAAGCAGTCACTTTCCTGCTGGTAACGATGATGATGATGACGATGATGGTGATACACTGCATATTGATAGGGATTTCTGGAAAAAGAAAGAATGTTGCTGTTACATAGCAAAGAGAATTCAGCTGTACAAATGTTTGCAGTGGGCAAAGAAAGAACATAAAATTTGCCTACTCTCTTTAAACGACACAAAATTTTTTTGTGATGGATACATATTTCTCTAACACTGCTGCTTAGGGAAAATATGTCTTGTAGGCAACAATAAGTGCAGTCCATTTGAATGTTGTTAGTTGCTATGAGAAGAGGTCATACTATATTCCCTTCTGTACATTTTATAATCATTTTCATCAGAATGCAAGCAGCCATAGGTAACTGCTGGTGGAAAGTGGGGGTAGTCAGTCAGTGTGAAGCAACAAATGTCGCATTTCTGAAGAAGGGGCTGTTATATTTTACATACATTAAATAACTTAAAGACTGCAGCACTGAAATCAGAAAAGCTTCAGTGTGCATTTACTGCTGTCCAACTAAAATTTTGTCTTCCAAGATTTGGCATACTTTGGTGTATTTTTGAAATTACTTTTCAAGCCATTAGCTGTAACCACAAAATAACTTTATTTAAATTCAGTAGAATTTCTGTTGTGATTTGTAGAAGCGGTTTAAAGATAACTGAAAGAATGGTATCTTAGAAACTAGCAAACATAGAAAGAAATAATTTTTCAAAATTAAATTAAGAAGGAAGAATCAGTGAATAAAGTTTGTAAAGAAAGTCAATGAGGAGTTTTCCTGAACAGTATAAGGATCTAGAGAAATCCAGTTAAAAATACCAACAGTAAAGTAGTTCTTGATACAGCAAAAATTCATCGTGTATGATGACCGAGTGAAGTAATCTTATGGTGCAAAGGTACTGAATTTAGATGCTGGAACAGAGTAGAGCTATGCAGTTGCCTTCTAATCCAAAGAGTAATTTTATATCTGTTACATTAGTATGAGTTGTTGTAATTAACAGTATTCTTATTTTTATGTACTTGGCAGTAAATGATTTTGCCACAATTTGCACAGCTATATTATTGGATGCTACATACATTTGGTTCTTTTCTGTGTGAGGATTGTGGATAAGTAAAGACTGTGTTAACATATCTGGCTTGAAACAAATATTTTGCATACATCTTTTAACATTTGTCATGAAACATCAATCATCACTGTATAAATATCATCAATTTGATCAAAAAGACTTATGATAAGTTTTTCCAACATGACAATGCCCGTACAATATCATTTCATTTTAAAATGTATAATATTATTCATTAACACATTCATCAGTTTTAGGGAGACTTCATTGTTTATTTTAAATGAGCCAGAAACAATTATTTTGTTCTAGTCATATACAGTCTTAAATTGCTTGCCTGTGTCCTACAATGCTACTGAACATCTGCATTAGTTTCATAATCATTGTATTTTACTTTGTTTAATTTAATGATCCATCTTAGCCGAGTGTATTATGTGGAGTCTTAACAGATTTAGGCAAATCATTTCATAATAGTGACATGTTACTTTAATATTATATATTTATGTGTATTTTTCATTCTTTATTTTACAACACCATTTACTGCCACATTCTGAAAACTTTTGCTTCAAATGTATGTTTATATATGTGTAAATATGTTGTTAAATAAAAATTGGTACAGTTTTCATTACCTGCATTACATTTTATGCACATGTATTCACAACAACTCTAATATAAATATGGTGGTGTAACAAATCTGTTTTGGAGCTACCACAGTCAACTGAGCTGAATTGAAGTTATGTGAATGATGATTGCTCATTAATGGTTTTCTTCCATTGTTTTTATCATATATAAAGTGGGACGTAAGTACAGCTGACTCATAGATAACTATAGCTTACAGTGAGAGACTTTTAGTTCTAGTTCTCAGAAATTCAGGACCTGATAAAGCATGTAATTAAGTTACTTTTTTTATTTATATACATTCTTAGTTTGGAATCATTCACCCTTCACAGCTTTTGATAGATTATATTGTTAGACTATGAGATTTCTTACCAAATCTTGGACAGGTACTGAAAGTAATCTCATCAGCAAAATGATTAGTCATCTGGAATGTCAGAGCTATTAAGAAATTAAAGTGCCTGCAGATTGTGTGTGTGTGTGTGTGTGTGTGTGTGTGTGTGTGTGTGTGTGTGTGTGTGTGAGGTGGGGGGGGGGGGGGAAGGGTGGAGCAGGGATCAAGTGCTTTGATGTGCTGATTAGTTTGGCTTATTCACAGATGTTGCACAATTCAGTGTCCGACTCCTTCGCTTGCTGTAGCTTGGGACACAAGCACGGATGTGACAGAGCGGTTAAATGTGTGATTGCATCAGGTGTACTGAAGATCATAATTTTAAGGAAGAACTGAACTGTGAACTTCACAGGATTGTCGTAATTTACTGTGTAGAGGTTTATCAGCAAAACAGTCATATTATGATAACTGAAGAAGGAGGAGTGAGAAAGGAAAGGAAAGCATGCAGCATTGGTGGCGATGATTGAAAATGTGGTCAGACCAGGATCCAAACTCATGACCTCCTGCTTACTAGGCTGTTATGTCAACCACTGCAACACCTAGGCACAGTGTTTGTCACAACTGCATGGACTATCTCGGCATGCCTCTCAACTGATCCACACTTCCCCCATGTGTCGCCTATCCCAGTTCCTGTCCATATCTTCCATGCTCACTACATAGAGATTCATGCTGGAGGTCAGATGTAATCGTGCATCTGTATTAACACGATTCACGTTGTCTGTCGCACTTCACATAGTGTAGACCAGGAACTGTCCGCTAGGCATGCCCGATGTAAAACTGACTGGGCACGGCCCGTGCCGCCTGAATTGTTGTTGTTCCGCCGGCAGAGGGTGCGGCCGAATTCTCATGTGCCCTCTGGTGGACGGGCCTTTACATGTGGCAACTACTGTCCATGACGCGCCGTGCAACAATCTTTCTGGTGGCTACTGCAGCATCCACACTGAATGTGGTGGATTCATTGCCCATTGAGGCAAATCAGTTATATGAATGGATGTTCTTGACAAGGTATTTCCATCAGAAATGTATTTGAAAGCAATCATGGTGTAATGTACCACACATAGTGTGTCCATGATTATCTTACCTTCATCTCTATCTGAGGTAGAAACTGCTGCATGTTGGCAGGGACAGCCCATTCCAAAATGAACAATGTGAATGGCATTCAGTGACTTGTTCTTCTCCAGTCTTTTGATTGTTAATGTTCAAACATTTATTGCACACAAATGCAGAGCTTTAGAGAGAAATCATCTTGATGGGTGTTTGAAAATGTTATTATATTGTTTGCAATAAAAAACAAGGGTCACATTAACAAATGATAAAAAAAGGCATACAACTAATTGGAAGTAGGACACATTGAATGTTGTCAACAGCAAAGCTTCATAATTTAATCATTCTTATTCTCAAGTTACATAAATGATTCACCAAAGCCACTGGAGAATTCTTCAAAAATAAGGGTATTTGCTAATGATGTATACATAGAGAGAGATCTGTACTGATAAAGAATCCAAATGCTTGTCCACCAGAAAAAAACAAAGAAAATTGTGCATTAGGGTGACATCTGGCTCACAAAATACAGCATAATTCTTAATCTCACAAAAACTCATATTATGCAAGCCCAGATGAAATGATACTTATGTGTACTAGAATTAGGGATCAGTGGGGAATATTTTATTAAATTCTGTGTTTGCAATTCTTGGATATCCAGATGGTTGACAGACTTGACATGGAACCAGAGTGTAGGTAAGTTAACCAGGAATGTCAACACTGCCTGCTTTGCACTTTGAAGTCTCTCTTACTGCTTACCTGCCAACAAGATTGCTAATGTGTTTTGCGTGCTTTTATCCCATTAAAATAAAACCCTGAACTATCTTATTTTTTTATTATTTTGACAGAAACTTAAAATGCAGAATATACATGTTGTTGTTGTTGTTGTTGTTGTTGTTGTTGTTGTCGTCTTCAGTCCTGAGACTGGTTTGATGCAGCTCTCCATGCTACCCTATCCTGTGCAAGCTTCTTCATCTCCCAGTACTTACTGCAACCTGCATCCTTCTGAATCTGCTTAGTGTATTCATCTCCTGGTCTCCCTCTAAGATTTTTACCCTCCACGCTACCCTCCAATGCTAAATTTGTGATCCCTTGATGCCTCAGAACATGTCCTACCAACCGGTCCCTTCTTCTTGTCAAGGTGTGCCACTCTTCTCCCCAATTCTATTCAATAACTCCTGATTAGTTATGTGATCTACCCATCTAATCTTCAGCATTCTTCTGTAGCACCACATTTCAAAAGCTTCTATTCCCTTCTTGTCTAAACATTTTATCATCCACATTTCACTTTCATACTACACTCCATACAAATACTTTCAGAAACGACTTCCTGACACTTAAATCTATACTCGATGTTAACAAATTTCTCTTCTTCAGAAACACTTTCCTTGCCATTGCCAGTCTCCATTTTATATCCTCTCTACTTCAACCATCATCAGTTATTTTGATCCCCAAATAGCAAAACTCCTTTACTACTTTAAGTGTCTCATTTCCTAATCTAATTCCCTCAGCATCACCCGACTTAATTCGACTGCATTCCATTATCCTCGTTTTGCTTTTGTTGATGTTCATCTTATATCCTCCTTTCAAGACACTGTCCATTCCGTTCAACAACTCTTCCAAGTCCTTTGCTGTCTCTGACAGAATTGCAATGTCTTCGGCGAACCTCAAAGTTTTTATTTCTTCTCCATGGATTTTAATACCTACTCCAAATTTTTCTTTTCTTTCCTTTACTGCTTGCTCAATATACAGACTGAATAACATTGGGGAGAGGCTACAGCCCTGTCTCTCCCTTTCCAACCACTGCTTCCCTTTCATGCCCGTCGACTCTTTATAACTGCCATCTGGTTTCTGTACAAATTGTAAATAGCCTTTCGCTCCCTGTATTTTATCCCTGCCACCTTTAGAATTTAAAAGAGAGTATTCCAGTCAACATTGTCAAAAGCTTTCTTTAAGTCTAGAAATGCTAGAAATGTAGGTTTGCTTTTCCTTAATCTATCTTCTAAGATAAGTCGTAAGGTCAGTATAGCCTCAAGTGTTCCAGTATTTCTACGGAATCCAAACTGATCTTCCACGAGGTCAGCTTCTACCAGTTTTTCCATTCATCTGTAAAGAATTCGTGTTAGTATTTTGCAGCTGTGACTTATTAAACTGATAGTTCAGTAATTTCCACATCTGTCAACACCTGCTTTCTTTGGGATTTGAATTACACTCCTGGAAATTGTAATAAGAACACCGTGAATTCATTGTCCCAGGAAGGGGAAACTTTATTGACACATTCCTGGGGTCAGATACATCACATGATCACACTGACAGAACCACAGGCACATAGACACAGGCAACAGAGCATGCACAATGTCAGCACTAGTACAGTGTATATCCACCTTTCGCAGCAATGCAGGCTGCTATTCTCCCATGGAGACGATCGTAGAGATGCTGGATGTAGTCCTGTGGAACGGCTTGCCATGCCATTTCCACCTGGCGCCTCAGTTGGACCAGCGTTCGTGCTGGACGTGCAGACGCGTGAGACGACGCTTCATCCAGTCCCAAACATGCTCAATGGGGGACAGATCCGGAGATCTTGCTGGCCAGGGTAGTTGACTTACACCTTCTAGAGCACGTTGGGTGGCACGGGATACGCGCGGACGTGCATTGTCCTGTTGGAACAGCAAGTTCCCTTGCCGGTCTAGGAATGGTAGAACGATGGGTTCGATGACGGTTTGGATGTACCGTGCACTATTCAGTGTCCCCTCGACGATCACCAGTGGTGTACGGCCAGTGTAGGAGATCGCTCCCCACACCATGATGCCGGGTGTTGGCCCTGTGTGCCTCGGTCGTATGCAGTCCTGATTGTGGCGCTCACCTGCACGGCGCCAAACACGCATACGACCATCATTGGCACCAAGGCAGAAGCGACTCTCATCGCTGAAGATGACACGTCTCCATTCGTCCCTCAATTCACGCCTGTCACGACACCACTAGAGGCGGGCTGCACGATGTTGGGGCATGAGTGGAAGACGGCCTAACGGTGTGCGGGACCGTAGCCCAGCTTCATGGAGACGGTTGCGAATGGTCCTCGCCGATACCCCAGGAGCAACAGTGTCCCTAATTTGCTGGGAATTGGCGGTGCGGTCCCCTACGGCACTGCGTAGGATCCTACGGTCTTGGCGTGCATCCGTGCGTCACTGCAGTCCGGTCCCAGGTCGACGGGCACGTGCTTCTTCCACTGACCACTGGCGACAACATCGATGTACTGTGGAGACCTCACGCCCCACGTGTTGAGCAATTCGGCGGTACGTCCACCTGGCCTCCCGCATGCCCACTATACGCCCTCGCTCAAAGTCCGTCAACTGCACATACGGTTCACGTCCACGCTGTCGCGGCATGCTACCAGTGTTAAAGACTGCGATGGAGCTCCGTATGCCACGGCAAACTGGCTGACACTTACGGCGGCGGTGCACAAATGCTGCGCAGCTAGCGCCATTCGACGGCCAACACCGCGGTTCCTGGTGTGTCCGCTGTGCCGTGCGTGTGATCATTGCTTGTACAGCCCTCTCGCAATGTCCGGAGCAAGTATGGTGGGTCTGACACACCGGTGTCAATGTGTTCTTTTTTCCATTTCCAGGGGTGTATTATATTCTTCTTGAAGTTTGAGGGTATTTTGCCTGTCTCATACATCTTGCTCACCAAATGGTAGAGTTTTGTCAGGACTGGCTCTCCCAATGCCGTCAGTAGTTGTAATGGAATTTTGTCTACTCCCGAGGCCTTGTTTTGACTGAGGTCCTTCAGTGCTCTGTCAAACTCTTCACGCAGTATCGTATCTCCCATTTCATCTTCATCTACATCCTCTTCCATTTCCATAAAATTGTCCTCAAGTGCACTGCCCTTGCATAGACCCTCTATATACTCCTTCCACCTTTCTGCTTTCCCTTCTTTGCTTAGAACTGGATTTCCATCTGAGCTCTTGATGTTCATACAAGTGGTTCTCTTTTTCTCCAAAGGTCTTTTTAATTTTCCTGTAGGCAGTATCTATCTTACCCCTAATGAGATAAGCCTCTACATCCTTACATTTGTCCTCTAGCCATCCTTGCTTAGCCATTTTGCTCTTTCTGTCAATCTCATTTTTTAAAATGCAGAGTGTACTTAGGCAACTTAAAAACAGACATTTGAAAAAATAAAACCCCACTTACATCCGTTTCAGCACTGATAATTAAGTACTCAGCCATTAGAAAGTATCTGACCCTACATTTATATCCTGGCTGTCATATTTGGCTAGTATCAACTTTACTGTGTGCAGCTTTGGATACTTGGCAACAGAAGATGCCCTTTCAGCCTCTCTCCTGTATTATTGTTTAGGTGTTGATTTCAAAAATGATGACTGTAATGATTCAGAGTTTGACATTGAATTTAGCAATGATGTTCCTTCATCAGAGACTGAATGTGATGACAGTTCATCGGTTGAGTGACAGGTGCTCATTAATGGTATTAGATAGATGCACGCACTGTTTTCCAACCAGCTTCTCCAAGATTTATGTTCACAAGAAACCATTGTGAAATACATGGTTAGACTTCGTAGCTGCATGGAATCTAAAAGTTCTTTAAGTTTCAGGATGTTTTAGTCGAAGTCCACTATAGCAGTATACTCTGAATTTTATTATTGGTGAGCTTCAAAATTTGGTAACTCATTATTTTGAGCTTTAAAAGTTATCTTTATTTGTCTATATGTAATGCCATTCATTATAAGATATTTTTCATTAATTAAAAAAATATTTTTTGAAACAATTTGAGGAAAAAAATCAATATGTTAGTGGGTTAATCAGTTTCTGTTCTGTGATCTAACCTTCTGAGAAAATTTAGCTGAAGTAAAGATAAAGTTTATTCTGCAGAAATAGATAGTAAGAATATTGTATAAAGTTGGTAATGGTACATCTTGCAGCAGCCTCTTCAGGGAACTTGGGATTCTTACAGTTACATACAAATACATTTGCTCCTTGAAGGTGTTTATGCTTCAAAGGAAGAGTGAGCTTAGGACGAACTGTGAAATTTGCAACCACATTAGTAGATGTAAAAATTCTTTCCTTATAGACTGTGATCATCCCTAGGGTTCAGAAAGGAGCTTTATAATTTTGTAGAAAAGTCTTTAACAGACTGTGGAAATCCACAAATATTCAACTGCAAAGTAAATGAGTATATTAGTGATCAATCTTTTGGTAATTTATGAGAATATTTGGAGTCAGAAATATAAATTATATTTAGCATCCATGTTTAAATAGGTTGTACAAGGGTCAGTGGGCTGTGACCTGTATGGATGCAGGATGATGAATCATGGAACATGGTGGTGAGGGCCTGTCATGTGCCCTGGGTGCTTATGAGACAACATTAGCAAATTACACATTTATGAGCTTTGATTATACAACTGAATCATTCTCTGCAGTAGTAGTGTGGAGGCCAGTGGATGCACCCAACAGCAGTGGTACACCCTGACATGTCCAGCTCAAGAGTCTCTCGAGGCTGTTGGCAAAGTCATGGCAGCAAATGCAGCAGGAGTGGAGCAGCTAGCCCAATTGGCAGTAGGTGTTGCGTGTCTGGTGATGACACACAACAGCTCATACCTCCCCCACATAGGGACAGGGACTGCTCCTCAGCCACATGAGAGGAACATAAAGAAATATTTATAAAAACTGGAAATAGCATTTCACAAAAATAAATGTTTTCTACAATAAAAAGAGAGATAGAGAGATGGTCAGTCCCATAAGTTAAAATACAAAAGATTGATTTTTGATTTGGTGATTAACTAAAGTATAGATGCAGTTGAATGGAAAATGAATGTCACATAAGAAGATATAATAACAGACAGGAAGTTGCACACACTAAAGCAGAAAGGCCAATGTGTGAGTTATTAAAAGAGAGACTGGATGAGTGAAGAGAAGAGTGCAAATACACTTCATGAGAGATAGGTATCAGAGGAATGTAGCAGTTAAAGGTAGTGCATAGGAGGGGCTTTGTAGGTGGGTGTTTGGAGAAGGAATGGGGGAACATTGGAGAGGGGTGCACTTTGGTACCAAGCCTTAGGAAGTGAGAGAACAGGATTGGAGATGAAGGGAGCCCTGATGAGGGGTGGGTGGTAGGGATCTCCTACATCTGGTAGGATTGATAGATATCAGTACATATTTCATGGTACGGTAAGGGGACATGATTCAAAGTTTCTTTGGGAGAGTATGTGGAGGGTATGGAGATGTAGTGTTGGGGGAATGTGGTGGTAGAGGCATGTCACAGTACCAGAATCAGTGAGCAGTGGTGAAGCTAGGGGATGGGTAGGGTAGTATCGTGTTTTTGGGTAACATAGGATATTTGGAGGTGTTCAGGTTGGAAGAGTAGTTGGTAGAGGATGTGGGTGGGGATCTAAAAGTGGAGTGGAGTGCATAGTGTTCGAGGACCTGTAGGGTGTGGTAAAAGGAGGGAAGAGTGTAAGTCCATACCACATTGACATAGCAGAGGATGGGTCAGATTGGGGCTTCATAGGTGTATAGAATTGTGGAAAGGTGCAGTCTGCATGTTTGTCTGGTTGCTTAATAAGGGAATTTCACCCTGCCTTTAGAAAGGCAACACTTGGCTTTGTAGTGTGTGAGAACATACTTATTATTTTTAATGGATCATACTGTCTTCCATTTTGTTGGTAGTATCTAATGCTACATTTATTTTACCATCAAACAAGTAAATCACTATTCAACTTTTATCCTTAAATGCGAAGTATAGTGGTGGTTTGTTTTATCATATTTCTGCAAACAGAGGAACACAGTTGGAGCTACATCATACATTTATGCACAAAGTTTTACAACAATAGGTGGAGTTTGTATGTATTATTAAATGTACCTGGTTAGATCAGCCTTGTGTTGTTGATCTTCAGTATTTGACTATGATGTTGATAGATCTTCTTAAAAACTGTTTGCAAGGACTTTCATGTTTCTTTATTTAGTGGACCATTTAACCACTATGAAACGAGTGACAATGCTAGGTTTCAGCTTTTGATGAATTTAAAATTGGTATGTCACTGTATTTTATCAAGACAATCTTCAATAAAAAAAATTATTTTTTGAAGTGACATAATAGTTTTGTATAAGACAGTTGTACGGACATAATGATTCTTTGCATAGGTAATGGTGGATCACTTCACCATTAAGATATGAGCAAGCACGTTGTAAGATGGTATTTCTTGAATATTTCAAAGTGATATGCAAGTATACTTGTTGATTTTAGATATTAAAAAACGGTTTTAAGCTACTGTATTGAAATGAAACTCTGTTAATTAATTTGAGACATAGAGGGCATTACTTGCACTACACGGGATAAACTAAGGCTGCCAAAGTTGCTGTAAACAACAACCTCAGCTTCCTTCTGCCTATAGACCAGTAAGATTATATGGTGACATGCATTGCTGTGAGATTGTTGGATTGTAATGCAAATGGTATGTTGACCAGAATGGATAGTTGCTATTGGATAACATGGTGTTTTATTTATTGTTCTGTGTAAAATAAATTAGTTCTGATTCTGTAATTTCCTTGTATTTGAGCTCTGAAGATGGCTATTTCTAGTAGAAATCTAGATATGCAAGAGTAATAAAAACTAATGGGGAGTGCCACAGACTGCTGTGTGCCTCCCCTTCCTTTTTGATACTTGTCCCAATTTCCTCTAAAACTTTCTCTCTGTGCCCTTCCTTATGTAATTCAAGAATACATCCTGTAATCCACAAAGCACATTTATTATGAAAGTTAATCTTATTGTCCACCAGTTAGTTAGTGGCACATGCAACTGTGTGGAGAACAATATTCCAGTATTTAGAGGCTGATTCTCAACTTATTCAGTACTTCTCCACTGACAGAGTGTAGTAATATTGGGACTATGATAATGCTTCCAAATATCCAAGTTGGCACACAACCTAAGAGAAAGGAATGTACACCAGTTCTCTTCCTCTGCCAAAAATATGTACACATAAGAAAAAAATAGCTTTTACCACACTTACTGAAAAGCAATGCACCGAATGAAATTCCAGCCCCAATTTTGCATAATGTATCAATAAATTCATACTAAGAATCAACAAGATAAAGGTAACAAGTGTACATAAAAAAGTCTAGAAACAGCATAAAAATCTGATCATTAACTACTTACCCTGTGATCTGAGTGTGTAAGGTACACTGTGTGCAACCTGATCATCATTAGGTAACTATTTCCAAATTTTCTTAGACACATTATTTGTTGCTGGTGCAGCTGGCAGGACTTATGGTAATGTGTCCACAGCTCCTTTGAATGGTTTGACCCTACTCACATGAACAATAGAGCTTTTTGTCAGCAGTTGTAACTTAACATTTATTGGCAAAGTTGTTTCAGTGACTTTGTATGGACCATGGTACGTGGTTAAAACTTCTCATTTTTACCTTTAGCAGTATATGGATTTGTTAGCAGTACCCAATGACCTGTTCTATATTGTGGCAGTTTGTCCACATGTTGCCCCATTTATTCCTGACATTTTGAGACTATTGAGTTGCCTTGCTTCACTCTTTGCCAAACTTCACGTAACTGTTTTGCAAATTCCTATACTGGCTGACTAATAGTTTCAACTTAAGGCTATATCATGTCCAAAGGAAATTACATCTTTCTGGTGTAAGCCATCTCATATGCCAAAATACTTGTATGGACTTTGGAGTTATATGCTGAGACTATGAATTCAAGGTACGACTCCCAGTCATAGCATTGCCTATTAATGTGGTGGCTTAATATTCTAGAAACGGTTTTGTGTACCCTTTCTGTTTGACCACTTGATTGCAGATGAAGGATTTATTCAAAGTGATGAATGTTGAACAAACAACACAGCTGTTTCGTTAATCTGACATGAAATTTGTACCCTGATCTGTAGTTATGGTATCCAGTACACCACATTTAAGGATCCAGATAATTTATCATTGCTTGTGCTATGGTGTTAGCTTGTTGATGTGGAATTTCTATCATTGCTATGTATGACAAAAACAGTTGACTGTCAGTGTTTACTTTTTTACAGCCAGTGCTCTGTTACAGTTTCCTAATGTATCTGACCAAACAATTTAAAAAGGTGTTGATCTCACTGGTAATCTTTGTAACAGAATTTTATGATGACTCAGGCCAGCCCTCTGCACATTATGCAGTCTTTCACACATTGTTTCACATCACGTCTTCTAATTCTCCATCAGAATTTCACTGTGACTTGTGTATACATCATTCTGTGACTACCGTGACGTTCTAATAAGTGGTCAAGTGTGTGTTGCAAAAGCTTGTCCCTAAACACTGGCAGAACTACCACACATGGTCTGCAATTTGTCAATTTACAGACTAAGCCATCATGTGTCATGAACTATGGCTGTGACCTGAATGCCTGACTGTGTATATCAGATGTTTGTGCCTTCTGCCATTTGGTCATGCTTTTGCCTAGTGTCCACTATAATTTTTCTAGTTAAAATATCTGCATTTGTATGCTTCTTACCCAATTTTTAAACAGCTCCATAGTCAAACTCCCTCAGTTTGAGTATTCATCTTATCAATCTACTAGAAGGAAATTTCTGACCAAATAAATAGCAACAAAGATAGGTGATTGTGTAAATAACTGCTAACATCTCCTTTTCAGTAGTGGGGTAGTTCCATTCCAGTTTGTTTAGTTGTCTAGACGCAAAAGCCATTGGGTGTGCCTTACCATCTACATTCTGACTCAAAATACAATCGACCATACTATTGCTAGCATCACATGTAAGGACTAACTTATTTTCAAAATCAGAAAATACCAGTACTGGGTTTCATATCACAATTTGTTTCAGTGCTTCAAATATTGTTTGAGACTCCACCGAATACTCGAATTTTATATCTTTCTTAACAAGTGATTTAGTGATTCTGTGATTTCAGCAAAGTTCTTTATGAATTTGTTATAATATTTACAGAAGCCTAAGAATAATTGTAATTGCTTTGTTGTTCATGGCGTTGAGAAGTCATGGTGGCTCAGATCAATTAGCAATCAGTTTTTACACCTTCTCCACTAATTACATGTCTGAGATGTTTAATTTCTGCCTGTGCAAAGTGGCATTTTCTCTGAACATCTCACATATCCTTCCATATCTTTGACGTTGTTTAAGTATACCCTTCATTTCTTAGGCTTTGATCTAAAAATCTCTAAAACGTAGCTGGTGAGTTCCTAGGTCCAAACGGCGTTGTATGATACTAATATTGACCCCTTGGTGTTGTAAAGAAGTTTTTGGCTGATCTCCTGAAACTAATTGTAGTTCATAGTGTCCACTTCTTAGGTCTGTACTCAAAAAATAGCCTACATTGGCCGAATTTGTCCAATGTCTAAATAATACTGGGATATGGGATATGATATGTGTCAGCGATAGTGTTTGTGTTCACCTATCTGTAATCATAACGTAATCTGTATTTCTTAGTTTCACATGATGATTTTTCCAGAATAGTGATGAGACTTGCAATCCATGGCCTATCACTATGTTCTATTATTCCTTCTGCCAGTTGCTGATCGATGAATAGGACCTGGTGTGGCTTCCAGTGGACTGGAGTATAGTTACCTGTGGGTATACTCTGTATGATGTTGTGTAACAATCATTGATAACTGACCATCTGTATCAAACAAATCAATGAATTATACTGGTAAAGCTTCCAACCTAAATTGATAACTCCCTTATAAGTTACTCAGTTTTTTGCATAATGCATATGCACTAATGGTTTGCTTGTCATTCTGGCCATCACATGATCTATGAGAACATCTAAAGTAGCAATGCCAAAATTATCTAGGCTAACAGGCACCATAAATGCACCATTTTTATTACTAATACATTCCATGCTTCTGCACACAAAACAGTGGATTTTATCCAATTTTTCATTACTCTTTAGGGCTTCCACTGCACCCAGTACCTCTTCTGGCAAATCAGTACCTACAGCAATCCAAATTAACTTCTCTGTACCTGACACTCCGTTATCTTGGGAACTAATCTTTAGCATATGTGTTTGCAATTCAGTTGGCAGCACCTTCGTGATGTGCACACCTTGCAACATTGCCTCAACTGCAGTTGTTGTTCCCAGCAGAAACAAAGTTCCACCAAATTCAATTGTGTTCCACAAAAGACCGATTTTAGCATGATGTTTACCAACGAAATCCAGTCCTAGAATTGCAGAATAACTTTCACGAGCATGTGGCAACACATCCATGTACTCACAAAAACTCTTTTATCTCCAATGCTTAAGTTGGCAGTGTTGTCCCTAATGACTTTATGTCATTGTCACATATGTCATGTACGCTATAACTTGCAGACCTGTGTCTCTTCCTGTCTAAGAGGCCTAGACTAATGACATGTGCACCTCTGACTACTAAAAACTAATAGTTCTTGCACTGTACTAATCCTAATAGGCAACATTCCATCTCTGCAGATGTCTGTGTAATGTTAAGTCCTTTGTGAGTGCTTTCAGATGGGTGATGCAATCCCATTTGCATTTAATGGACACTTTTTTCAGTTGCTGTTTCTATTGCTAATTACTGCTGCACTCTCATGCATCATGAGTGGCTCAACCACACTCATCACACTCTGGCTGATGACAATGCCTTTGAAGATGGCCTCTACGTCCACATCTGTTACACTTTATTCCAGAAGCATAGACTTGATAGTCATTACTTCATTTCATAACAATAATGATTTCTTCCAACCGTGTGGTGTTTCCAATAGCTGCAGCCAGTTCAGATGAATTCTCTATCCTGACCCTGCATGACATGTCAGAAGGATACCCTGTAAGAAGACACTGAGAGCCCAATTCCAGCTTCACATATGGTGGCTGCATCAGCATCTGTATTCTGCAACAGCTGATACATTTGCATATTGGGGTTTGGTTGATTTGACAGGAACAGACCACAAAGAGCGGGGTCATTGGTCTCATCAGATTAGGGAAGGATGGGGAAGGAAGTCGGCTGTGGAAATGCTGTGTGGCTAGGGCTTGTCTTTGGGTAGACCATTTGCCTGGTGCAAGTCTTTTGAGTTGACGCCACTTCAGCTACTTGTGTGCTGATGGGGATGAAATGATGATGATAAGGACAACACAACACCCAGTCCCTGAGTGGAGAAAATCTCGGAGCGAGCCGGGAATTGAACCTGGGCCTTTAGGTATGACATTCCGTTGCACTCACCGCTCAGCTACCAGGGGTGGACTGCATGAAGTTATTTAGGGAAATACGGAAAACCTAAATCAGGATGGTCAGACACAAGATTGAACCATCATCCTCCTGAATTCAGTGTGCTAACCTCTGCACCACCTCACTCAGTTTTGCGTATTGATTTTCCAGATTGTATCCTAGATGGATTACATCAATTGATTGTCCTTCTATACCAAACAGTTTTACCCTCAGAAATGATGTTCTTTTCTATTTCTAGCTCCTGGAACTCTTCTTCCTCAATAAATGCTTCATAGGGTATGTTTCAGCCTTGCTCACTAACCATAAGTTAGCCATACATAAACAAGTTTCATCAGTCCAATTGATTAATTTGGTGGTAGCAATTACACTGTTAATGAATCCAGTAACATGCTCCATTGCTTTTCAGGTAAAAGGCTTTATCAAGTTGGCTGGTAATGGAGCCACGGAAGAATGGGATACAATCAGTGCTCATTTTACTTCCTCCGATCCCAACTGCTGTGAGGCTTGCAGTACTTCTTGCCTACAAAATTCGTCAGTGTATTATTTCTACGGAGCATTTAATGCCAATAACTTAGTTACTGTCTGCCCCTGGTAGCTGAGTGGTCAGTGTGACACAATGTCAATCCTAAGGGCCCGGGTTCGATTCCTGGCTGGGTTGGGGATTTTCTCTGCTCAAGAACTGGGTGCTGTGTTGTCCTAATCATCATAATTTCATCCCCATCAACGCGCAAGTCCTCGAAGTGGCGTCAAATTGAAAGACTTGCACACAGAAAACGGTCTACCTGATGGGAGCCCCTAGTCACATGACATTTACATTTATTTACTTACTTACTTGTTCTGATAAAGACGCAACATACCTACCTGTAGCAGCTCCATATGCATCTGACATTTAGTGTCTTCTGCAACTGCTTTTACAATGACAAAACAATGGGAATGCTACAGTTATAATAAGACAGAAAACGAATGAAATTAGTTTTTATGCTTGATCATGGTCCAATGCAACTCAAAACAGTCCTGCACCAAGCGATCAAATCATCTACAAATGTCACACTGACTTAGTGCACAGCAACTCATGTCATGTTGGTGTCTCCTCGAGCTGATATGGTGACACAAGAATAAATACAAGCAGAAAGGCTAACACAAAAATACTCACTTACCGCAGTGCATTGTGTTGGGCTGGACGTCTGGACGTGACAACAGTTGGTGCTGCATGTGTGATTCCACAGCCACCATGGTCCTGATGTGACAGCCAGTTCTGACACCAATACAGGGTGTACATAAAGTCAAGGAACACTTTCAATTATTTGTTGCACAAGAACTAAACATTGCGTTTTGAAGAGAAACTCGTAAAGTTTTTTTTACAAACGTTCAATTTGCGAACCATGAGTGACCTGACAGACAACAATATGGTAGACTAATTCTTGCCATACCCACCCCAGCATGGCATCATCGACTTCCTGTATTCTCTCCCGGAGCTCTGCTACATCCCATGGACCGAGCAAGGTGGCGCCATGGTTAGCACATTGGACTGGCATTCAGGAGGACGACGGTTCAATCCCATGTCCAGCCATCCTGATTTAGTTTTCTGACTTCCCTAAATTGCTCCAGACAAATGCCAGGATGGTTCCATTGAAAGGTACGGCTGACTTCCTTCCCATCCTTCCATAATCCAATGAGACCGATGACCTCACTGTTCAGTCTCTTTCCCCCAAACAACCCAAACATCATGTGGCAGAGGTGGTACATACACTAGATCTTTAACGTGTCCCCGCAGAAAAAAGTCACATGCAATGAGATCTAGTGATTGGAGAGGCCATTTCATGAAACAGCTCACTCCGCATCTGAACTCACCATGTTTGCAACTAGCGCTGACTCTTTAAAATGACATACGTATGATACCTGTACAATTTTTGGCTCTTGTGCAAAAATAATTGATGTGTTCCTGGACTTTATGTACACTATGCATATGTTGATTGGCTGTGATTCTTATGGATGCAGGATGAAGGAGCATGGGGCACAGTGGTGAGTGACTCTAGGCACCCTGAATACTAGTGAGATAGTATTAGCAAATTATACATTAATTAGCTTGGTTTTTACAATTTAACTACCTTCTCTGCTGCAACAGTGAGGAGGATAGTGGATGCAGCACACAAGGATGGAACATGCTGACATATCCAGCTCAGTAGTCTCTTGAGGTCGTCAGTAAAGTCACAAAAGCTGAACCAGTAAGAGCGGCACCAAGCAGGTTATTTGACTCAAGTGACTGCAAGAGTTTCTCATCTGGTGCATGCATGTCTAAAGGACATTATAATGTATCTAAAAACAAAGATGATGTGACTTACCAAACGAAAGCACTGGCACGTCAATAGACACACAAACAAACACATTATAATGTAATATACAGACACTGTATAAACACAGACATTGTGTAAATCATTGATATACATGCCTCAACAGGCTAAAATTGTGGTACAAAAATTTCTCTCTCCCTGCACAGGAATCACAAAAGTGGTATAAATAAATCAGAGTTCAGAAAATAAAGATACTTTACCCCCCATTGATTCAGTGATGGTCTTTGACTAATTGTGTTGCCACTGGACTTGACTTGCCATGTACTAAGTCAGTGCCCGCTATGTGTGACATTTATAGACGATTTGATAACTTGGCACAGGAATGTTTTGAGTTGCATATAAATATTGAAATAAAGTGCTTGACTTTAATAATGTTCGTGACTTTTTGTGGATGAGCATTCCCACAAGTGGTGACCCAACATGATTACTGCCACAGGCAATACGGACAGTATATGATATATGCAAGTTTGGATCAGTTCATGAGGTGTGCTGGGATAGCTAAAACAGTTAAGGCACCACTCACAATAAGTGGGAAATCTGGGTTTGAGTCTTGGTCTGCCACAAATTTTCATATGTCACTAATAAAATGTACAGCTGACCTCAAGTCAAATTCGCACTTTGTGAATCAATTGTGCAAAACTTACATCCCTATCTTATTTTATGATGTAATGTAAATTTCTTAGATTGAACTTTATTTCATACAAATATGCTGGCTGTCTTCATCTTTGGTTCACCATGAGCTAACTAAGGCAGCTTCACTACCTATAGTCCAGTGGCGACACAATTAGTCAAAGACTGTCACTAAAAAAATAGAGTGTAGAGTATCTTTGTTTTCTGAACTCTGATTTATTTGTGTGTCCATTTCTCCCTCTAGTGTGTTACATGTTATGTTTAGAGAGTATCTTCTTTGTAGGGTCACATGTATTCAAACCAAAAATTAAATAAAGTGCTTGACTTTAATATCATTCATGACTTTTTGTGGATGAATGTTCCCACAAGTGATGACCCAACATGATTACTGCCAGTTTTGGTACACTTCTGGGTGACAATGGTCTCTAGTGATGGACTTTCTGGAAATAGATGATGATGAATAACTGAGCACCTGTTAAGGCACAAAACAGTTTGGAGTTGTTTCCTCAATCAAAGTGTGATAGTCCCTGCCAGTCTGCCAGGAACCATCCTTCTTCTTTACCAAATGGAAAGATAACATAGATAACATCCACAGGTTGTTGGAATGCGGAAAAACCCCTGCAGTTAATAAATACTGGAATTCTTTCTTTGCTGAGGCGTACTTTTCAGGTGTTAGTCTGTGAATTTTGAAGGCAACCAGTGATCCCAGTTTAGATGGAATGTCATGTCAGTGGTCTACCAGCAAAGCTAGAATAGCAGTCTTCAGTTACCTCTGAGTCAGTGGACATTGCTGATTGCAGATGCCACCAAACATAATCTGGAGGCTGATTTCCTACACCATTGTCCCATTGATGTTTGCATATGGAAGGATTAACTTCGCATAAACAGTGAGACTTTTTATGACATACAGGTTGTTCAAGCAGTCATCAAGAACTGGATCACACTTCTGTTTCAGGTGCAGCAGTGACTGAGTGGAATTTTGTGGATTTGTCTGTCAACACAATGGATTCATTGGAAGAGTATCTTCTTACCATAGTGAGCATTGCCAGTGAGCTGCTTGAAAAATTAGCGGTTTGAAGGAAATAAAAGCAGATACAGTTGAAGACAATCATTTTGTTATGTTCTCAAATTGGCAAATCCACTATCAAAACATCGGTTTTAAAACACATATCAAACATGGCAGTGTTTCATTGATGAAGTGCTTCATGATCTGCCCTAATGTTTTGGGTATTTCGACATTTTTAGTTTCCTCAAACTCTCCATCAAAACACAATAAATGTCTACAAATTATTTTTTATATTCTTTCAAAGTACAGGGTGATTCAAAATGAATACCACAACTTTAAAAATGTGTATTTAATGAAAGAAACATAATATAACCTTCTGTTATACATCATTACAAAGAGTATTTAAAAAGGTTTTTTTTTTCACTCAAAAACAAGTTCAGAGATGTTCAATATGGCCCCCTCCAGACACTCGAGCAATATCAACCCGATACTCCAACTCGTTCCACACTCTCTGTAGCATATCAGGCATAACAGTTTGGATAGCTGCTGTTATTTCTCGTTTCAAATCATCAATGGTGGCTGGGAGAGGTGGCTGAAACACCATATCCTTAACATACCCCCATAAGAAAAAATCGCAGGGGGTAAGATAAGGGCTTCTTGGAGGCCAGTGATGAAGTGCTCTGTCACGGGCTGCCTGGTGGCCGATCCATCGCCTCGGGTAGTTGACGTTCAGGTAGTTACGGACAGATAAGTGCCAATGTGGTGGCACTCCATCCTGCTGAAATATGAATTGTTGTGCTTCTTGTTCGAGCTGAGGGAACAGCCAATTCTCTAACGTCTCCAGATACTGTAGTCCAGTTACAATAGAACCTTCGAAGAAAAAGGGGCCAAAAACTTTATTGGCTGAAATGGCACAGAAAACGTTCACCTTAGGCGAGTCACATTCATACTGAGTTGTTTCCCGCGGATTCTCAGTGCCCCATCTGTCGTCGATTCACTTCTGCCGTACTCAATAACACAAAAAGCTTTCTGTTGAGCGGTCGCCATCTTAGCATCAACTGACGCTGACGCCTAGTCAACAGCGCCTCAAGCGAACAAATGTACAACTAAATGAAACTTTATAGCTCCCTTAATTCGCCGACAGATAGTGCTTAGCTCTGCCTTTTGTTGTTGCAGAGTTTTAAATTCCTAAAGTTGTGGTATTCTTTTTGAATCACCCTGTATGGTTTACAGATCCATGAAGGGAAATGTGTTCTGAGCCTAAAAGGAGTATAAATTTTGGGCTTTGGTTAACCCTTCTGGCATTAAGACCATACAGAATAAACACGATATCATTGTCTGTTCCTCTTCCAAACACCTTCCAACAGTTGCGCTACTGATTTGCTATGGTGAAGTTCTACAGCTGCCATCTTCCCCATGCTATGGCTTTACATACCTTACTGTTGTGCTTTTGGGATGAACTTCAAGAGGACAATGATCCATCACTTGGACTCCAAAGATGTTATAGGCAGTCTACCAGGTCAGATCCAGTTTAAGGTATGTGAGGCTTTTAGTACATCCTGTCCCTCCTGTGACCCTGAATACTCTCATTGACACTAACCAGGCAGACAGCATCAGGGGGAGCCCCTCAACAGCAAATAAGAGGTACATAACAACTACTCTGGTTCTTTTGCCACAAACTGTTGGAGTCAAAAAAGTAAATGGAGTGTTTGTGGGGGGTATATGGAGCCTTTGAGCATTTCAGGGCAAATGTTGAGGCACACCACTTCACAGTTTCTACTGATCACATATCTGTGTCCTTTGTTTTCAAAACCCCAGAGGACTAATTCTCACCAAGACAATTCTGCCACTTGTAATTTATCAATCACTTTACTACAGACTCCCACCATTTTAGAGTTGCAATTAACATTATGGATAACTACTTTTCCAAAATTAATGCAGTTTCCATTACTGTAAGCTTCAGTTTGTTGGTGATGGTGCAAGACACTGTCATGTAATTACAAGAGCTTATCAAGAAGCAAAATACAGGATGGTGCAAAAAAGGTGCCAGACTTTAAACTCATCCCTAATTTGTCAATGGTTCTTATTGGTTGTCAGCTTTGTCTCTTGTGTTGCTGCATCTACGTTCTGCATTCAAACCCAGTATTTGTGCTTGAGCAGTAGAATTTGGGTATGGAAAACCCATCAGACTTCCTTTGGAGTTCTTCAACCAACAACATGACCACCCAGCTAGATATTCTCCATTCTTATTGAAAGAAATCTATAACTAACTGCATTTCCAGATTTCACCTGTCCACTGTATCTTGCCACATGGATCTACCTATGGATTCTGTCAAAGCTCCTTTACAAACACCTTACAGAGGTCCGTATTCAGTACTAGACTGGAGTGAACACATAATTATGGTATTGGTTAATGTCAAGGACACAAAATTTCTTTTGAACAAGTCAAGCTGGCCTATCTGCTCCAGATGGATGACGCTGCAGACCAGGTCCTCTATTGTCACCCAAGATCTACATCATATTGTGCAGTGGCTGATGAGCATACACCATGACCAGATCAGTCTCTGCACCTACTGATGAGATTATGTCACCACTGAACCAATCTTCACAGGGCACTCAGCCAGTTTTTCCTATATTGCATGCATTCTGCACAAGGATGGGCAAGTACAAATATTTGTCATCCCTGACATGTTCCACATCATTACAAAGTGTCATATTCATGATTTATGGAACAAATACTAATCTAATCTAATCCCAAGAGCTCTGCTCTATGAGGGAGGAGAGGGCCGTGTTAGTCAAAGACTATCACTGCAAAGTGAAGAGTAGAGTGTCTTTGCTTCCAGAACTTTGATATCTCAATGTGTTTCATTTCTCCTCAGTGTGTTGCATCTTTTGTTGAGCAAGGATCTTCTTTGTAGTGTCACATGTATTTAATAAAATGTGTAGCATTAATATCATTCTGGCTTTTAATGGATTGACATTCACACAGGCTTAGTGTATTTTCCTGAACTGGCCAAGATAAGATGAAGATCATCTGGGCTAAGAGGGATAAGCAATTTTCTTGCAGAGGTCCCAGATTATGCTTTGATTATCTTTCAATGTGCCTTCTACTGGTTTTTAGCTTTAGCCTGCTTATTAACCTTCTGTAATATCATTACAGTTTCCAATACACTAGATTGCATTTATTATTGTTACATGACTTTTGTAGTACAACTGTAGCAGTATTTGTAGTTTATACAGATAAAGAGTGTGCCACTTAATTATGCATCTTTTTCACTGTTTCTTTAAACATGGCATCTTGGTACTGTAGTAGGACAGCATTACTTTAAGGTGACTACTATAGTGTATAAGAAGTCTTCACATACTTAGCAAGAAGACTGAGACCTGTTGAGACTTAAATTCCAGTCAGTACATGACATGTCATGTCTGAGGTTTGTTGTTTGTTTATGATAGAGTAATCTCCTCATTCCGGATTCAGTCTCACATTCGTGACAATTTCCATCTTTGCACCTGAAACACAAGCCACATCTGTCTTTTTTTTCTGTTCAAGATACCTGAACAATGAAATGGCAGAACATAATGCCTTGTGGCAAAACTTTCACTTTGCTTTGTTGTAAAGATTCTTTGTTACAAACCCAGCTATAAATTTCACTAAATTGTTTGCATGCAAATAAGAGAATCTGGATGAGCTACTGTACACATCTTCATTTTCTTTGGGGAGTGATATGAGCACAGCAGTCAGTCACAATCCCACTGGTTTCTTATTATTCTAGCTCATCTACATATCAGCTATAAGTAGCCATCTCAGTGCGTTTCAATGAGTGACCTTCCAAAAAACTCACAGCAGTACATGCCACCACTTGACTTCATAGGTGTGTAAAGAGAAGAGTTTCCGTCTGTCTACACACCAGTAAAGTCATGTGTTGGAATGTACCTTTATGTGTTCATTGGATGGTAACTCACTGAAATGCACTGAAAAGGCTATTTATAGCCGAAATCTTGATATGCAAACTAATAAAAACCAGTGGAATTGTGACTGATGGCTACGATCCTATCATTCTTTAATTTTTATTATGGCTGCTGTGCACAACAGTTCCTTGTGGAATCAAAGTTGCTCTTTATTTTACTGATTCATTGATGTTGTGATAATGATTGTAGTGTCATCAATATCAGAGCAATTAATACTGGCTATGTTAGTAAGCAGAATGTGCTTCAAATTTACCTTGATAACTGCTTCAAACTGATAGGCTGTTGAATCATTTTTCTGACCTCCGTCTCTGTTCACAGCACATTCCGGCTGCCTTGATTATGTTAACATGTGAGTAAAGAAACTCATTTGTGACATGGTAACAAATCTTCTTGTAATATGCAGCTGCAGATGAATAAAAACTAATAGTTGTACCACTGGTGAGATGAAACTTTTTACAGTTTCTTCACAGCCGTGAAATGGTGACAGTCCTAGATCTTTATCACAGAAGTAAAAGTGCTGGCTATGCTTTTGTTTGTGTTTGTCTAGCAAATTTAACCTTAAAAGATTCTGTCTGTCAGTTAATATCATTTTTGTTAACTTTGTAAACAAATGTAAACCTATGCAAGCCATTAACTTTTTCAGCCCAACAAGATAATTATCCCATTTAAGGGGAATTATTCATTGAAGAAACACCTCCCCTTTTCCTTTTCACAAGACAATTTCTGATGTTTTTTTAACGTGACACTTTCAAACATTATGTTCAAGTAATGAGCCATCATCAATTTAGGTGCTGTCTCATTCAAATAATGAACCATTGTCGAATTATATGCTACCTCATAACCTGTTACAGAGAATATGTTAATGTTAATCTGTGTAGCAGTAAATTTCCCCTTTAACTAACCCTCAGACCAGAAGTCAGAAAATATTGCAGTTGTTTTTTAATGCAACAACTATAAAAACAAGGCATCTTTTTTTGCCTGAGGCAAATTATCAGAAGTTAGTGAATGCAGAAATGTTTTGCAGCTGCTAAATATATAAGGGAATTAGATATACATCCTTATCTCCTGGTCACCCTCTCTTTGTTCATCTTCTTCCCCGTCTTTATGTCCACTTCCTCCTCCCTCTCTCTAGCCCCTCTCTCTGACCTTGAGCCTCATTTATTGTCACTGCAAACGTAACATTGATTGGGAATAGAAGTCACTTACAATGAATGGGTGCCGGCCGGTGTGGCCGAGCGGTTCTAGGCGCTTCAGTCTGGAACCGCGCGACTGGTACAGTCGCAGGATGAAATCCTGCCTCGGGCATGGATGTGTGTGATGGCCTTAGGTTGGTTAGGTTTAAGTAGTTCTATGTTCTATGGGACTGATGACCTCAGATGTTAAGTCCCATAGCGCTCAGAGCCATTTGAACCATTTGAATGAATGGGTAAATAGATGGGATCATTGGTATACTGTGTATGTGAGGGCCTCTCCAGATGCTGGATCTATGAGGGTAGACTCCAACAATAGTATTTTGCATAACTTTAATCTGAAAACAAGAATAATTACAAAATTTCAGAAGATTTTGATTCTGTAGTAGTATTCTAATCATAATGTAATAAGCCATAAATACAACAGCCATGCTTTGTGTTATACTGATTGAGAGGAAAGAAACAAAACCACACATTGTTGTGTGTACAATTTTTGGTTGAAGCTATGTATAAGAAGAAAAAACATACAGGGTGATTAAAAAAGAAAGAACACGTTTCGTTTGTTTTTTGCAGACAAACTATAAAAGATAGGAACACACTGTGCATATTATTAGGTGGAGGAAGTTTCAATTTTGACACACCTGTGCTGTTGCCTCTCTGTAGCAACATGGTGACTACACCACAAGAGAAATCATTTTGTGTGTTGGAATTTGTGCAGAGAGATGGACAACAAGATCTTGTTCATTCTTTTTGGCCTCCCAGGCCATCAGACCTCACACTTGCAATTATCTTCTGTGACAGTACATAAAAGACAGGGTCTTTGTCCGACCTATGGCAGCTGCTCTTTAAGGTCTGAGAAATTGGATTGCTGAAGCCGTCAGTTCAATAAACAGATACCTGTTGATTCGTGTGTGGAATGAAATAGACTACCCTTTCGATGTTTCTTGAGTAACGCATGGTGCTCATGTTGAGTGTATCCTATGGTATGGTGTCAGTGTGAACATAAAACTTCACACCGTCCCCTATCCAGTGACATGCACAGTACATTTCTGTCTTTTGTAGTTTGTAATAAAAAATTGCAATCTGTTCTTTTTTTGTTTACTTTAGTGGTTTCTGGCCTTTTTTGACTTGCAAACCCCTTCTACACTCATCTGACTTCTATGCATAGGGGAAATCCGTGTAATTTGTATCACATAAAGTTCGTCATTGATAAATCCTGACTGAGTGAACCCTAGCCTAGAAATATATTTTCTTGGGTAATATTCAGTAAGATACATCAACTGATGAATGTAAATTTTATTAGTTATGAAACTATTCTAATGAAAATAACAAACAGTTGCAATTCAGTATCATGTAATTTGGACCTCATCCATGTAATCTGGACTACATAGTCATGTAAATTGGACTACATGATACTACCTTGTCCACACATAATAAATGCAGAGAAGTAAACTAGAAAACATAATAAACCAATATCAGATGTTTACTGTGGACACTGATAACAAAAATAGAAAATGTTGATTGTTAATTCAGCACAGTTTTTGTGCAACTATCCTACATTTATAACACTGAATCCAGTCCTCCTGAAATGATTCTCCACATACAAGACAAAAAGTCTCTTTGCCACTTGATGACCCTGTAACTACAATCATTGTTTTCGGTTATGTAAACAGTCACTTATTTGTGCTACATTTTGTCGATTTCATCATTATCGGCGTTGTCTTATGAGGAGTTACAGTTAGAATTATTCCAGATGCTGTACCACACTTTCTTTCCTTCTCGAACCAGCTAAACTGGTTGATAGAAGAGGACTAATTTTGTTTGCTGGAACATAGTCATGAAATTTATTTGATGTGTCTGGGGAGTATGAAGATGTATGCAGTGGGTGTGTGGTTGAATGATGAGGTCTGAACCCTGCATTCTCATCCCTTTGAGGTTCACTCTGGTTGGTGACAGATGAGGGAGCAAAGTCATCTTACATAAAAACATGTCTATCCACTGGCCATAGCCCACCTACTCAGAAACCATTGATCACTATTCCCATGGCCACTACCATAGGGAATGCTACTCCAACTAAGGCCGCTATGTGCTCTATTGTCAGTCGTCTCCCAGGATTCAGCCTTAGTTTTGTTGCATCATAGAGCTCCGTGATAGCTCCTACTTGATGTTTTCTTTTATTAGCAAGCACATTTCACGATGTTGCACAACTATGTGCAATGTTTTGCCCATCTTGAATATTCTTGTGGTTGTGATTTTATGTCATCCACAATCTTCCCCAACAAATCAAAAAATGTATGGACTATTATCTTGTTGAAAAAATGGAAATTTGTGGTAAGGTCTTATGGGACCAAACTGCTGAGGTCATTGGTCCCTAAGCTTACACACTACTTAATATAACTTAAACTAACTTACGCTACGGATGAAACACACAGCCATGCCCGAGGGAGGACGAACCTCTGACGGGGGAAGCCGCGCAGGCCGTGACAAGACGCCTCAGACCGCTCGGCTACCTTGTTGAAGCCAGATGCTCTAGCTTGGGGTTAATTCCGGTTGTCATAAGCTCGGTTCGGGGTGCTGCCTCATAAAACTGTAATGTCATTCGTTACTGGCTGATCTTCACTCCCTGTTGAAGCGTGTTTTGATTTTATTTGCCTGTGCTATTTCAAAAACTAGTCTAATCATACCTCTCCTGGTCACACGAGAACGAAAAACTACACTTTAAAAGCTAAACAAGATAGCAATTTCAAAGAAGAATACTGATTGTGGCAAGTTTAATTAAGCTTTGCATTAAATTAATTCTTTTAGTTGTACGTTTTTGTAAATGTGAGATAATTGAAATTACGCACCCATTAAACATGCTTTCCATGTGTAGCAGATCCTGAACAAGGTGATTTTCGACTGCAGAAGGCAAGTCCATTGGACGGCCAATGCGAATGTCAGATGCTTTGGTCTTTTTGCTGGAAATGTATCTCTTGAGTGTCGTGTTGGAAATATTGTACCTCACTGTCGACTCGTTAAGACCTTCTCCGTTGTTCACTGCTGTTAAGGCCAATGCCAAGTCATGTTTCCATTTATTATATTTTCCTTCCGCTTTTGTGGCATCCCTGGTAGTCATCTGGAAAACTATACGAGTTGATAGATTGATGTGTAATTTGAATCAGTGGACTAAAATACACACTTCAATGCGGTCGGAATTACACGAGAGATAACGTCGCAAAAAATGTAGAAATAGCATTACACCACCGTAACATGTTTTAAATATCATAGTGAAATCATTTACTTTACAGTTGTTTTGTGGTATGAGATAATAAACTGGAAAATACACTACGCTTTTACTGGTCACAATTTATAAGTAACACGTGCCACGAGAACACACCATCCTCTCAGCCCAGCAGTTTGTACTCGAGCGAAGGCAGATGTTGGTGGCACATGCTTTGCACGGCCGTTCACAGAGGTGTCTGGGAGGTAGCGCAATCTATCATGCTTGCACGGAATTAAGGAATGGTCAGAATTACACATTGGTCCAAATTACACGTGCTCCCATATAGTAGACATGCATAAAATTCTAAGCAAAATATTTAATAACCTTCAATTAACCCTTAATACACTACTGGCCATTAAAATTGCTACACCACGTAGATGACGTGCTACAGACGTGAGATTTAACCGACAGGGAGAAGATGCTGTGATATGCAAATGTTTAGCTTTTCAGAGCATACACACAAGGTTGGCGCCGGTCGCGTCACATACAACGTACTGACATAAGGAAAGTTTCCAACAGATATCTCATACACAAACAGCAGTTGACCGGTGTTGCCTGGTGAAACATTGTTGTGATGCCACGTGTAAGGAGGGGAAATTCGTACCATAACGTTTCCGACTTTGATAAAGGTCGGATTGTAGCCTATCGCGATTGCGATTTATCGTATCGCGACATTGCTGCTCGCGTTGGTCGAGATCCAATGACTGTTAGCAGAATATGGAATCGGTGGGTTCAGGAGGGTAATACGGAACGCCGTGCTGGATCCTAACGGCCTCGTATCACTAGCAGTCGAGATGACAGGCATCTTATCCGCATGTCTGTAACAAATCGTGCAGCCACGTCTCGATCCCTGAGTCAACAGATGGGGCCGTTTGCAAGACAACAACCATCTGCACGAACAGTTCGACGACGTTTGCAGCAGCATGGACTATCAGCTCGGAGACCGTGGCTGCGGTTACCCTTGACACTGCATCACAGACAGGAGCGCCTGCGATGGTGTACTCAACGACGAACCTGAGTGCACGAATGGCAAAACGTCATTTTTTCGGATGAATCCAGGTTCTGTTTACAGCATCATGATGGTCGCATCCGTGTTTGGCGACATCGCGGTGAACGCACATTGGAAGCGTGTATTCGTCATCGCCATACTGGCGTATCACCGGGCGTGACGGTATGCGGTGCGATTGGTTCCACGTCTCGGTCACCTCTTGTTCGCATTGACGGCGCTTTGAGTGGACGTTACATTTCAGATGTGTTACGACCCGTGGCTCTACCCTTCATTCGATCCCTGCGAAACCCTACATTTTAGCAGGATAATGCACGACCGCATGTTGCAGGTCCTGTACGGTCCTTTCTGGATACAGAAAATGTTCGACTGCTGCCCTGGCCAGCATATTCTCCAGATCTCTCACCAATTGAAAACCTCTGGTCAATGGTGGCCGAGCGACTGGCTCGTCACAATACGCCAGTCACTACTCTTGATGAAATGTGGTGTCGTGTTGAAGGTGCATAGGCAGCTGTACCCGTGCACACCATGCAAGCTCTGTTTGACTCAATGCACAGGCGTATCAAGGCCGTTATTACGGCCAGAGGAGGTTGTTCTGGGTACTGATTTCTCAGGATCTATGCACCCAAATTGCGTGAAAATGTAATCACATGTCAGTTCTAGGTATAATATACTTGACCAATGAATACCCGTTTATCATCTGCGTTTCTTCTTGGTGTAGCAATTTTAATGGCCAGTAGTGTAGTTGAAACCTAAAGTTACTCTAGTTATGGCTTAAAAGTTACACGATGTGTAGACATAGTTGCAATAATAAATACAAGTTTTCATTGTAGTTACTCACCTCTTCCTTGGAATTCATTGAGAAGGTTGCACCTGCATTCCGTGGCATAGAGGTTTGAAGTCAGGAACCACGGAAGTTAAATAAACTGTCAATCACTTTCAGCACAAAGTCTGTTTCTGTATTTATTTTTTAAATAGACATATGAAGAAAACGACTTTTCGCACAAATACGTGGATGAACAGGGTAATCAAGCCATTACGGCTTTATTCAGTAAGACTGGGGACTCCTTTAAACTTAACCAAAAACCAGTTAATTACAAGGATTTATAATTTTTCAGTAACTGAAAATCAGTGGATGTTTCAAGAAGCTGCTGTTTTTTGTTCAGGCTTAATGTGGATTCTAAAATTGTTGATCCTTCGAAGGGACTGCGAATCCAGTTCTTATTATTGGACACAGCAGGGAAATAATCTCTGAAGATTTTTTCAAGTGACTTCAAATGATCTTTAACAATGTTCTTGACATTTTCGTCCAAACAAAGATGATTTTCCACCAGAAAGTCGTGAACTGTAACAAAGCACTCGGTGTGATTCCAATTGAAACACGTTTCCCAAAAACTAATTTTTTAAATGAATGATTCGATACCATCTTGCAAAATTTAAACGTTCATTTTGCCCCCAGGAGAGATAAGTTTAAAGTGTTTATTTTTTAGAAGATCTGTGCCAAAGGGGCTAAAGCCTGAAACCAGATTTCATCTTCCATGCGCTTGGCTTTGTGAAAGGCATGGCTGTTGAGAAAAACGTAAACTTCGTCTTTAGACTCATATAGTCTGGAAATAGTTCCATCTCGAGATAGCAACCAAATTTCAGTGTGAGACAATAAACATAAATGCTTCCCATTTCCTAACAAAGCACTGTAAAGGTGCGGGAATTTGTAGGGATAGCGTTAATAAAATTTAACTACTTTCGTTGCATCGTCTAGCACGGATTTCATTGCATCGGGCATTTGTTTAGAAAAAAAGGCCTGTCTATGAATGCAACGAAGTGTCCAGGAAGCGTTGGGCGCTATCGAGATTTCACTTTGGCAACAAACCCAGCATAACACGCTGTCATAGATTGCGCTCCATCAGAACAAATGGATATACAGCGAATCCTGTCTATTGAATATTCACGGAAGTATTCATTGGTTAACTTAAATATATTTCTTTTATGGGTCTACAGAATGGGAGCTCCTCTTCTGCAGACTCCCCATTAATATAACAGGCGAAAAGTAGCAAAATGGTTAAACTGGCAACATCACTCGATTCATCGAATTGAATCGCAAAAGAAGGACTGGAACGAACTCTTTCCAAAATGTCAACATAATTTGATGTATCTTTAATCCGGCGGTCGATATTTTTTTCGGACAGTGACACCATATCGACTTTTCTCGCGAAAGATTTTCCAAGCATGCGCTGTGCTATGTCATTTATGCAAGGTTGTACTAAATCTTTAGCTACTGAATGAGATTGTGCAGTTTTAGCAATTTTGTACCTATCGCGATAAGACACTCTTAGTGGATTCTCATTGCCATTATTTGCAGCGGATGCAAAAGTAGTTAAATTGTTTTCCACTTATTGGCTTTTCATATAAATAAATCAGCAGATTTGTTTACTTGGGTGGGATGTTTAGTTTCTAAGAGAAGTAGAGAAGGTTTCAGAATACTGTGAGCAAGAATATCGCCACAAACAACACACTGTCGTCTTGAATAGCCCGTGTCACCTAAATGTGAAAGCCTAAACGTAATGTAATTATCATAGTACTTGCTTTTTTTTTTTTTACCACAATTCACTTTTGTCGGATTGACACCCATCACTAGAAACTGAATGACCTGTTGAAACTACATTAACTTGCGATTTTGTTAGACGCTGTTTCCCTTTCAAACTTCCAATTTTCAACCAGTTATCCATTTTAAGGTGAACGGAAATGATTCTGATGCGCAACTGACAACTTACTTCATTTACCACAAGGTCTGTCCATCTCTGGTCTGTCAATAGTCCAGATTCTTACCTGTTGCCGCAAGATTGTTACTACCCTGATGCCAGGAAGTCGTCAGGTTGTTTTAGCGTGCGGCAAAAACATATATTTCATGGCCACAACTGTCTGGGAAGCTTAACAGGCGTCTTTCAGAAATTGGGAATGGTCAGCCTGGGAAGATAAGAGCTCTCTGTGTAGGTAGACGTTTTTTGGCGAAACATGGCCACACTTACTGCGAGAACGACGCCTTCCTAGCCTACAAATCTTCTTTTTTCAGACAAGGGATATTCTGAGTTGCTGACTGGCTCCTCTCAAGATATTTGAAGCAGAAGCTTCCTGCCCCAGCCTGGGAAACCCGGTGGCTGGATTGGCTACCAGGCCAGCAGAATAGTATAAAGGGAAGATTCAATGAGTATAGTTCGTTTGGTTTGTACAACGTGGAGGCGGTTTTTTTTCTGCTAGTTAAGGTCCCTTACTGAGGTTTGGAGGAAAGTCATAATGATTATTTGCCTTCTTCGTCTTCTGGTCCTCCTCTTGTGGGTGAGACATGTGATTTGCTACTTGGGATGGACTAAGAGCAAGTGGGATTTTCCAACTGCACTGACAATGGAACTGCATATCATCTCGGACATATCATGTGTCACGAGGGTGGGCTTCTTCGTCCTGAGTCGGGCGTCTGACAATTCCAGCATGCCCCGTCGTGCCAGTGAGTCAAATCTGGTTGAACAGTCACTGCGCTTCGCCTACAGCGTGGCGTTTTCTGCTGCCGCCTGAATCAAGGTGAAAGGGTAAAGTACTGCTGCACCAGCATCGGGTTCTTAAATGATATTAACATGTTTCTGCTCTCCGTGAACTAAATTTTGTGGTGTACCTGGTCGTAGTTGCTTCCATTTGAATAGTAGAGGACCTCACAGTTCATTCATGTAAACAAAGTCTGATTGTCTTGTAAAAGGGATTACTTCAGGGGAGAATATGTATAGTTTTCACTGCAATTAATAGTTTGCCAATGAAGCACAATCCGTTTCCTGATTTACGTTTGTCCTTTTTTTTGTAAGATTTATCAGCTCGATTGTAGTTATAAAAGGACGAATAAAAACTTATTATTTTTGTAAACTTAAATAGGCCACTCTTCTCATTAATACTCCTGCGACCATTCACTGTTTTTATTTTATTGTAGTAGTACATGGATACACCAGCAATTCAGAATGCAATCGTACTAAGTTACACTACTGGCCATTAAAATCGCTACACCAATAAGAAATGCAGATGGTAAACGGGTATTCATTGGACAAATATATTATATTAGAACTGACATGTGATTACATTTTCACGCAATTTGGGTGCCTAGATCCTGAGAAATCAGTACCGGCCGGTCGAGGTGGCCGAGCGGTTCTAGGCGCTACAGTCTGGAGCCGAGCGACCGTTACGGTCGCAGGTACGAAACCTGCATCGGGCATGGATGTGTGTGATGTTCTTAGGTTAGTTAGGTTTAAGTAGTTCTAAGTTCTAGGCGGCTGATGACCTCAGAAGTTAAGTCACATAGTGCTCAGAGCCATTTGAACCATTTTTTTGTAATCTCAAACAGCAACAGTGAACTCCAAATAAAAAGTGACAATCGACAAATAAACCCATAGCAACCGTGATACGAACACGGAAAACAAAATCGCTACGAACTTGTGCACCAACGTAATATTCTTTTAGAGATTTGAAAGTTAATTTATAAAATTCGCCATATTAAATGTAGTGCAACGATATTGTACACTCCATGACACACGGAGTAGCTCATCGAACAACATCTTTTCCAAAATATGATGGTAAAGTGATAAAAAGGGACTTTACTCAGGGAACAGATGAATGTAGCCACACACATACATATATACATAAACTGCTAAAATAATATGATAAACCCTCTCCGGGAGTTGCCACAACTGGGTAAAAATAGGTAAAAATGAAAGGATTTTTATTAGTTTTAAACACCCACTACAATACTTTCCTAGAAATACGTTTTATTGGGAAATTGTGTTAAACGGTGTTTTTAAGGGACTATTATATGCACTTTATTTTAAATGCGGCAGCCCTAAGTAGCATTTGGACGGATGGGTGGTCAAAAAGGTTCCACGAAAATAGTATTAACCATTTTGACAGGTCCTTAAAAAATGGCCTTTCATCGACATTTTGTATGCAATAAACGTCATTGAACATTTACTTACTTTGATCATGAAAGACAACATTGTTTACTCATTCCTCTGAACCGTATGACTACCTATCTTTTCAATTTCTTGATTTATGTGATCACTAAGAGAATTCTTGTCGGTGAAACTCAGCTTATCTTCCTTCCACAAACGATTACCTTCTTATTGACACTTGTTTCGACTTGTGAGCGTGCCAATTAACATGTGATCTGTAAATTTTTAGATGCAAAATCATGTTGAACACAATAACATCGGCTTTATACGCTTTGAAGGATATGTGACTCACAGGCTGACATACATCGATTTTAATGGGCGCCTTGGGAAACTCACCGAAAGAAATCTACACTTCTGCGACACTTATTTCAAATTGGGGAATCCCAGGGATGCACAGGTCTACAGCATTAGATACAGTCCAGAGACGCCATAAAGACTGTGGGCACTTTAATACTATGATCAGAATTACGAGGGCTATTCAAAAAGTAAGGAACGATAGGTCGCGAAATGGAAACCACAGTGAAAATCAAAACTGTTTTATTTGCAACAGGTAGCTGCAACTTCCAGCTACTTATCTCCATAGTCGCCGATCCGACTTATACGTTTGTCGTAGCGTTGAACCAACTTTGCAATACCCTTGTTATAAAAGGCAGCCGCCAGTGCTTTCTGACAATTCTCTACGCTGGCTTACAGCTCATTGTCTGTGCCAAAATGTTGTCTTCATAGCCAGCGGTTCATGTGAGAAGAGATGAAACTCAGAGGGAGACAATTACGGGCTGTATTGTGGGTAATCAAACATTTCCAATTGAAAACGACGCAGGAGCATCTTCATAGCTCCTGCAGAATGCGGCTGAAGAAGAAAACGCACGACAGTTATGTAATGTTGGCTGCGTAGCTTCAGGCGAAATTTCTCACCAGGCCTTCGTACTTGGCGGGAGACATCTTTCCGTGCTCCCTGTGTGCTCAGAACTAAAAAGAAGGACGTAACGCGATCGACGGCCGTACTAGAGACACTGCCCAACACACCTGTGCAAAACTTCATCGGATTTTCGCTGTGGTTTACATTTTGCGACCGATCGTCCCTTACTTTCGGAATAGCCCTCGTAATTTTATGAAACAGAACGTTATCCCCCCCCCCCCCACCTTCAAATGAGATTTGGCGAGATTTTGCCAGACTCCCCTTCCACCCCCTCCCACGCCCTCCGCACCCCATGTTGAACTCATGTAATTAACGGACGTCCCGTTAACACTATATCGCGTACAACGTATGCTCCTTGTGTATTTATTCCAAGGAAACGCCTTATAGCAGTTTAACATATAATAATGAAACTCCCTGTACACTGTCTTATGCTGTACGTCGTTCGTCATAGTATAGCAGTTACAGCCGCTATATGGCGACATGCTGGTTACCTGTTCGGCATTTATGTCCTGCAGTTACTAATCCTTTGACATTTATGATTTTTAGAAGTTTCTATAGCCTAGTTATTTATGAAATATTGTAACTGGACGGTTGAATGATTAAAGAGGCCAAAACTACTAGGTCATCAGTCCCAAAATATTGTAATCTACCAGAGCAGTCTATGTGTGTATGAATAGGAGCACGCTCTGCTGAGGCTGGCAGTCCATTTCTGTCCGTACTTTCGTGAGTGCTTGTCGAGCACCCTGCTATCGTAAGTCCTACTTCGTTACTGACTCTACCAGAGAATGTTAATAACTTAATGCCAGAATTGATTGCTATGTTAGAATTTTCGCATATGAATACGCATAGGGATGTTGCAACTAAATGTTCTGTTAAATTAGCAGGAACCAAGTCGCAAAATGAAGACCATAGTCAAAATCTGATGAAGCTTTGCGGAAATGTGTTCCGCAGTATCTATAGCACGCCCATCGATTGTGACACGTCTCACTTCTCAGTTCTGAGTGACAGAGAGCACGTAGAGATGCCTAAGATAATAGTGTCTCCCGCCAAGTGTTAAATACGTGCTGTTATCAGATTTTTTTCATTCTGAGGGGTTCCGCCTGATTTAATGCAGACTACGTACTGTAGCAGTCATGTGCGACAACAAAATGTGTCAATGGCGCAGGAACTCTGAAGCAGGATGTTGAGACGTTAATGATGCAGGTGGTCAGGGAAAGAAGTGAGACGTCAACCGATGACACTGCTCAGCGAGTAGAATGTTGTCTTCAGGCGTTGTCCGTCTTCACAACACCGCTCAGCAGCACACTACAACTGCAACTGCAAGTGCAGCGTATCATCACCTACCATACAGCCCGGACTTGGCTACCTCTGATTTTCGTCTCTTTACCCACATGAACAGCTGGCTGCGAGGACAGCACTCTGGCACAGATAACGAGCTGCAGACTGGCGCATAGAATCACCTGAAAGCGGTACAACGCTACGACAGATAGCTACTTCGGAGTGGCAAGTATGTAGACAAATAGCTCGAAGGTGTAGCTAAAGCTGGAAAAAAAACTATTGGTTTTCACTGTGGTTTCCATTTCGTGACCGATCTGACCCTGAAAAAGAAAAAAAAAGAAAAGGAAAGATAAGGCGGCGGTATATGTACAAATGCAAATATCTGTACATACACGTTCTTTCAGGCCAGCTCTAGGACATGAAGGTGGCAACACAATGTAAAACAACAAATGTCTTTTATTTCCACCACATATGCGTTGGTAGAATACGATTTTCACTCTGCAGTGGAGTGTGTGCTGATATGAAACTTCCTGGCAGATTAAAACTATGTGCCGGACAGAGACTCGAACTCAGGACCTCTGCCTTTCGAGGACAAGTGCTCCACCAATCTTTTTTTTATTGTGTTCGTTCTATTTGGTCGTAGCGAATGGCAAATGAAATCCGTTGAAGTTCGTTGTTGATCCCTTGACTCAGTTCTTTTATTACAGAGACCAACCAGCTCTCTGACAGAACACGCTAAACTAGTGAGCCGGCTACCTACCCAGCTACCCAAGCACGATTCACGACCCTTCCTCACAGCTTTACTTCCAACAGTACCTCGCCTCCTATCTCCCAAACTCCACAGAAGCTCTGCCAGGAAGTTTCATTTCAGCACACACTCCGCTGCAGAGTGAAAATCTCATTTTGGAAACATCCCCCAGGCTGTGGAAAAGCCGTGTTCGGCTTAAAAGTAAATTCCACTACATTGTGTGGGAGCAGCCAGCCTACGCATTCTTTACTCATAGCACGCAGTTTCAGAAATTTTCACAGGGAGACAGCAAACGCCAAACGCCGATACTACAGATTTCCGGATTGGTCGCCTTAAACGAAACGTCATTCTCCCGTTTTAGAAGAGCAATGCTGATTGGCAGACGATATTTCTGACGCCTTGAGCTGAAGAAGTAATGGAAGAGACCGAAAGATATACCCCTTCACGTCTGGCGTGGAGAGGGGCCGTTCCGTTGTCGCTCTTGCGGCGAGACCACGTAACGAGAGCGTGCGCGCTCGTATGTGTACTCAAAGAGCGAGGAACAAGTCTCTCCTCAGTACTTCACTGGGAGAGCACCTCTGTCGAGAGTGAATCGAAGTATGACTCTATATTGAGTCCTTGCGATTAAGTGTGGTTCACTGTGTTGGCTGACACACTTTTTGTGCAGTGTGAACGGACAGAGATATAGTTCAACGCCTGCGAGCGAATTTTTGAGTGGCATCGTGGTGGACTGGTTATCTGACCGGCGTACCAAGCCAATAGTTAGACTAGGGGCGAATAGGAGTCCTTGACTTCATCAAGGCGTAGGGAGAGTTTGATTGGCGAAGGTCAATCCAGATAGAACAAGAATTATCTTATTTGTCAGCAGCGAGCGGCGGTCATCGCAGCTTACGGTATTGTGCGCTACAGCTCTTGCGAGCCCCATATTTCCTCCACAACAATAACCTTCACTGCATTTCACACGCGACAGCCTCGACCGTACCTAGCATCATTCTAACGAATAATTATTCGAGTTGAGTAGGCGCAGCTCTCAGCCATTCTGCCAAGTCAATAACAAACAAACTTGGTATAGAAATATCATTAGCGAATACTATCCTTAAGAGGTAACTTCACATTCCAAAAAGAACCAGGAAATAACGTGTTCAATTCATAACTAAAAGTGCCATTGTGATTTCTCAGAATTTTTGCAAAATAAATAATCATTTTCGTTAGTTTCATGTTTTTCTTACACTAACTAGCACTACTCCAGTACACAAGTATCCCACTAGTTACGTAAGAAATTTTGTGAATTTTTGGGTCATTTCCTTCCAACGGACGACTCCAGAAGATATTTATTGCTGAAAGTTTTTCAGGCATTTCTCTTTAGAACGTTAGGAGCGTCTGTCTGACTTCTGTAGTAGTGTGGGGGTGGAAATTGCATCTTGCAGGAGCCACAGGGCAAAGGGTACATCTCAAATTAATCCGTTGCGCAGAATAACAGAATAGCAACCCACACGCTCACACAATTTATAATTAAATCATGATAACTGTTTGCAACTGCACTCGACACGTCTAACTGTTTCCGTTATCACTCCGTAAATAGCGGCTATTACGAGGCTAACTGTTCATGTCCGTGGCGGTGTCTGGTGCAGTTGATGGCTGCACGAACTTTGGCGGAACGCACGGAACTGTATAAACAGCGGAACTGTTGGGATCTGGCTGTAGCTGCGCAACTGCAGAACTGCACTGAGAAACTGGATGAGTGTCGGCGACGTGTCCTCGTATGTCAGTCACTGGCGGAAGGATTTCCGTTTGCGTTCTATCTTGCGCTGGCGCGGCCCATGACTTCCACAATGAAGAAGGCTGCGGCATTTACCGTTTGGAACTAACGAGAGAAGAAAGTACAAAAATGTTCAGGGAAATTCAAGAATACAGAAATACAAGTCGCTGAAGGATAGAATAAATAGCAGGTGCAGAGAAGCTAAGACGAAATGCTGCATGAAAAAGTGAAGAAATCGAAAAAGAAATGACTGTCGGAAGGAACTACTCAGCATATAGGAAAGTCAATACTACATGAATTCCACTGTTAAATGAAGAGGAGAGAGCGGATAGGTGGAAAGAGTACATTGAAGGCCTCTATGAGGGAGAAGATTTGTTTGATGTGATAGAAGGAGAAACAGGAGTCGATATACAAGAGATAGGGGATCCAGTATTAGAAGCAGAATTTAAGAGATCTTTGGAAGACTTAGTATCAAATAACACAGGAGGGACAGATAACATTCCATCAGAATTTGTAAAATCATTGGTGGAAGTGGCAACAAAACTGTTATTTATATCGGCGTGTAGAACGTATGACTCTTGCGACTTACCATATGACTTTCGGAAAAACATCATCCATACAAGTCCGAAGACTGAAAGAACTGACAAGTGCGAGAATTATCGCACAATCACGTTAACAGTTCATGCATCCAAGTTACTGACAAGAATAATATACAGAAGAATGGCAAAGAAAATTGAAAATGTGTTAATTGACGGTCAGTTTGGCTTTAGGAAGGGTAAAGGTACCAGAGGCAATTCTGACCTTGAGGCTGATTGTGGAAGCAAGACCAATGAAAAATAAAGACGCATTCATAGGATTTCTCGACCTGGGAAAAGCGTTCGGAAATGTCAAATGTTGCAAGATGTTCGAAGTTCTGAGAAAATAAGACTAAGCTATAGGGAGACATGGATGATATACAATATGTACAAGACCCAAGATGGAATAAGAATAGATGGCCAAGAATGATGTGTTCGGATTAAAAAGGGTGTAAGACAGGGATGTAGTAGTGTTTCGCCCCTACTGTTCAATCTGTTAAGAAGCAATGATAGAAATAAATGAAAGATTCAGAAGTGTAATTAAAACTGAAGTGCAAGGATATCAATGATACGATTCGCTAATGACCTTGCCATCTTGAGTAAAAGTGAAGATGAGTTACATGATATAATAAATGGAATGAACAATCGAATGAGGACAGAATACGGACTGAGAGTAAATCGAAGAAAAATCAAAGTAATGAGAAGTAGCAAAAATGAGAACAGCGAGAAACTTAACATTAGGGTTGATGGTCCCGAAGTAGATGAAGTTAAGGTATTCTGCCAGCTAGGCAGCAATGTAACCAATGACGGATGGAGCAAGGAGGACATGAAAAGCAGACTAACACTGGCGGAAAAGGCATTCCTGGCCAAGAGAAATCTACTAATATCAAATATCGGCCTTAATTTGAGGAAGAGATTTTTAAGAATGTTCGTCTGGAGTACAGCATTGTATGACAGTGAAACATGAACTGTGGAGAAGCCGTAAGAGAATCGAAGCATCTTAGTAGTGGTGCTACCGACGAATGTTGCAAACTAGCGGTTCTAGGCGCTGCAGTCTGGAACCGCGAGACCGCTACGGCCGCAGGCTCGAATCCTGCCTCGGGCATGGATGTGTGTGATGTCCTAGGTTAGTTAGGTTTAACTGGTTCTAAGTTCTAGGGGACTAATGACCTCAGAAGTTGAGTCCCATAGTGCTCAGAGCCATTTCTTTTGCAAATTAGCTGCACTGATAAGGTAAGGAATGAGGAGTTCTGCCCAGAATCGAAGAGGAATATGTGGAAATCACTGAAAAAGAGAAGGGGCAGGATGATAGGATAACTGTTAAGACTTCAGGGAATGGCTTCCGTTGTACTAGAGGGAGCCGTAGAGGGCAAAAACTGCAGAGGATGACAGAGATTGGAATACATCCAGCAAATAATTGAGGACGTAGGTTGCAAGTGGTCCTCGGAGATGCAGAGGTTGGCACAGGAGAGGAATTCGTGGCGGGCCGCATCAAACCAGTCAGATGACTCAAAGAAAAAGACTTCAGGCACAAATACTCACATAAAGACACTTGTTAACAAGACTAAAGGAACAATTTTCTCACAAGTATTTCCTCTACTCATTCATGAATCTCTCGCTGGGTGGTGAAACTTATGTTACCTTGTTCTAGTGCGCTCTGACGAGGCATTTACAAAGTTATCCCTACACCGGATAAAAACACGATAATAGTAAACGTCGATTAATGATGCGTAAAAGCATAATAGACATGTACTGAGACGGGGATTCTATAGCAAAGTTCGTTTCGTTTTCATGTCAGCAGCAGAACATGGAAATGATGTGCAAGTTTGTAGGACATTCTTGGCTCTACTAGTCGAGTCTTCGTAAGGCCCATAAGAGATGTGTTCTGTAGAGCCCCCCTCCCCCCCCCCCCCTCCCCTAAGCCACGCCTACGTAGAGGTAATAGGCATTTCAAGACACGCCTGAAGACTTGCTACTATCTATTCGAAAACATCAGTCGATATCAACAGTTCCAAAAAAACATTCACTGCCATTATTCGTGTGGCGTATATTCGAAATGCATCCTGATAATTTAACTTCTGTAACAAACTACTGAGAAATGTATTTTATGTAAATTTTAGGGTGACTCTGCTACAGGGCATTAAAATTTAAAACAGTCTTGATCGCAATCTTGTTAAAATATGTTTTTAATTGGAGTGAGTGACCGGTTTCGACTCTTTCATAGAGTCATCTTCGGACTCCACAGCGGTAGATGGACACTGCCAGACGTACTGTCTGAATAGAAGCCCGCCTGCCAATGTTCTGTCTTTGGGTCAAAGGGTTATAAGATCGAAAACACAGGAAAAGCTGCCCTCAGATCACAAATAGAGGGGGCAACAATTTTGTGAAGTATTAATGTAATATGAAAAACTTTTAGAGTCGCAGCGTGATAAAATATAGCCTCAGTGATTCACATGAAATAAACGTAATTACAACCTATCTGTCTGTATTCAATTTCTGCAGTTTGCAAACGTCATCTTTTTAGATATATTTAATTTCAGCTGCCACTCTCAAGCGCCTCTTTTATTTAATTAATATTTAATTTGAACGTATCATATTTACCAGAAGAACCGCACAACATGAACCCTGCAACCTTAATTACCTCGAAATGATATTAGTCAACAACATATTACTATCAATGTTTGCGGGTTTGCAGGATTTTAAAACGAAAATACTAACATAATGAAACTCTTTCATTTACTCAGATAATGGCTGGCTCCTATCACTATGGGACGTAACTGCTGAGGTCATCAGTCCCCTAGAACTTAGACCGTAGCGGTCGCTCGGTTCCAGACTGTAGCGCCTAGAGCCGCTCGGCCACTCCGGCCGGCTTGCTCAGTTATTCTGACGGCAAACCGAAATGAATTTGGCGTAACTAGCATTACATATTATATTGTGAAAGACAAACATTCTTAGTTGGATGAATCCTTCGCGTAAAGTGATACAGACACTGAGATCCGGAACGAGAAAATCAAAACAGGTTTCGGAATCTGATATATCGAATGTGATTCAGCTTAGCCAAACCGCCAACTGCGAGGGGCTTTGAATGAGCTATGCAACACCTTCTCGTCTTGGCCAATTATGGTTCAAAAATGCAGAATTTGTTGCGGGATATTGTGGAATTTCCCGCTTCAGCCCCTACAATTTCACGAAGTTTCGGTAGGTGGCGGCGCTGTACGTAGCCGGCAAAACGGCGTCTGTACCGGAGGTGCTTTCAAGCAGAGAGCTGTCATCGAGTTTCTTTTGGCGAGAAACCAGAGCTTCGCAGATATTCATAGGCGCTTGCAGAGGGTCTACGGAGACCTGGCAGTGAACAAAAATGGCTCTGAACACTATGGAACTTAACATCTGCGGTCATCAGTCCCCTAGAACTTAGAACTACTTAAACCTAACTAACCTAAGGATATCACACACATCCATGCCCGAGGCAGGATTCGAACCTGCGACCGTAGCGGTCGCGCGGTTCCAGACTATAGCGCCTAGAACGGCTCGGCCACTCTGGCTGGCAGTGAACAAAAACAGGTGAGTAGTTGGGCTAGCCGTCTGTCATCATCACAACAAGGTCGAGCATGCCTGTACAATCCCCCGCGTGGCGGCCGGCTACACACACCTGTGATTCCTGCGTTACTGGAACGTGAGCACACTCTCATTCGAGATGACCGACGGATCACAATCAAACATCAACTTAATACATCTAGAATGAAAAACTGGAAGCAGCTACTACTTGAACATTACAGGCCGACTACGTTGATAATTTTCGGAGAAACCGAAGAGCATAAAGTATGCTGGTCTCATCTGCAGTACGAAAAGCGCTTGCTACCAGTCTAACATTAAACTGAATCCAAACTGGTATCAGCTCACTATTAATGCCCTGAAAATATCCCCTTGTTATACATAATTTTTATCCATGAATGAGAAACAACACAATCTGACTGTTATTAGCATTGTACTCGGTAGTAGGTAAAACTTTGGTAGCGCAACCAAAAATTTAAAGGGATTTTGACCTCTTTTTAACTAATACAAAATTACGACTAAGACAAAGAGAAGCTGCAACTGCAAGCTCGTTTTCACTTATCGAGAAAACGCGTGAGATACAGCCGTAGACTGCAAAATGGTTCAAATGCCTCAGAGCACTATGGGACTTAACATCTGAGGTCATCAATCCCCTAGACTTAGAACTACTTAAACCTAACTAACCTAAGTACATCACACACATCCATGCCCGACGCAGGATTCGAACTTGCGACCGTAGCAGCAGTACGGTTCCGGACTGAAGCGCCTAGAACCGCTCGGCCACAGCGGCCGGCCGTAGACTGCATTTGGTGTTGACTGACACATATAGGGTGCAACTAAATTTCCTTTGCAGACTTTGAGGACTGGTTCCAACACCAAAACAAGAAGAAATGTCTAGTAAAGATGGGCTCTAAAATGAACACTTCAAGAGATATGAGCACCTGTTCATCTTCGGCGCTGTGCAACATATCTCTTCTAATGCAAACTCTTTGATTTCCGTATTTTGGGAGGTAGTAGTATGGATCAAAAGAAGACAAAAATGTCCAGCAAACATTGGCTCCAAAATGCTTACTTCAGGAGCTGTGAGCACTTGCTCATCTTCGCTACTTTGAAAAATATCTCTTCTACTGAACATTTTGATACGATGAAAGACATCTCTTGCATTGCAGGAGCTCTCATAGGTCTTTAGCTACGCATTTTAGAGCCCATGTTTACTGTTTTTTGTTGTTGTCTTCGTGTAAGGAACTTGCCCTCAAAGTCTTTAAAGGGAATTTAGTTATACTCTGTATTTGTAACAAATCCTTGTTTACCGCCTGAGAAAATAAGTGAAGCACCGAGAATACATGGTCGGATGCCAATGTAAATGTGTTCGCATACCACCGTCAGCGACTGGAGCTGCACTTATTTGTGACAGGTAAAACGACCACCAAATGCATTAGTACTGTTCGTGCTTAGTGTCTTTACCAGGCCTGTTACGGTATATAAGCGACGTGAACAGCTTCAGATGTTAAATGAACACTGTGAAGGACATGGAGATGTCACATACTGGTGGGAGGCTGCGTTATCCGCACTGACAGAGTTTCGAAGGGCCCTCATTGAGGGTCTCCATTTGGCCGCCTGGTGGGATCGTTCAATATTCAGATTTGTGTGGCATTGTGAAGTGACAGTGGTCGGATGTTGGACTGTATGGGAACGTGAGGGCAGGCTTACAAGTCGGTCCCGGTCGACACGTCTGGCCAGCACAAGGGAGGGTCTTCGTATTGTGCACCAAGTACAACGTAATATCTTCACATCTGCGCCACCCGAGAACAGATAATGGAATCCCTGCAACATCTGTGTCATCCCGCACCGTTGGTCGGAGACTAACAGCTGTCAGACGAGGCAGTTACGTTGGCTGCTATCAATACCCAAACACAAAACGACTGCGTTTGCGGTAGTGCCGCGACGGGGAAGCGTGAACTGTTGAAGGATGGCATCGCATTGTGTTCATCAATTAGTCGCGTTTCTGCCCTACTCTGTATGATCAAGGTCGACGAGTTTGGCTGCTACTTGGAGGTAGGTCCCATTCTTGCAATGGTTTGGAGAAGGTGTTACTCCTGTTACCTTGGAGAGAGATCGATTGTCACCTCTGGTCACGGCTGGTAGTCACTGTTGGCACTCTGACGGCACAGTGGTAGGTCACATGTATTCTGATTCTCCTGTTTTACCTCTATCAAAAACCCGAAGAAATTCTGGTCATACATAAAGCACACCGGTGGCAAGACGCAATCAATACCTTCACTGCGCGATATCAACGGTGAAATCACTGATGACAATTCCACTAAAGCAGAGTTATTAATCACGGTTTTCCGAAACTCCTTCATCAAGGCAGTCGAAGTAAATATTCCTGAATCAAGAACAACTGCCAAAATGAGAGACATAGAAGTAGGTATCCTCAGTGTAGCAAAGCAGCTTAAATCACTTAATAAAGGCAAGGCCTCCGGTCCAGATTGTATACCAGTCAGGTTCCTCTCAGAATATGCTGATACAATAGCTCCATATTTAGCAATTATAACAACCACTGGCTCACAGGGAGTTCCGTACCTAAATACTGGAAAATCTATCAACTCACACCAACAGCTAAAAAGGGGGATAGGAGTAATCCGCTGAATTACAGGCCCATATCACTAACGTCCATTTGCAGTAGGGTTTTAGAACATATGCTGTGTTCGAACATTATGAATAGCCTCGAAGAAAACGATTCATTTACACGTAACTCGGATTCAGAAAACGTCGTTCTTGTGAAACACAACTAGCTCTTTATGCTCCTGAGGTAATGAGTGTTATCGACAGGGGATATCAAATTAATTCCATTTTTACATTTCCAGAAGGCTTTCGACACCGTTCCTCGCAAGCTCCTTCTAACCAAACTGCATGCCTATGGAATATCGCCTCAGTTGTGCGATAGGATTCGGATTTCCTGTCAGAAAGGTGACAGTTTGTAGTAATTGACGGAAAGTCATCGAGTAAAACAGAAGTAATACCCCCCGTTCCCCGAGGAAGTGTTATAGGCCCTCTATTGTTCCTGATCTATATTAACGACATAGGAGGCAATCTGAGTAGCCGTCTTAGATTGTTTGCAGATGACGCTGTCATTTTCCGTCCTGTAAAGTCATCAGTTGACCAAAACGAATTGCAAAATGATTTAGGTAAGCTATCAGTATGGTGCGAATAGTGGCAATTGACCCAGAATAAAGAAAAACGCGAAGTTGTTCACATGAGTTCTAAAAGAAAGCCGCTAAATTTCGATTACTCTGTAAGTCACACAAATCTGAAGGCTGTAAATTCAACTAAATACTTAGGCATTACAAATAACCTACGTTGGAACGATCACACAGATAATGTTGTGGGTAGAGCAAACCAAAGAATGCGATTCATTGGCAGAACACTTAGAAGGTGCAACAGGTCTACTAAAGAGACTGCTTACACCACGCTTGTCCGCGCTATTCTGGAGTATTACTGTGCGGTGTGGGATCCGCATCAGGTGAGACTGAGGGATGACATCGAAAAAGTTCAAGAAGGGCGGGTCGTTTTGTATTATCGCGAAATAGGGAAGATAGTGCCAAAGACATGTTACGTGAACTGAAGCGGCAAACATTGAAACAAAGGCGTTTTCCGTTCCGACGGGATCTTCTCATGAAATTTCAATCATCAGTTTCTACTCCGATTGCAGGCACCTTCATAGGGAGAAATGATCATCACGATAAAATAAGAGAAATCAGGGCTCGCACAGAAAAATTAAAGTGCTCGCTTTCCCCGTGCGTCGTTCGAGAGTGTAACGCTAGAGAGATAGCTTGAAGTTGGTTCAGGCCCTTTACTGTGAATAGCAGAGTAATCACGTATTCGTAGATGGGTCGGTATCGCGGTGCCATTTTTCAACAGGACAATGCTGGTTCACCCATGACACTGTCTCTATGAACTTCCTGCGTCATGGAGTGGTACTCCTGTCGCGAGCAAGATGCGCACATTTGTGCCCGAAAGAAGATGTGTGGGGCCAGCTCAGACAACAACCCCGAATCAACGCCAGTATCTAGGACATCAAGGATCAGTTGCAACAGACATGTGCCAACTTGCCTCAGGGGTGGGTACAAGGAGTTTATGACATCCTTACTAACAGAACCAGTGCATGCAACCGAGCCAGCAGGGGTGCAACGTCATACTGATAAGTGGCTCATACTGTCAAGTCGGCTCGGATTTACGCCTGCTGGAATAGCATCACATACCCTCTCATCCCGTGAAATGCTGTCTCGTTTCCTGCTCCTCTTCACGGTGCTTCCCTTGTTTCGTTAGTCAGTATGTATACAATGTGTAAACGACAATAGTCTCCGCGGTGGCCGAGGGGTTCTAGGCGCTTCAGTTCAGGAACCGCGCGACTGCTAAGGTCGCAGGTTCGAATCCTGCCTCGGGGATGGATGTGTATGATGTCCTTACGTTAGTTAGGTTTAAGTAGTTATAAATTATAGGGGACTGATGACCTTAGATGTTAAGTCCCATGGTGCTCAGAGCCATTTGAACCATTTGACAATAGTCTCTAACGTGATGCAGAGCAAGTCGAGGCTGTACAAAAATTTTCCACTACATATTTCCCATATTCGACCTTTATTGGTCTCTATTGACTAGACTGTTGCGTCTCTCGCTTCTTCGGATGTTTATTCAACATTAGTAATTTAAAATTTCCCATGAAGACAATTAAAGAAAAAAGTAACGTTTAAAATTCGATGTAAGCTAAACTGTTACAAACACAGTAGTTTCGTAGTAAGATGACCAACAAGCAAGAGGATTTAACTATGATTTTGTGCTGTTAACGTTCGCAAAATTGTGAGGTAAAATGTGCACAAACATCAATTTTGCAAATTGCACAACTAAGACGGTATCATAATAATAGCCAAGTCAGTGAAAACCAAAAACGATCTAACATGGCAAATAACTTGTGTAATCGCTAATTTTTGTGCAGTAGCGGGAGAGGGTGCCATGAACAACATACTAGAAGTTCTGATCTGGGGGGAGAGGGGATGAATGAGAGATTGGGGGTAGAGGGTGCGTTTTAAGGTCACTTTTGTACGTTTTGACCAGTATAAAATTCAACCCATTAAGTTTCCTACAAAAACGGCCCATCCATTTTTTCTCCAGGACTAATACTTTGCACGAAGAGAGCGAGACAATAATCTCGCGCGATGCACATGCGCTATACCTTAGGTGGTTTTTGTGTGCCAGTCTGTGGCATTTTGCCAGTCTGTGGCAGTTTCTCGACTTGATAAAACACAAGTGTCCTCTATCAAATTGTTCATCTCGGCTTCCAATACACCACTGAAGTACGTTATAAATAATTATGGTCTACACCACACATCCAGGGTTCATCAGAGCCCCAGAGACAAACTTCCAGAGGTGGTAGAAAGGACAAAAAAAATCTCAGTTAACATGAGCTGTAAAATCCATACCTTAAGAGCTATGAGCACTTTTTTCAATAGAGTAGACGTGTTTCACACTGACGAAGATAAACGAATGTTTATAGCTGTTAATGTGTACAGTTCAGAGTCTATTTTTAGGCGACATTTTTTTCTTGATTTGGTCCATACTTCCAGCTGTGAAAGTTTGTCGTTGAATTTCTGGTTCACTATTTGCTTGGGTGTGTATTTGGTCCGATCTTATATTAGTCCATCTGATCATCCTGCCCCTCTTTGTCCATATCCTCCACCCCAGCCCCCCCGTTGACTGTTCATCTGCTCCTGCCTCTCTCCCTATACATCTCCTCCTCTCCTTCTGTCTATCTCTTCCTCTCACTGTCCATTTCCTACTGCGCTCTCCCTGTCCATCTCCGTCTCGTTCCTTTTTGTGTCCATCTCCTTCTATTCCATCTGTCTCCATCTCCTCGTTTCTCTGTCCATTTCCTCCTCCTCCTGTCTCTATTCATCTCATGTGCTCCCCTCATTCTTCCTCTCTGTTCATCGCCACATCGCTGTCCATCTTCTCTTTCCTTTCCATCTCCTCCTATCCCCTCACACTGTCCATGTCCTTCCCCCCATCTGTGCCCATCTTCTGCTTGTTCCATCTCCTTCCACGTTTTTACCCCCTTCCAAACAGGAGGCTGGTGGTTCTTACTCCAACAGTATTTGTTTCCAGATCGTAACTAATATGTGTACCAAAGTTGGTTGAAATCGATCGAGGAGTTTAGAAAGAGCTTTTTGTCTGTGGGTTTGCCCACGTGTTCGCATATCAGATATATTTCACATACGTTTAACATATTTCACTTTCATTTGTATACATATTTCTATCTCTGGTGAATTTCACGCTGTAGTTTCATTTTCACGCAGCGTATATTTATGACGGCTTATCTCCTAAACTATGTTTAATTTAATAGTATAGTTTTGAAATTCATCCCGTGGTGTATATGGCTACTGTCTATGAAATGTATTGTGAATGTAGATAGTTGTAAAGAGTAATGAATTAGAACATCATACAAGATGCCACAGTTTTCCACGCATCTCACTATTTGACGTTATATCTTGTGAACTATGTGTCGTACGATGATATATTTTGTAACTATATTCTGTGGCATATGTGGATGTTGCCTGCGAAACGTGTAGCGAATATAGTAGTACAGAAGTTATAAATTAAAACCTCATACATGATATGGCAGTATTCTCGCATCTTCTGAACTATGTGCCGTACAACGATGTACTTGTGAGTAGAGTCAGTAGCAAAGTAGTTATAAATTTAAACATCGTGTACGATGCGGCAGTTTTTCACACATCTCAGTGTTTATGATGTCGAATCTCAAAAATAAAAAAATAAAAAAAAATAAAATAAAATAAAAAAAAAAGTCTCCTAGCACTCTGGGACTTAACATCTGAGGTCATCAGTCCCCTAGACTTAGAACTACTTAAACCTAACTAACCTAAGGACGTCACACACATCCATGTCCGAGGCAGGATTCGAACCTGCGACCGTAGCGGTCGCGCGGTTCCAGGCTGTAGTGCCTAGAACCGCTCGGCCACACTGGCCAGCGATGTCGAATCTCCTGAACCATGTGTCGTACAATGATATGTTTTTGCTGGTACATTCAGTGGTCTATTTGTTGCGAAGGCAGTTAATAGTAAAGAAATGGCAAATCAAATCGTCATGCCTGATGTCACAGTTTTACTGCATGAACAGCGAAAATGTAGTAAGCGATAAATTTTTTTTCATTTCATCATTTTGTGGATGTTGTCAGCGAGAAAAGGTTTCATAAAGGTTTGAAGTGTAAAATACGTTGCAAGTCTGTAAGTACTCTCATTATCAAATCCTGGATGGCTAAAGTATGGGTAGTCACGTGTCGTGGGATACACTGCTTCTTTGCCTCCACACTCATGAAGGTATATAGGATTCATGATACTGAAGTATTTAAGTAGAGACTTAGTCCGAGGCTTTGTTCCAAATAAACGAAACTCGGGTACTGAACAGTTGCAGTGCTACAAGGCTCGTAAATTTCAGTAAATTCAGATATGCGCCGTGTTTCGTGACACGCTGAGATGTCTACCAGCGATACCAACTTAAAACTGGGCCATTGGACCCCCAGGGGGAGTGCGTAGCACGCGCCGGCGCCGCGGGCTCCCCAGCGGCGCGCACCCCGTTCACAATGCAGCTCATCATTCGCCCGGAGCAGATTACGGCCGTATGGGCGCGCGGGGACCGCCAAATTACGCCGTATTCGCGAGATACGGCGCAGCTGTTAGCGCCGTTACGGCGTGCCGCGCTCCGCGGGACAACAGCCCCAAAGCCGGCCGCTGCACTCACCCCAGTTTTACGGCGCTCCCCTGCATCGTGTGTGTGACCGCTATTTACTGTCCTCTCACGGCGCAGTTAGTGTACTGCAGTGCGATGCACGATGAACGGAGACTCGCAAGCGATCAAAAAGGTTATTGCTGCTCTAGGTGCGAGGTCCACTTCTGTGCACAGCAGGGTGGAGGCGGAGGGACTGATGATGAGGCGATCCGCTGGCAGTGCAGACAAATAAGATACTAGCAGATTTTACAATTAAGACAAAAAAAGTGACACATCACGAAGGAATTATCCGAATCCGACGGAAATCTACATCTACATATATACTCCGCTAGCCACCAAGCGGTGTGTGGCGGAGGGCACAATTCGCGCCTTATTCCCCCCCCCCCCCCCCCCCCCAGTTCCACTCGCGGATCGCGCGAGGGAAAAACGACTGTCTGAACACCCCAGTACGAGCTCTTATTTCCATTATCTTTGAATGATGACCACTACGCGATTTGAAAGTTGGTGGTAATAACATAAGTTCTACATCCTCGGTGAACATTGGATTTCGGAATTTAGTGAGCAGCCCCTTCTGTGTAGCGCGTCGTCTATCTGCAAGTATGTCGCACTTCAAACTTTCTATGAGATTTGTAACGCTCTCGTGATGGCTAAATGTACCAGTCACGAATCTTGCCGCTCTTCTTTGGACCTTTTCAATCTCTTGAATCAGACCCAACTGGTAAGGGTCCCATACAGACGAACAATACTCTAAGACTGTACGAACTAACATATTGTAAGCTATTTCCTTTGTTGAAGGACTGCGTCGCTTCAGGATTCTACCAATAAACCGCAATCTAGAGTTCGCCTTACCCGTTACTTGTGTAATCGGATCATTCCATTTGAGATCATTTCGAATAGTCACACCCAGATACTTGACTGATGTTACCGCTTCCAAAGACTGATCATTTATTTTGTACTCATACAAACCTTGTTATACGCAGTAGGTTACACTTACTAATATTAAGAGATAACTGCCAGTCATTACACCACGCATTTATTTTCTGCAAATCCTCATTGATTTGTTCACAACTTTCGTGTGATACTACTTTCCTGTGGACTACAGCATCATCGGCAAACAGTCTAAGGCCGCTGTCAATACCATCAACCAGATCGTTTATGTAAATCGTATAAAGCAGAGGACCTATTACGCTGCCCTGGGGCACACCTGAAGTTACTCCCGTTTCTGTTGAAGTTACCCCATTCAGGACGACATACTGCTCCCTGTCTGTTAGAAAACTTTCTATCCAACCGCATATGTCACTGGATAGACCGTAAGCGCGCACTTTTTGTAGCAAGCGACAGTGCGGAACTGAGTCGAACGCCTTTCGAAAGTCGAGAAATATGACATCAACCTGGGAGCCAGTATGTAGCGCCTGTTGTATATCATGCACAGAGAAGGCCAGCTGTGTCTCGCATGACCGCTGTTTCCTAAAACCGTTCTGGTTTCTGCAGATGAGCTTCTCAGTCTAGAAAGGTCATAATGTCTGAACACAAAATATGTTCCATGATCCTGTGAAATTGGCCGGTAATTACGTGCATCCCATTTTCTACCCCTTTTATAGATTGATATGACCTGGGCCTTCTTCCAGTCCAGTGGAACGTTCCGCCGTTCCAATGCTCTCTGATAGATGACGGATAAGAATGGTGTTATATTTGTAGCATAGTAAACATAAAATCTTACGGGGATACCGTCTGGGCCAGATACCTTTCCGGCGTCTAAGGATCTTAACTGTTTTACAATCCTAGATATACTAAACACTGTGTCAGCCATCCTTTCGTTTGTTCGATAGTTGAAAGGGGGAATGGTGCTGCAGTCCTCTACCGTAAACGAGTTTTTGAAAGTTAGGTTTAGAATTTCGGCCTTCTGCTTATCATCATCAGCCCATAGTGCTCCAAACTTTCTCAATTGGGGAGAGATCCGGCGACCTTGATGGCCAAGGTACGGTTTGGCAAGGACAAAGACAAGCAGTAGAAACTCTAGCAGTGTGAGGGTGGGTATTATCTTGCTGAAAGGTAAGCGCAGGATGGCTAGCCATGTAGGGCGACAAAACAGGGCGTAGAGTATCGCTGATGTACCGCTGTGCTTTAAGGCTGTCACAGATGACGACCAAAAGGGTCCTGCTATGGAGTGAAACGACACTCTTGACCATCACTCCTCACTGTAGGATGGGTGGCAGGTTAGTATCCCACTGCTGTCCAGGGCGTCTCCACACACGTCTTCGCTAGTCGTCGAGGTTCAGTTCGAAGCGGGCTGTCCCTATCTTCCATATGTACAGGGTGTTTCAAAAATGACCGGTATATTTGAAACGGCAATAAAAACTAAACGAGCAGCGATAGAAATACGCCGTTTGTTGCAATATGCTTGGGACAACAGTACATTTTGAGGCAGACAAACTTGCGAAATTACAGTAGTTACAATTTTCAACAACAGATGGCGCTGCGGTCTGGGAAACACTATAGTACGATATTTTCCACATATCCACCATGCGTAGCAATAATATGGCGTAGTCTCTGAATGAAATTACCCGAAACCTTTGACAACGTGTCTGGCGGAATGGCTTCACATGCAGATGAGATGTACTGCTTCAGCTGTTCAATTCTTTCTGGATTCTGGCGGTACATCTGGTCTTTCAAGTGTCCCCACAGAAAGAAGTCACAGGGGTTCATGTCTGGCGAATAGGGAGCCCAATCCACGCCGCCTCCTGTATGTTTCGGATAGCCCAAAGCAATCACACGATCATCGAAATATTCATTCAGGAAATTAAAGACGTCGGCCGTGCGATGTGGCCGGGCACCATCTTGCATAAACCACGAGGTGTTCGCAGTGTCGTCTAAGGCAGTTTGTACCGCCACAAATTCACGAAGAATGTCCAGATAGCGTGATGCAGTAATCGTTTCGGATCTGAAAAATGGGCCAATGATTCCTTTGGAAGAAATGGCGGCCCAGACCAGTACTTTTTGAGGATGCGGGGACGATGGGACTGCAACATGGGGCTTTTCGGTTCCCCATATGCGCCAGTTTTGTTTATTGACGAAGCCGTCCAGGTAAAAATAAGCTTCGTCAGTAAACCAAATGCTGCCCACATGCATATCGCCGTCATCAATCCTGTGCACTATATCGTTAGCGAATGTCTCTCGTGCAGCAATGGTAGCGGCGCTGAGGGGTTTCCGCGTTTGAATTTTGTATGGATAGAGGTGTAAACTCTGGCGTATGAGACGATACGTGGACGTTGGCGTCATTTGGGCCGCAGCTGCAACACGGCGAACGGAAACCCGAGGCCGCTGTTGGATCACCTGCTGCACTAGCTGCACGTTGCCCTCTGTGGTTGCCGTACGTGGTCGCCCTACCTTTCCAGCACGTTCATCCGTCACGTTCCCAGCCCGTTGAAATTTTTCAAACAGATCCTTTATTGTATCGCTTTTCGGTCCTTTGGTTACATTAAACCTCCGTTGCAAACTTCGTCTTGTTGCAGCAACACTGTGTTCTAGGCGGTGGAATTCCAACACCAGAAAAATCCTGTTCTAAGGAATAAACCATGTTGTCTACAGCACACTTGCACGTTGTGAACAGCACACGCTTACAGCAGAAAGACGACGTACAGAATGGCACACCCACAGACTGCGTTGTCTTCTATATCTTTCACATCACTTGCAGCGCCATCTGTTGTTGAAAATTGTAACTACTGTAATTTCGAAAGTTTGTCCGCCTGAAAATGTACTGTTGTCCCAAGCATATTGCAACAAACGGTGTATTTCTATCGCTGCTCGTTTAGTTTTTATTGCCGTTTCAAATATACCGGTCATTTTTGAAACACCCTGTATACTCTGATCTTGTTCTTCGCTGCTATGCCTGTCGTCGCCTCCATGAGGTAATACGCATTTTTCAGTTCCTCCTTCGCCCTCTACTGATGCCTGATCCCGGTGATTTTATTTCATTAATTTTTATTATATTTCCATGTAGGTTGTCTCTTAGGATATTTTCCACGGCGTCATGCCTTATTGACGGATGCTTTTTGGAAGACAATTTCTTGTCTTTTAACGTGAGTTACATTACGTTTCTCTGTATAATTTTATTCGGTCGGTTTTTGAAGCTTATAGTAGTCCAGAATAGCATCACGCCGGATTTATTTTAATATCGTCGTCCCCTTATATTAGCAGATAACATGATGATGCCCTATCCGGGCGAAACGCGTTGCTCTTAAGTTAATAAAGAACTTTCTGCTACCTACGACCATTTTTTTAAGTAGAAGCAATAGAAGGTTGCTGCACCACCACCCCAAGATGGAATGAAATAATTTTTAAAAATATTTACGACAGCACACATATTTGTTACTCGTGCGTATTTGCGTATACTCTTGAAAATGCATGGAACTTTCGTATTTAAACCAGGCGGCAATTAGGCAGAATGTTCATGTTGGCTCTGCTGATATCGTGAAGGTGTTAAAGGGTCGTCGCTCTTACGGGCACGAACACATTTCTGAGGTTCAGAACTGGCTATAAATACCTATTATGTTAAGACGAAAAAATTAAAATTGACTTTTTTCCAGACATTAGTTGTATGGAGTGTAGCCATGTCTGGAATTGAAACATGGACGATAAATAGTTTAGACAAGAAGAGAATAGGTTTCAAAACGTGGTGCTACAGAAGGATGCTGAAGATAAGATGGGTATATCACATAACTAATGAAGAGGTATTGAATATAATTGGAGAGAAGAGAAACTTGTGGCACAACTCGACTAGAAGGAGGGATATTCTGACGCATCAAGGGATCACCAATTTGGTATTGGAGGGCAGAGTGGGGGGTAAAAATCTCGGAGGCAGACCAAGAGATGAATACACTAAACAGATTCAGAAGGATGTAGGTTGCAGTAGGTACTGGGAGATGAAGAAGCTTGCACAAGATTGAGTAGCATGAGAGCTGCATCAAACCAGTCTTTGGACTGAAGACCACAACAACAACAACATGTCGTATTTGCTAAAGCTCGTTAAAATCATTAAGCACTACCTGCAACTAAGAGTATATGTCTGGAGAAGTCGAACATAATGAAGTCATTCGTCTAAAGATTGCAATTCATCAAGATATAAAAGCGTAATAAATTGCAAATTACGCTACATTAAAGTTTGGAAGTGAGGCAAGTAGCCAAGTGGCCTTACAATTTTCCATCTTAATGAACTGTAATTTTTACATGAATCATTTCGCAATGTTCGACTACTGCAATCGTATACACTTAGTTGTAGGTAGATCTTAATGACTTTAATGAGCTTTGACATATTTCAATTACGTAAATCAACGTCTGGAAGAAAATATCTATTTTTCAGGTGACGCACAAAGTAATTTATACAAATGAAAAATAAAAATTAGGAAATATGTGAGTCAAGGGCATTAGGCAAAGAAAGCCATTGTTTCCTCTACTGCTTGGCAAACATGTGGAGTGATAGGATGTGGGTGGCGCAGTGATAGTGGAACAGAAAGAAAGAAACAAAGATTAGGGCTAAACATTATTTCGCCGATGAGGTCATTGGAGACGGTACGTTTGTCCTGTTGAACAGTAACGAGGAGGTAAGTCAGACACGGCCTGTTTGAATAGTCCATCATGGTATTACGAAAATCTAACTGTGGATGACTGCAAGGAGGATATGAAGTATTCTCCTTTCGAAAACGTTCGCAATGTGTTAACCTTGTTCAGTTTGCAAAGAGCAGCATGACCACCACAAAAAAATTAGAGGATTCCTACATTCACCACACTCTCCCGGATGTGCAAGTCTCGTGGGAACAGTAAGGAAGGAATAGGAAAGAGTCGTAGAAGTAAGGAAAGGGGAGGAAGATTGTATTTTTGCGTCCAATCGATAACGAGACCATTAGAGACTGAGAACAAATTCGAATTGGGAAAAGCTGGAAAAGGAAGTCGGAAGTGTCCAATTCCAAATAAACAATGCCGTAATGATAAGGGACTGAGGCAGGACTGTAGCCTACCGTTGATCTTATGCAATGTGTACATCGAACAAGCAGTGAAGAAAGCGAAGGAAAAATATGGAAGGGGAGTTTGAGATTAGGAAGAAGAAATAAAAACTTTGCGGTCTGTCGATGACATTGTAAGCCTGTCAGAGACTGCAAAGGACTTGGAAGGGTGGTCAAACTGAGTAAACAGTGTCTTGAAAGGAAGATATAAGATGAACATCAACAAAAGAAAAACTACGGTAATGGAGTGTGTTCGGAATGAATCGGGCAATGCTGAGGGAATTAGATAAGAAAATAAGAAGTTAAAAATAGTAGAGGAGTTCTGCGATTTGGGCATAAAAATAACTGATGACGTCCGAAGTAGAGAGGACATAAAATACAGTCTAGACTGTAACCTCGTACGGAAGTGAAAGGTGGACGATAAGACATCTGGAAAAGAAGAGACTAGAGGGTTTTGAATATAGTGCTATAGAAAAATGTTGAAGATTAGATGAATTGATCACAGAGGTAGAGAGCGGGTATTGAATCGAGCTGGGAAGAAAAGAAATTTATGACACAATTCGACTAAAAGAGGAAATCGGTTGACAGGACATATTTTGAGGCGTGAAGGAATTTTCAATTTAGTCTTAAAAGGAAGTGTGTGGGGTCAAAATTGTAGAGGGAGATCAAGGCTGGACACAGTAAGCAACTTCTAAATGCAGCGATATCTATGCAGAGAAAAAGAGGCTTGAACAACGTAGACTACCATGGCGACACCCATCAAACCAGTCTTCGCCTGACGACCACAACAACAACAACAACAACAACAACGATAACACCTTCAAAGCTTCAAAGTGTGTGCTCCAGTCAACTTGTCGAAAATTTGATCTAATTCTATAAGTTCCACAAACGTAAGTTTGCCTATCTTCCATCTAGCTTCTAAGATAGGTCGTTGGGTCAGCACTGCCTGGCGCGTTCCTGTATTTCTCCATAATCCAGAGTGATCTTCCCCGAGGACGGGTCTACTATGTTTCCCGTTCTTCCGTAAAACTGGTGCTAGTATCTAGCAACTACTAGTTATTAAACTGATTGTCCGCTCCGTAGCGTTCTCGCTTCCCACGCTGGGGTTCCCGGGTTCGATTCCCGGCGGGGTCAATGATTTTCTCTGCCTCGTGATGACTGGGTGTTGTGTGATGTCCTTAGGTTAGTTAGGTTTAAGTAGTTCTAAGTTCTAGGGGACTGATGGCCATAGATGTTAAGTCCCATAGTGCTCAGAGCCATTTGAACCGTTTGATTGTCCGCTAATATTCACACCAGTCAGTCTTCTTTGAAATACGAATTAATACATTATTTTTGACGACTGAGGCTGTTTGACCTATCTCATCCAGCTTGCCCACCTGGTGGAACCGTTTTATCATGGCTGGCGAATGGACTGTGGTCTACTGCAGGAGCGTTCCTTCGAGTCAGCTCTTTGAATGCTCTCTCAAACTTCCATCTCATGTTCATCTAAATCTTATTATTTCTCTACAATATTGATTTTGAGTGCAAATGCGTTGCATAGACCTTTTTGGTCCTTCTAGCTTCCATGTTCCCCTTTTTGTGCTTAGTAATGGCTTGCCATGTGATCTCAATAGTCACACAGCTGCTCCTGTTTAGTACAGAGGCCTTTTTCCTTTTTCCTATGGGCGGCAACTGTTTTTCCATTAATCATGCATCATTCTATAGTTTCTCATTTTTCTCTAATCCTACCCGCTTAGATATTTTGCACTTTATATCAAAATAATATTTAGATGTCTGTGTTCGCTTTAACCTGCTTCATTTGCTGCAGTTTTGTATTTTCTCGTTTCGTCAATTAAATTCAATATCTCTGTGTTATTACAAGTGTTTTATATTAAAAGTGAAGTTGTTACATTAATATGCGAGAGTCGTGAAGAGCATCGTTTGACTAAAATGCACTTCATCCGTGTTAGTTGCAGTGGAAGTCTCTGTCATTGGGCTTGGACGTGTCGTGGCGCTCTTAGTTTTCTTCGTGTTCCAAGTGTTCTCTCTGTACTCGAGTGTAGGAAGTAGGAGCGTGGATATCCAGAGGGAGTATTGCAAATAAAAGACGAAGTTTTGAAAACAATGTCAAAAGTCTCTATGTTGGGAATGTAGGAGGACGGCGTATGTTATCTTCAATCAGAAATATTCCCAACAATTAGTGATAAAATGATATTTATTAAATATAAAGAAATACTCAAATGACGCTTCTTCATGTGACATATCCAGCACAATTAAATGTTTTAAATGATAACAAGTCCTCGAAAATATTGAAGTCCTACCACTGTGCCTCTGAGTGATGCCTACGTAGAATCTAGAGCTGGCTTACGATGCCTACGGAGCCTAAGTTTCGGAGACGACGAACGAACGCTGCAGCTTGTAGATTCAACGATAACTCGAGACTGTATACGACTCGACGCACTGAAGAAAACAGTCGCCGTAGCTAAGTGCACTGGTATTTAAAGAGACATCCACCTATCGCTATCCATACACGTGATGACCATGGGTTGGGCAGCAGTGGCCCCTGGCGGACACCGGTATAGTTCGTACTGCCAACCCATACGGCTGTTGCGCTACGAGTCTTTCGAACGCGGCTGATCGATTGCAGTGCTGTGCTCTCTGGAGTCACAACGCTCGTCCGTCCTCTGCTAGAGAATTTCTGTGCGGTATGGGGTCCTTCTCAGGTAAGGTTGACGAAGGAGAGCGAAAAGTTCAAAGAAGGACAGCTCCTTTTGTATGAACGCAAAGTACGGGAGAGAGTGTCACAGATATAATGTACGATTTGGGATGGTAATCTTTAACTCTAACGTGTTTTTCGTTGTGGTGAGAGGTTTCCACAGAATTTCAATCCTCAAGTTCCTTCTTCGAACGAGAAAATATTTTATTTATGCCCACCTATAAAAGGAGAAAAGATTTAACTGTTCGTTTTCCCCCCTTGCTGTTCGAAAGCGTAGCAGTAGAGAAACAATGTGAAAATGGTTCGATAAACCTGCAAGACAAGTGTGAACTGTAGAATAGTCACATAGAGGTAGATGTAACAGATAAAATACAGTGTACAATCGGACACGTCCTGGCTTAGGAAAACAGACCAGTGGCCAATTAGGGTTGTCATGGAAAGAGGTAGTTTTGCGACAGAACGAACACCGGAGCCCTGATCGAGACTAGCCCCAATAAATCGTTCCTCCCACACTCTCCTTATTGGTTCTTCTGGTGGCGTATGAAGACTTGCCCGTCAGCGTATTTCATGAAAGCAGACAATGTTTGCTGAGGCGACGATTCTACCCGGCAAATAAACAACAATAGTCAGTACGTGATAAATTAAAACGAAAATTTGAGCTGGAAAAATTTTCAACAGGTACTTCCTAGTCTGACCAGCTCACAGGCAAAACTCTATCAGTAAGTAGCCATCGAACACAGCAAGATAGAGGAATGAGTTTGAGGATTGCGGAACATGAAAAGTTGGCGCTGAAATTCGTTTCGCGATGCGCGCAAAGCTAATGTTTACCTGAAGCATTTATTAGTTTTAGCATTCTCCCTTCCGAGGGATTGGTGGAACCACTCTTCAGCCTTTGTTTTAAAAATAATTAAAACTTACAGATATAATCTGATAGTAGAAGAAAACAGCCCGTTAGAGAGCATACAAAAAGCAGAACGGTGATCAGAGATAAGAAACGGGCAATGGAAGTAGAAAATTAGGCGAAAAAAATGGAAGCACATATGTGGAAGAGCTTTGTACTTTCCTGGAATAAATTAAAACAAAGGAAGATGGGGAAGGCGACAGAGGGGATTCACTCCCTATCACTGAATTTCAAATAGCTTTGCACGCTCCCAGAATGAACAAAAGTCCCACAACACCCAGGGGGAAAGGGTGCAAATTTGACTCCATTAGAAATATTAGAAATTACTAAACAGATCTGAGAACGAGCAAACTCAGTTAAGTTATTCATTCGGTTTGGATAATGTTGTAAGTTCAACAAAGAAGTGCACTGATAACAGTTTTGTACCTTGGTACAGTCATTCATAAACATGTAATTACACAAATACCCATTTCTAGGCAAATAGTTCTATTCCAGCATTTGTTTGATAACAGCTGTAAAAATATTATGCTCATGAATATCATAAGGTTGTACAATGCAGGTGTAACTTTTTCGTAACTAAAATAATCAACAGAGATAACTTTTAAAGTATGAGACTAGAAGAAGAGATTAAAGGGGAGACATGTTTTCATCTTTGCATGGTACTACTTTGGAGCCAGTTGTGTACCTGAAAATGGGCTTACAACTCTAAACTAAGGTCATACGTAAATGAAGTTTTGTGGAACAAGACAAAATAGTACCTCATTTAGTTTATGCAATATAGAACATTCTGCCAAGAGCCCGCAGTTGAATCAATTAAAAGTCCATAATTGATGAAGAACCAAAGAAACTCTTAATGGCATCAGGCCAAGCAGGAAAGCAAAATATCCACAAGCTCGTGAGTGAATTGTCGAACTAGAAAGCGTCCATTACATTTTGAACTGTATGTAATTACTGTTCATCCCAAGAAAGAATAACCAGACGGACATTAAAATCACATCACAACCGGTATAGTATCGCGTGAGGGAAAGTACAGTACATCCAAGAGTAATGTACTGAAGAATGGAAAGCATAACCGAAAGCAGATAGAAGACCGGTTTGGTTTTAGAAGCAGGGACACTCAAGAACAAACTTTACCATATAGGTTAATAACAGAGGGTGGATTTAGGAAAACTAAGGAGGCACATATTGCATATGTAGATTGTGATCACTGGAATTGAATAAAATGTTTTCTGTTGTTAAACAGCGTGGTATCAATAATTGAGTTGGAAGGGTTATCCATTGTCTTTGTGTGAGGTAGCCTGAACACTGACGAAATGCTGCAGGTGGCAAAATTCAGGACACGTGTAGGGCGAAGTCTCTCATTGACATAAGTGATCACTAATTTGTATGTAGAAGAAGCAATGGTGCAGTAGCGGTCTATTTCAATGCGAGAAAATTTGTCATAAACAGAAAATAAACTTGATATGGTTTCTTTAAGGAATAGTAGCGTTCGCCGAAAGAGAACAGTAACAGCTAACAGGTGCTGTATCCTAATCAACAAATGGAAAACTAAGGCAGCTGTATGCGTGACAGCTGAACAATCTGGAGGACGAAACGGTAAACTTGGATAAGAGACTATAAAGGGGTTTAAAGCGGGGTGTTAGCATTTTACTAGGGTTATTGTACCTTTTATCGGTCCTCTATGATTTTTTTGAGATCGCATTTACGTTCGTCTGCATCACATTCATAGTTCTGCGTGCTTATAGCATTAATTAAGTTCAAGCTGCTGAAATGGCCCATCAGTTAAAGTGAGTTTTATTATCATTTTTATGCACCATGAGTAGCCAGGACGAATCTCAGTTATTGTTCATCTAGCATGTGGGGGAGAAGGGAGGTGACGCCATGGACGCTTCATTAAATCGTTTCCTAATCGTGACTCTCTTCCTATCCAAGGTATACATGTGGGAGACATTAATCAGTATTTTGTGGTATTGATTGGGAGATGGTATTATGGAGTATGGGGTACATCTGAGTAGATACAAGTTTAATTTATAATGCAAGAATGAGGATTCACGGTGGTATACCATCTAAAAGAGGCTTCTCTACCACATCATCCCACACTTACAAGATCAGTGAGAATATACTGTTCAACAAGCGTAGGATTCAATGACAGGTTATTCCATAAGCACTCCCTTAACATGTACTAAGACAAGGGTTAATCAGTAAACATATGAGGAAACACAAACGAACACAACCCAAATCCAGGAAGTGAGCGGCAATGTGACAAGTGGAGCAAAGAAAGCCCAACAACATTTACACCTCGCTGTCAGTGAGGCGACCAGAGAGCAGCTTTGAGTGCCATGGGGGTCTGTCCATGACTCTTACATAAAAGCAATAGAAATATAAAAATCAGAAACCAAGAGAAATTTCCTGCACAAGCAGGTTTTTATTATATTCATGATTACGTGCCCTATTATGTGTTTTTGACCATCTAACCACGGTAAACGGATTCAACATGTGTGGCGGGCTGGAGGCCAAAAATTAACTATCAATAAAAATTGGAAAATATTCAGAAATCTTGGACACATACAGATATTCGTTTGATTCGTTACTTTGAGATCCATATTTTAAGCAACACCACTTAACTTTAGCTAGGGGGAGGGGAGGGAGGAATGCCAAAAGATCTACTGTCTTCAACATACTGTAAAATAGGAAAACAGAAACTCCACACAAATATAGGTACCCGTTGGAGTTGCTATTTTATGATTTAATAGCACCAATTAACAGTGGCAACCAACAATAGGACTCATATGGGGCTACAAAAGCTATCAGACAGTCATAGAGGAAACTCAGTTGAAATCGGCAAAAGCACGACTCCCACAACGCAGAAACCAGACTACGAAGAGCAGAACGAAAGCGGCAAAAAAGATTGCTGATGCAACTTAACGTTTAGGCGTAAGAGCACGCATGTGATAGTTGTCTTATCAGGACAAAATGTACTGTTCGAAGATAAACACAAGTACACTACATTACGCGATAATGCAAAGAAAACGGGATCACGAACAACTTGCCTGCCCATCGCACCTGGAAAAAAAATGCAGGAGTAGCTTGGGTCCGTTACTGTTATTTGTATGAATTGTAATTGTTCATTGCACGTTTTTGACATATTCGAAAATGCTATTTTCTACTACGTTACGATGATGTGAAGATGGGTCTCGGCCCGAAACTAGTCATCGAGTTAATAAAAAGTAAAAAAGCTACGACTTTGGACAGGTGTTTTATTCTACTGAAGATGCAGTTAATCGTTGTCGCCAGTTCGGCTAAAGAAAACCGACACCTTTGACCACACTAGCAGAGGGCCTCTTGTAGACAAGCGTCCAACGCTTTTCAGAGCCCAGCGAAAGAGAGCCAGAAGATGCTCACGTTTAAAGCAACGCGGCGCGGGTGGTGTCCCCTTAGAGGAGGGTGGAATTCCCTCAGCATTCTTTGACATACTGAGATATCCGCTGCATCTGTTACTGACCGAAAGTCTCTGCTCCTTTCGCTTCTCATCTCAAAGGTTGAGTTTGTAATGCAAGCCCACTCATGTATGCGCCCTCGACATACTGGAGGCATTTTTGTAGTACTCTCACCATCACGTTCACTGACTCGCGCCCCTTTGTAAAGCACAATAGGAATAAAACAGGCTGTGCAGAGATTAATAAAGAAACAAAACAGCCCCTACCTTTTGCAGGGGCGATTTGTGACTACTACAGCGCGAAACGCCAAGTTGAATGAACTCTGCCCGTGTGGTAGGGTGCGAAATGTTCGTAACACTCATGAAGCGATCCATTTCAAGGTGGACGGAATTGACTATGCCAGAACTCGTACACAGAGAAGGAAGCTGCTAAGAAGACGTAGTGGCAAGGATTCTACACAGTAACAATGGTTCTTTTTTTTTAGTGTTCCTTACAACAATCGGTAAGAGCGGAACCATTTTAGGATCGCTTTATTGTCCGTCTGTCTGTTTGTCTGTCCGAATGCTAAGGATCCTTTTTTTTTTTTTTAGGAACGGGTGGACATGTCAAGTATCAATTTCCGTGACGTACTAAGGTCTATGGCCCATTAGCGGTGCAAAGACATTCAGGTTCCAAGTCAATGCAATCAAAAGCTACGCTAATTTATGACACATATTTTGGTATCATGCTGGTGTCAGTGTCACTAACAGGCAAAAATCATCTAAATTCTCGATTCCCGGAATGGATGAACCATCTGTATACATACGAGGGTTGGAACTTTAATAGTGGGTACTACACTCCTGGAAATTGAAATAAGAACACCGTGAATTCATTGTCCCAGGAAGGGGAAACTTTATTGACACATTCCTGGGGTCAGATACATCACATGATCACACTGACAGAACCACAGGCACATAGACACAGGCAACAGAGCATGCACAATGTCGGCACTAGTACAGTGTATATCCACCTTTCGCAGCAATGCAGGCTGCTATTCTCCCATGGAGACGATCGTAGAGATGCTAGATGTAGTCCTGTGGGACGGCTTGCCATGCCATTTTCACCTGGCGCCTCAGTTGGACCAGCGTTCGTGCTGGACGTGCAGACCGCGTGAGACGACGCTTCATCCAGTCCCAAACATGCTCAATGGGGGACAGATCCGGAGATCTTGCTGGCCAGGGTAGTTGACTTACACCTTCTAGAGCACGTTGGGTGGCACGGGATACATGCGGACGTGCATTGTCCTGTTGGAACAGCAAGTTCCCTTGCCGGTCTAGGAATGGTAGAACGATGGGTTCTATGACGGTTTGGATATACCGTGCACTACTCAGTGTCCCCTCGACGATCACTAGTGGTGTACGGCCAGTGTAGGAGATCGCTCCCCACACCATGATGCCGGGTGTTGGCCCTGTGTGCCTCGGTCGTATGCAGTCCTGATTGTGGCGCTCACCTGCACGGCGCCAAATACGCATACGACCATCATTGGCACCAAGGCAGAAGCGACTCTCATCGCTGAAGACGACACGTCTCCATTCGTCCCTCCATTCACGCCTGTCGCGACACCACTGGAGGCGGGCTGCACGATGTTGGGGCGTGAGCGGAAGACGGCCTAACGGTGTGCGGGACCGTAGCCCAGCTTCATGGAGACGGTTGCGAATGGTCCTCGTCGATACCCCAGGAGCAACAGTGTCCCTAATTTGTTGGAAAGTGGTGGTGCGGTCCCCTACGGCACTGCGTAGGATCCTACGGTCTTGGTGTGCATCCGTGCGTCGCTGCGGTCCGGTCCCAGGTCGACGGGCACGTGCACCTTCCGCCGACCACTGGCGACAACATCGATGTACTGTGGAGACCTCACGCCCCACGTGTTGAGCAATTCGGCGCTACGTCCACCCGGCCTCCCGCATGCCCACTATACGCCCTCGCTCAAAGTCCGTCAACTGCACATACGGTTCACGTCCACGCTGTCGCGGCATGCTACCAGTGTTAAAGACTGCGATGGAGCTCCGTATGCCACGGCAAACTGGCTGACACTGACGGCGGCGGTGCACAAATGCTGCGCAGCTAGCGCCATTCGACGGCCAACACCGCGGTTCCTGGTGTGTCCGCTGTGCCGTGCGTGTGATCATTGCTTGTACAGCCCTCTCGCAGTGTCCGGAGCAAGTATGATGGGTCTGACACACCGGTGTCAATGTGTTCTTTTTTCAATTTCCAGGAGTGTATTTACAGCTCGTACAAAATAGATAGGTGTTTCAAAGTTTTACTGACCTTCAAAGTAGTCACCAGCATTGTGTATAACCCGTTGCCAGCAATGTGAAAGTCGTAGGATACTCTTAGCAGTGCCAGTTGTATTGACAATTCGAGCGACGCGGTCTATTGCCCCACGAATTAGTAGCACTTCTGAAGCGAATGCCGTGAAGTGTTTCCTTCAGTTTAGAAGTCGAGTTGAACTCACGAGGGCTTAAGTCCGGGGAGTGCAGTAGATGGTATAGCACTTAGCAGCCCCATCAGTCAAACAAATCATTAACAGCTTGCTCTGTACGTGATTGAGCATTGTCCCGCAAAATGATGGTCAGGTCCTGCAGAAAGTGTCATCACTTATGTCTCTATGTTGTTCATTTTTGGAATACAACCTACGACCAGCTTAGAGACATAAGTGACGACACTTTCTGCAGGACCTGACCATCATTTTGCGGGACAATGCTCAAGAACGTACAGTGCAAGCTGTTAATGATTTGTTTGACTGATGAGGCTGCTAAGTGCTATACCACCTACTGCATTCCCCCGACTTAATCCCTCGTGAGTTCAACTGGATTTCTAAACTGAAGGAAACACTTCACGGTATTCGCTTCAGAACTGCTACAAATTCGTCGAGAAACAGACCGCGCCGCTCGAACTGTCAACACAACTGGAACTGCTAAGAGCATCCTACGACTGCCACATCTCTGGCAACGATTATACACAATGCTAGTGACTACTTTGAAGGTCAGTAAAACTTTGAAACACGTATCTATTTTTTACGAGCTGTAAATAAATAGTTGCCACTATTGAAGGTCCAACCCTCGTAATTAAGTTGGTACTGAACGCTCAGTGCGTGGGTCCTAGTCGCACGTTTTTTCTATTACGGAATTTGACCTATTATAGATCTTCTTAGCTTTCCAGACTTTCTTCATGCGTTGGTTGATGGCCTGCCTCTGTTCATTTGACCTCACCGTCCTATGTTGTGGTTTATGTTGTTGGATAGAAAATTTAGCGGTATTGATATTTATCCTGAAATGTTCCTTCTCCTGTATGGTGTCTTCTGTGGCGTTAAGTTTTCTTCAATACCTTCTTGACTCTTCTAGCGATCGCGTGGTGTTTTTCAATTCCTAAATGAAATTAGACATTTTCTCGTTAACGTGTTGTCATTTATTCTGTAGATATGACTTCAAAACTTTAATCTTCTCTCCCTTATTATGTCTCTGATTCTTTCTTCGTGTGTAAATCTTCTTTTCTCGTCTTCGTCCAGTAGTTACCCTTGTTCTTTTGCGGTCCTAAAATTTTTCTAAGTATCTTCCTTTCTGTCTTTTCCAGTTCTTCTTGTTCACCTCTTTTATTCGGTGTTAGACATTCAGACCCGATTTAATTACTGTTGTGTAGTACTTACTTTTAACTGGAATGATTAGATCTTTTATTGTCTCGGTTTTAGTAAGTTTGTACGCTAATTCCGTATTGTTTGATATTTCTTTACTCGTGGTGTTAACTAATCCATTTTATTGTATCAATTCTCCTAAATACTTAAATTCATCTATCATCTTAATGTTTCTGTGTTGTGTTATTGTATATTTTATGATGTGTTAATGTTCATTGTGTTTCGTTTCCTCATATGATATTTGTAATCTAGTTTTAGGTGCATATTTGAGAAGTGTTCCTATCATTATCTTTCCATCTGTTTTGTCCTTAGATATTACTACAATATCGTTCGCAAAATCGAGACATTTCACCTAGAATCTTCCTCTTCCCTGCGTTAGTTAGTCATTCAATTTTTTTCTCTTGTAGTTCTTTATACAGCTCTCTCATGACCTTGTCTAAGACCAGACTAAAGAGAATAAGCAAGAGCCCGTCATCCCACCAAACTCCTGTGTTGCTTCTGAAGATTTCAGAAACATCTCCTAGCAATTTATCTTTTGAAGTTGTGTATGTGTCTGCCGGGTGTTTTTGTCGATTCTTGTTTCTTCCAGTATTAGAAAAACTGTCTATCTGTCTACGGAATCGTTGCCTGTTATGAAATCTATGAATATAACGACTGTGTTAAAGTTATGCATTGTTCTGGTTCCAAGGATTATTATCGAGTTAAAAATTTGCTCTAGGCGTTGTCTATTTTTTTCTGAACTCGGCTTGGTGCTCGCCAATTCTGTGTTTGCCTGGTCTTCTCTCACATTCAGTAGAGCTTTGGATGTAATTTTGTAGGTGACTGGAAGCAGAGATATGCCTTGGTAATTGGTGATGTCTCTCCTGTCTCCCCTCTGATGCAGCAGTGGGATTATGGCTTGTCTCCAATCGTAGGTATTCCTCCATTCTCCAAGGCATCTCTAATAATCTCGTAAGTGGCTTCAGCTACCCGCTTCACTCCCGGTTCCCACATCTCAGCTAGTATGCTGTCTTCGCTTGGCACTTTGTTGTTTTTCAGCTGGCCAATGTATTGTTCAGTTTGATGCAGTGACGGTGGTTCTGAAGCTGGGTTTTCCTTTTGAGACTCTCTGAAAACTAGTCTTTGTGTTGATTCCTCGCAGTTTGGAAGATTCCCACAGTTGTCTTTGTTGCTGGTAATCGGTTTGCCTGTCGAATATTGAAGTGAAGGTTCACCGGCTTGTATCCTGTTATTTATTCTTTGAAACTCTGTAGACGTTCCTTGAGTTGTTCTATCTGAAATTTGTATCTATTTCTTCTAATAGTTTTTTGTTATATTTCAGTTTCTCTGTTCTAATAATTTTTGATATCTGTTTTCTGATCTCAGTGAATGTTTTCCAGTGAACTTCCTTATGCAGGAGTTCCATTTTGTCCAAGCAGTTAGTTTACGCACTATCGCTTCGTCACATACCTTATACCCCATATCTGTATCCTTCTGCTTGGTGGTCATTCTAATTCTTTCGTCGTTTGTATCATTGCTTCTTTGATAAAATCACAATTTCCCATCTTCTTTGTCTGAAGCGTTTTAACGAATGAATTCGTTCCTGTTGTTTCTATAAAAGCAAAAGCTACTTACACAAAAAATATAAAAATTGAGACAAGGTAAGAATAATGAGAACAATATAGAAATGAAGTAATTAGAACCCTTTGAAATTTTGTATGACAGAAGAGAGTTGAAAACCAGATTGACTGAATAAGAAGTTCCGCAACTGCTCAAAAAAGAAAGGGTCTAACAGAGAACATACTGATTCGAGGAGATAGAATTGTTGAGCGTAGATTACGCCATGGGTCGTACAGTTGCAGGGCTGGCCTGAAGTGAATATAGGGCAGATCGTTGATGTAGGATGCAGCTCAAAGTAAGAAGTTAGCGAGCAACAGGAATCGAGAATTGCGTTAAATCAAGCCTAGAGCTGATGACCGAAATAACAAGAAAAGGATGGTGAGTTGTCTAGTTTGATGGCGGCGTAAGTTGCTTTCTGTGTTATCTGCAGGTACGAACGATCTGAAAATCCAGCAGCTCTTTGCGAGAGAGACAGCATTGTTGTAGTAAACCTTACTAGGAAAACTTAGAGAAAGGATATTCGAGGAGGCCTGTATGACAGTTACGCTGATACCACTGTATACACAGCGTTTAAAAAAAGTGTCACATATTCCTGAAAGAGGTAGTTTTTGTCAAAACTAGAAGAAAATTTTCTATAACGACGTGTCCGGAAACCAGTACCTGGGGCCAAACTGTCCTCTCAGTCTCGCCTGTCTGTTACGTACAAATAGACACTACAGGTAGTGCTGTATGTTGTCACCGTGCAGCGGGGCACATCTTTCAGCGGTTTGTCGAAGTGAATCACGCTGTCTTGCAAATTAACATGCCTACACGCTCTCGTGTGTCTGCAGATTGTCGATGGGTTGGGCATACAACAATGTCTTTAAATGTGCGCTTAGACAGAAATTCAACGGTGTGGTGAAGGTGGAGGCCATACTACTGGATCTCCTCGATCAGTGCATCGCACATAAAATGTCGCTATGAGGTACTGTCATTCGATGCGTAGAAAATGGCATGGTGCCCCACCATGAATAAACCACTGTTGTGTTTCTGTATGGATAATGTTTTCAACTTTGAGGTTTGCCGATGACATTATAATTCTGTAAGAGACAGCAAAGGACCTGGAAGAGCAGATGAACGGAATGGACAGTGTCTCGAAAGAAGGATATAAGATGAACACCAACAAAAGCAAAACCAGGATAATGGAATGTAGTCGAATTAAGTCGGGTGATGCTGAGGGAATTAGAGTAGGAAATGAGACAAAGTAATAGATGAGTTTTGCTGTTTGGGAAGCAAAATAACTGATGATGGTCGAAGTAGAGAGGATATAAAATGTAGACAGACAATGGAAAGGAAAGCGTTTCTGAAGAAGAGAACCATCGAGTATAGATTTAAGTGTCAGGAAGTCGTTTCTGAAAGTATTTGTATGGAGTGTAACCATGTATGGAAGAGAAACATGGACGATAAATAGTTTAGACAAGAAGAGAATAGAAGCTTTCGAAATGTGGTGATACAGAAGAATGTTGAAGATTAGACGTGCAGGTCACATAACTAATGAGGAGATACTGAATAGAATTGGAGGGAAGAGAAATTTGTGGCATAACTTGACTAGAAGAAGGGATCGGTTGGTAGGACATGTTCTGAGGCATCAAGGGATCACCAATTTAGTATTGGAGGGCAGCGTGGAGGCTAAAAATCGTAGAGGGAGACCAAGAGATGAATACACTAAACAGATTGAGAAGGATGTAGGTTGCAGTAGGTACTGGAAGATGAAGAAGTTTGCACAGGATAGAGTAGCACTGAGAGCTGCATCAACAACAACAATGTTTTCAACAGTGCTGGTAATTCATCGCGCGAAAATGGATGATACGCAGCACCTGCACCTATTTAGTAACGCGGATGGCCCTTGGAACATGTCACCGACAATTCCTGCCCACACATAGATACTGAAGAGACCCTGATGCCTCATCTCCATGATTGCTCGGCGATTGTGTGGGATGGTAATATGTCGTCTCTTGTGAATCTGGTCGCACCTGTAAACAAATTGGGGGCTGTGAACTACAGATCTTTGATGGCCTGTTTCTCAACAGGTATTGATTTACGAAGATGTAATTGTCACAACTTTTCTCCTAGTTTGGATACGTACTACCTCCTGTAGGAATACGTAGCACTTCTTTTTTTCGAACACCCTGTATGTCTGATGTAGTTACAATAGGAGTTGGATGAAAGAAATCTGGAAGCAACCACAGGGATAGTAATTTTCCCCGCGCTAAGTACGCGAATGGAATAAGAAGGAAAGTAATTGAATCTGAACGAAGTACCATCGATTATGCACTCTCCAATGTCCTGATGGATGCTGATTTTCTATCCTATTGTATTCACATTCTGAGTGAAGGAGAAAGAACTGTTTATGTTCCTCTGTCCATGAGAAAAAAAACTCTCTGATCGAGAAATCCTTTTACTTGCTTCCTTTTTTCTTCTATACTCAGTGGCCAAAAGTCATGGGAAGTTGCTGAATTTGTTAACTGTCTTCGGCTGCCGAAGCCCATGCAGTGTATTTGTCTCCATATAGTCATGGTAGAAATGGATCCCTGGCGCCCCGCATTAGCATTGACGCCGACCTGACTGTCAGTAAATTGACGATCCCCTGTATTGCTCTGCAATATACAAGATTTTCCCGGGCATTCATTTTGCCAGTTTTCTATTAGAAACGCTGGCGGCTGTAAGCGAGCGGTTCTAGGCGCTTCAGTCCTGAACCACGCGGCTGCTGCGGTCGCAGATTCGAGGCCTGCCTCGGGCATGGATGTGTGAGATTTCTTTAGGTTAGTTAGGTCTAAGTAGTTCTAAGTCTAGGGGACTGATGACCTCCATAGTGCTTAGAGTCATTTGAACCATCAATTACAAACGAAAACAAAAAAAAAAAAAAACGAACTGTGTTTATATTAACGAAAAAATTTCGTTTTCATGTATTGCAGAGGTTCCCAAACTTTTGTTTGTCACGCCCCCCTTCTGCCGAAAAGAAAACTTCCGCCCCCCCCCTAAATTAATTATCAAGAAACTATTGAAAAATTTGTGATGGTGACGTCATGTAACATGGTGGGCTGTTAATGTATCGAGTCGCAGTTATTACGGCATCAGTCTAGTCTTGTGATTATAAGCCACTCCGAAAGTAAATAAAGTCCTTGGTAAACAAGGAAAAATATTTGCGACCTTTGCAGATTAGTGGATGCGGGCTATTATTTTAAGTTGAGTGTAGCTTATTACTTTCACTCATTATCAAAAATAGTCACTCAGTCACGGTGTTAACGAACATCACTGATTTGTACGTCTATAGCGCTCCCCATTGTCATTGCGCATAGGTTGGCATTTATGTCAACGACGACAGCTACCGAACGGCGACAAAGGCCCAGTTCCCAGAACCATACAAAAAATAAAAAATTAGTTTTACGCAATAATCGTGCATACTACACAGAACTTTAAAAAATATGAATAAAACAACTTCCTTACCTTGATTACATTCCCTTGCTGCACACCATTTCTTCACCCGTATACGATTTTAGGACTACTTTTCGCTTGCCATATCTAGGATAAACTTTCGCTGTGTCTTCATCCAGAAGAAATACTATTATTAGTTGAAATAACACACCACACGTAACATCAGAATCCATAAGGATCACACGCAGTATTTGTATTTAAATCAGATTCACTATGTTTCTTTTACATTGTTTCTTCGAAACAGTTTTTTATAATTTTACAGTATTACCTACATGTAAGGATAGTTAGGAGGAAAATAACAAGTTGTCTTATAATGTGACGTGTTTATTATGAAGATATTATTTCCACACACATATGGCAAGAAAAAAACAATTAAATCAATGTGAAGGATGAGCTTGCATATTTTTTACAAGATTTTGAATTCTTGGCTGAATAGTAGAAACTGCGCAACGTAAATCATTGGAAATGCTGAGTTTGCTTTTAAGCTTATTTTTTATCGCCACTACCTCTGAAAATGCTCTTTCGCACAAATAAGTGCTTGAAAATGGTAAATACAGTTTCAGTGCTTGTTCTGCTGTGCTGCGATACACCGTGAGATATTTCACCCAAAATAAAGGCTAATCCATCTTCTCAAAGTCACACTTCGCTGCAGAATCATTTTTAATTTCAAAGACTTCCTCTTGTAGTCTGTCTGGCAACACATCCACGTCAACGTGAAATGGATCCGTCGCTAACCTATAATAAATGTTATCATCACAACTGTTAGGGAAGTATCGTTCGAATTCATCAGTGAGGTGCTGCAAGTGGTTTGATATTTTACTCTTAGTATCAGTATCTTTAAAATCGTTTTGAAATCGGGCTTCTTCCAGGATTCCAAACAATCTGGGAAAGCAGGAATAATTGCAGGCTAAAATTTTACGTTTCCGTAGTTGCAACTTATCAGTAAACGCTTTGATGGCATCCCGATGAAAAATTATGTTTGACTCTCCACCTTGTAATTACAAATGGAATGTGTTTAAAGATTCGAAAACATTTGACAGATAAGCCAATGCAACATGAACACCGGGCTTTCTAAATTCCACATACAATTCAGTTTGTTTGTTATTTTCCAAAAACTGCATCACTTCATCTCGAAGTTCAAATAATCTTTCTAGCACATTTCCTTTTGAGAGCCAGCGTACTTCTGGATGAAGTACTCTGCTCAGAACGAACACTTGCACTGGTTTCGCATTCACGTCGTGCACATTTTTCTGGTGACAAAGGGCATAACCCAGGCGTCCAAATTACGAACCCGCTAGTTCACTTGAAGCGTATACAGTCTATTAAAGTCACTGTAATCGCATCACATGGGGATCCGCAGGTTGACAGGGTAATAAAACGGCATTTTTGCAGTTACGCAGTATAAGTGATTATTACTCTGATGAACATAGCCTACTACGGCTAAAAGTTATAACATGATTACGTTCAGTTCATGTGTACAAATGTACGTGATAGTTAATACCTGACTTTTCTGTTTTCCAATTGTCAGAAGTAAGTTGTTTACAAATCTGATATATTAGAATTAACGCATATCGCCTTCGTAATTTTGAGAGTTTCTGTGTGTGACATTCTAAATGTGATCTTCAAAAGCTGTATGTTCTAGGATAGGTTATTGAGATAGGATTGCGGGAAGTGGGATGCCAAACGATTGCATTTAGCACCATAATCTAATACCTGCACATTCATTTTTATTAAAATATCGATATTAAAAAGAAATATTAGGTTTATACCACAACTCCAACCGCGCCCCCCTTGCAACATCATCACGCCCCCCCCCCCCCCAAGGGGGCGCGCCCCCCAGTTTGGGAACCTCTGGTGTATTGTAACAGAATCTGCGGATTCCACATGTGACCGATTCACCTTTGTATTTTATATGTCCGAATCACGTATAAAGTCGAACCGTTTTTACTGTTACGTAACAGAGAAAGGCGTTTTTTAGCTCCGACTGTGACAATATTTAGCTGTATGGGCCGCTAATATTGCTTAAAATGCAAGTAAATATGTCCAGAATAATTTCTGTATCGTTCTGTAGCGTTGGCCACGCTATGGAAAGTGAAACCGTTTAGTGGTCGGTTTACAACTAGCTGCGCGTGTACCGCTACCTGCTGGGACTGTTTTACAAAAAATATGATGACCTTTCGTCGCTCCAGCACTGACTACATGTCGCTTCTCAGAAAAAATCAGTTTTAGTTCGCCCAGTAGAGCATTATCATTAAAACTGCACAACATTGATCTGTTTTTACTAGCGTTAACGGCAATAACTAATCTTGACACTTGTTAACCTAACAGAATACTTCTATTTATGAAGGATGATGTTTATACTTTAAAATTCTCTCCAAAACGAGGTGTAGATGATGAGGCTCGATTTTCGTGATTGGTACAGTAGCAAACAGACTGCAGCTATGTAGCCGCACCTTGCGGCAGAGCCACTGCAAGAAGACTATATCTACAAAGACTGTTTTTATTCCCAGCTGTGAAGGCGCAATTTCAATGCTTTATTTCAGGTGATATTTCTTTAAACATGCCGGAAGCAAATTCACGTGAACGGCTTTTGTTGTCACAATTTTACTTGGAAACAAGGTGGAGTTAGACTGAGATATTCTTACGTGGCTTAATGGCTGTCATCTTTACTCTGAATAATAAAGTAAAGTCAATATTCTGATACAGCAAGTTTAAAGGCAAGACATGTCATTACATTGAACTTGACAATGTCATATCAAAGCGACCACACTTATTGTCTTTTGAAAATGAAAATAAATAATTATTCTTGGAAGTTACTTTTATATCACACGGCAAGATTGTCGAGTGACACAAAATTACATTTAACAATATGGACAGGGAACTTTGAATCGGTATTTCGCTTCGGGACAACGATTCTAACAAATACTTTTAACAAAAGTATATAAGAACTTTGGCAAACCATGGAGTTGACCGTAATATTCTGATACACTGCTGAAGACTGTTAATACGAAAATGTCTTCCTTCTTCGTTGCAGTCGTACTGTTGTTGCAGTTGTTGTTTGCTGTATGAAAATTTGGTTGGGCTCTTCACGTCTCCAATGATGGAACTGATTTATAACTACTACACACTTTTCGCAGCCCTGTTGCTGTGTCGTGTCATTTGCTCCATATTCCATCATATAAAAGCAATCGGATGTTCTTGCTTTCCGACACAAACTGGAGACGATTTCATGAACTATAAACCATTGCCTGAACAAATACAAGCACTTTCACAGCCCATTGTTATTGCTTAAGGCACTCCTCGTCAGACATGGCACGCCACGGTACGTATACTGTCAAGCTTTGGCTGCGACTGCCTCTGGTTTTCCGCTCTTTTCCTCCCTTCCGGTGCTCGCACCAAGATCACCCAAAGGCTGGCGGTCGAAAACACATTGTGAATTTCTTGTCTTTACGATTTCATTTTGTTTCAATGAACTGCAAGTTCAAATAGCTTTAGAATGTTACAGTCAGTACTTTTATAGCTTACATTCATTTCTGTATTTTATTTTTCGCAAAATTATTAATTTTTCACAAAACTCTCTCTCCTTCCAACAAACATTTATCACAGACATTATAGTTGTGCTTATTGACGTAGTTATAGACGTTTTCTTAACACTGATCTTTTGTATAAGATAAATCATTTTACACGGTCGATTTTTAGACAGTCATCATCATCATTTAACAGTTCCAGTTTCCCGGGTACTCGTAATGAGTCTTTTCCACTTCGTACTGTCCAAATACACCTGTTCACGGAGAAAATCATCCACTGACCATCCTCTGGTCACTATATCAGCTTAAATCAAGTCCATCCATTTGGTTCGAGGTCTTCCTTGTGGTCTTGTCCTATCCACCTGTCTTTCAAAATTTATTTTGGCTGTTCTAGTTGGCTCCATTCTCATCCCATGCCCATACCATCGAAGTCTATATGCGACATTTCGATTTAATAGCGATGTCTTTATTCCAGCTTCTTTCCTCACCTCCTCATTCCTTGACTTGTCCATTTTGGCCTTTCTAGATGGTGGATCTAAGAAATTTCATCTCTGATGCTTTTGTGAGGGAACATGTTTCAATACCGTAGGTCAATATTGGTATGAAATAGCTCTTAAACATCATCAGTTTGGCTGGTTTTTTAATCAAGTCATCCCATAAAAGTGATCTTACTTGTTGGTAGAATGCAGATCCTTTTTGCACTCTGTTGGTGATCTAATTTCTGACCAAATTATCACTTCCAAGGTAAGGGCAACTGTCCACACACTCTAGCTGGTGGTCTCCTAGTTATACACTTGCTGGTTGTCCATCTCTGTTGACTGCCAATACCACTGTCTTGGTCTTGCTGATGTTTATATTTCTGGAACTGCGATTTCCATTCATCGAGTCTGATCTGTAGTTCCTCTTCAGTTTCACCCCATATCATAATGTCATCAGCAAAGCCAAATGCATTCAGTTAACCTGACTTCTCCTTGACGTTCTTCTTTATAGCATCTATAATACTGACGAATAGTAGTAGGGACAGTGCACTTCCTTGCTGAACTCCAGTGTTGGTCTCAAACCGTGATGATCGTCCTTCCCCAATTTGTACACAGCTAGTACAGTCTTTGTACAACATCTGAATTTCTCTTATTAGTTCTTCAAGCACATTCTTTTTCCTCAGGCACCCCCAGATCGTATCTCTTATAAAATTATCATAGGCCTTTTTGTATATCCAGGAATGAAATCACCAGGTTCTTGCCTTTCTCCCAATACTTTTCCATCAACGTGCGGGTGGTAAAAATTAGATCTGTTGCTGATCTGTTACTTCTGAAGCCATATTGTTCCTCCTCCAGCTGTTTTTAGACATCGCGATTTGAATTTAACTGTATCATCACAGTATTCGTGAAAAGTCTTCTGAAATTATGAAACAGTCAGACAAAGAAATATACATAATGTAGAAATGTATATGTAATTTTTATTTCTTTACTCAGCTGCTTCGTGTGTGAACAACGCTATTTGGTAATCACCTCTATGGTAACGCCTCTTCATAGCTCCATGGACGGCTATTGTTTTCTACTACAGCCATTTGCACTTTGCAGCTGAAAGCCGTCAAAAACGTTGCCACGTTTCCTTAAGATTTCTCGACTCTAGGAGTGTCTTAGTAGTAAAGAATAAATGTGTTAAGACTTCCTATATAATGCTTTATTTCTGCGTGCATGTCAGTGTCTGTGACGTCATGGCTCTTGAACTATGTGTTGTACAGTGAAATATTTGTGTGGGTGCATTCAGCGGCATATGCGGCTACTGTCTGCGAAATATATTGCGAATGGAGTAAGCAGCAAAGAATTAATACATTTAAACGACATGCATGATGTGGCAGTTTTTCACACGTCTCATTGTTTATAATGCCATATCTTCGGAACTGTGTGTGGTACCAAGATATAATTTTGTAGGAACATTTAGCGGCATATGTGAATACTGTCTGCGAAATTTATTGCGAACAGTGTTGGTAGCACAGAAGCAACAAATTTAAAAGTCGTGCATCAACGGCAGTTTCTCACGCATCTCATTATCTATGACCTCTTATCACGTGAACTATGATAAGTAAGTGTTTATTACCCCAGCAGCGATTGGTGTATGACAATAACGTTGGTTTAGATCGGTTCAGTGGTTTAGGAGGAGATATGGAACATATACTCATACACACATATGTACATCCATCTTTATAATATGTGTAGATTCATCACAGACACCGATGCTCTCCGAAAGTGTAATTGTTGTGTTCTCTCCGATATTCTAGGACTCACTTGTCTTACTCTGATTATGATCTTATATTGAAAGTCGATGTGGAACTGTAAGCTCGCAAAACGCTATCGTGTTCACCATATACCCCTCAGTAACAGACCGTTCAGATATAGGATGTCAAATTAAATATCTTTCAGCCGTTTAGTTTCCAAACTTATTTTATTTGGCTACCAGTTTCAACTTTTTACTACTCCATCTTCAGGCGCCTGACCGACATGTAAGAAGATAATCATCTACAGATGATCGCTTTAGTAACAGGAATCTACTAATACCAGTATTGCTGGCCCCTCTTTTTCAAGCGCTGATAGAAAGCACCGAAGCTGAAATCGTTAAAGGTACAGAAAGCTGGCTGAAGTCAGAGATAAATTCTGCCGAAATTTTTACAAAGGCAGAGACGGTGTTTAGAAAGGATAGAGTGCATGCAACCGGTGGTGGCGTGTTTGTCGCTGTTAGTAGTAGTTTATCCTGTAGTGAAATAGAAGTGGATAGTTCCTGTGAATTATTAAGAGAGCTTCACTGCAAATTTAAACGCAGCCAAAACATCTCAAACAAACAGAAGCTAAACGATGTCAAAGTTAGCGTAAGGAGGGCTATGCGTGAAGCATTCAGTGAATTCGAAAGTAAAATTCTATGTACCGACTTGACAGAAAATCCTAGGAAGTTCTGGTCTTACGTTAAATTAGTAAGTGGATCGAAACACCATATCCAGACACTCTGGGATGATAATGGCATTGAAACAGAGGATGACACGCGTAAAGCTGAGATACTAAATACCTTTTTCCAAAGCTGTTTCACAGAGGAAGACCGCACTGCAGTTCCTTCTCTAAATCCTCGCACGAACGAAAAAATGGCTGACATCGAAATAAGTGTCCAAGGAATAGAAAAGCAACTGAAATCACTCAACAGAGGAAAGTCCACTCCCAAGTAGATGCCATTTTCCTTGACTTCCGGAAGGCGTTCGATACAGTTCCGCACTTTCGCCTGATAAACAAAGTAAGAGCCTACGTAATATCAGACCAGCTGTGTGGCTGGACTGAAGAGTTTTTAGCAAACAGAACACAGCATGTTGTTCTCAATGGAGAGACGTCTACAGACGTTAAAGTAACCTCTGGCGTGCCACAGGGGAGTGTTATAGGATCATTGCTTTTCACAATGTATATAAATGACCTAGTAGACAGTGTCGGAAGTTCCATGCGGCTTTTCGCGGATGACGCTGTAATATACAGAGAAGTTTCAGCATTAGAAAATTGCAGGAATATCTGTAGCGGATAGGCAGTTGGCACACGGAGTGGCAACTGACCCTTAACATAGACAAATGTAATGTATTGAGAATACAAAGAAAGAAGGATATGATAGCAGAACAAACACTGGTAGCAGTTACTTCTGTAAAATATCTGGGAGTATGCGTACGGAACGATTTGAAGTGGAATGATCATATAAAATTAATTGTTGGTAAGGCGGGTGCCAGGTTGAGATTCATTGGGAGAGTCCTTAGAAAATGTAGTCCATCAACAAAGGAGGTGGCTTACAGACCACTCGTTCGACCTATACTTGAGTATTGCTCATCAGTGTGGGATCCATACCAGGTCGGGTTGACAGAGAAGATAGAGAAGATCCAAAGAAGAGCGGCGCGTTTCGTCACAGGGTTATTTGGTAAGCGTGATAGCGTTACGGAGATGTTTAGCAAACTCAAGTGGCAGATTCTGCAAGAGAGGCGCTGTGCATCGCGGTGTAGCTTGCTGTCCAGGTTTCGAGAGGGTGAGTTTCTGGATGAGGTATCGAATATATTACTTCCCCCTACTTATAGCTCCCGATGAGATCACGAATGTAAAATTAGAGAGATTCGAGCGCGCACGGAGGCTTTCCGGCAGTCGTTCTTCCCACGAACCATACGCGACTGGAACAGGAAAGTGAGGTAATGACAGTGGCACGTAAAGTGCCCTCCGCCACACCCCGATGGGTGGCTTGCGGAGTATAAATGTGGATGTGTAGATGTGATCAGAACCGAGGTAGTCTCTTCCTACACCTCGGTCTGGGACCTGAAGATGGCGTAGTAAAACGCTGAAACTGGTAGCCAAATAAAATAAGTTAGAAAACTAGACGGCTGAAAGGTTCTTAATTTGACACAACCTGTGCACAGACGTCTGGTGTCACACAGCTCTGGGAACTTACTAAGGGCTTGTAGAATCTGTACCACGCAAAATTGCTACTGTATTGCGTTACAGAAGTGAATTAACACATTACTAAACAGGCGGTTATACTGTTTGGCTAATCAATTGAAGTAAACTCTGTGAAATTGCAGCAGATGACTAATATACTGCAAAATCTGTTTTAATGGAGTTAAAATTCGTGATCAACGTTTTGTTCGTTTTGATTTTCTTTGCACCTATAAGCAAGGCGTAAAAGTGAACATAAGTGTTTGTGTACTGTCAGCATTATCACGGGGGTTATCAATGGTGTCAAGAAGTCTTCGTAAGCATCTCTTATTTGACGATCCCTGTTGGCCTGTAGTCTGTCATTGACACAAAATGGCCGCTGCGTAACCGTAACAGCAAAAAAAATTTAGGTACTTATTTACTCAATTGACGTCTACAGAACAAAACATCAGTCCAGAAAAACAGGATTATTACCGAGATCACAACTAGTGTATCGGTTCGTTATCCCTCTCGCCTAACAGTCTCGCGCCGTGAATTTATGGCGTAAACACCCCCCACCACGTTTTCCCATAAAAGACGGTCAACGGCGAGTCTTATAAAGCTGCCCCTACCCAATCAGAAGTCGCTTGTTCTGAGGGGAAAATCTTACATCTCTAAACATAAGACAGATTGTCACGAAGTCCTCTAATTATTTGATGATGATTATTGCAGCAACTTTCTATATAAATCTCAATTTGGAGCCTTGCTGACTTCCAAAATTAACGATAATTGTGGTACAGTAACTTCGTTTTGAAGGCTTCAGAGAACAAAAGGTGCAACTACGTTTGCAGGAATAGACCCCATCGGTGTGAAGCTGGCTCGTTCACACCGCTGATTTCAAGACTCGTCTAAAATCCTATCATCTCGGTATCCATGATTTATAATAACTGCCGCATCACTGTTTTATTCGTCTTGTCGCCGCAGCAAGTGTACACAATGGTATGGATTAAATATGCAGATAAAAAGAGCTCTTCTTTTACAAATTATGCAGCCCCTCCAGAGACCATGGACGTCAGTGTATTCTCACGCATCAGAAACGATAACAGAATTAAATGGCCTATTATTTGTCAAAAAGGATTCTAAAGAACAAATAGAGTTAAACTAAAAACTGTTTGTGGAAAGGAAATCAGAGGCCTTTGCACCATGGGAAAGGTAAACTTAACCTTCCAGTAGACTGACAAAGCACTAGTGCTGGTCATGGAGGGATTTCTCTGGAGGCTGACCTTTCGTGCAATTTCAGTCAGAGTGCCTGAGTTGCCTCGATAGGACAATAAGCATTGCATATAGAATGATCGAAATGAACGCCTTCTTTTTCCGTCAAGAGATACTGATATAGGTTACGAACTGCTTCGTGCGTTACCGAGCTGTTCTTATGTTTATTTTGTGAACTGTGAGTGGTTACGTGATATCTAATCAGGCACAAGTTTGCCCTTGAGGCAATAATTCTGGTAAAGATACAATCAACTAAAAGCAACTAACTAGGATTAAATAACAAATCTCTGAACAGATTGTCGTTACAGTCATTACTAGTTACGCATCAGACTGCAGCAGCCAATTTACGCTAATGCTACTTTCATAGGATTATTGTACCATTATTAACAGTAGAATGACAGGGATCAATCGTTACAGATCAAACGGTAGAAGCCAACTTGCGTTAGTGCAAATTTCATGGCATTATAGTAATGCGATTACAATGACACGCTTTCAGTGTAAACTATTTCGAGGGGTAGACTTAAGATAAACTGAACAGTGACAAAATTGAAAAAAATGTTCAAATGTGTGTGAGATCTTATGGGACTTAACTGCTAAGGTCATCAGTCCCTAAGCTTACACACTACTTAACCTAAATTATCCTAAGGACAAACACACACACCCATGCCTGAGGGAGGACTCGAACCTCCGCCAGAACCAGCCGCACAGTCCATGACGACGAAATTGACTTAAGTGGGGTAGGACGTCAAACGGACCGACTTGGAGCAGGAGAGGCAGCACAGGACATTTTAATTTCCACTGTCTATACTTTTACAAATAAGTTCATAAAACTTTGTCGACATGACCAGGAAGGATTCAGGATTCACTCTCATAGCAGTGGAAGTTCAAAAACACAACAAAATAATTTTTTTTACACGTGAAATTTAATCATTTTTTCACTTACTACTGGCTGCATCTGTTGCTGTAGGTACACTCTTCTTCGTAAGTAAGAGAGATTCTTCGATGAATTTTGCACAGCATCCAAACCATACCCACAGGTGTATGAAACTCTAGAATTTTGCAGATCTATTAAAAACTGTGGTAAAAATTGAGATAATTGACTATAAAATTTGAGTTTTTTGTAAACGTGAAGTTTAAAATGTAACACCTCATTCATTTTTTCATAAATTAAATATATTCTAGAGTTTTAGACACCTGTAAGTATGTTTTGTATGTTGTGCAAAATTCATCGAAGAATCTCTCTTACTTATGAAGAAAAGTGTACCTACAGCAACGAATGCAGCCAATAGTGAGCGAAAAAATGATAAAATTTCACTTGTAAAAAAAAATTATTTTGTTGTGTTTCTGAACTTTCACTGCTATGAGAGTCAATCCTGAATCCTTCCTGGTCATACCGACAACGTTTTATGAATTTATTTATAAAAGTCTAGACAGTGGAAATAAAAATGTCCTGTGGTGCCTCTCCTGCTCCAAGTCGGCCCGTTTGACGTCCTACCCCCATTAAAGACAATAAATGATACGCTTGGAAAATGCATTCATAACGAAACAAATAGAATAAACAACATGCAAGTCTTTCATCTGAAACACAACTTAGCTAAACGCCTGAAAAGGACAGGCAATAATTTACACGTAAAGAAATTCCTTTTAAATTTGTGAGCCTTGGACCAATACACGGCACCTATAAATATGAGCTCCAGGCGCCAACCAGGTGCAGACACGAACGCCGAGTGCAACAGGCAACGTGGACAACGACCAGTTGTCCCGCTTGACCACCGATTGTCGCCCCGACCAGTAGTGCGAAGAATACAAGTCTCAGACCGACTTTGTCTCACATATACTCCCTCAGCCATCATTAATTTCAGCACAGGCAACTATTACAGTGTGTACGTGTATTTCTACTAAATAAGAAAGACACGCAAGAGCCCAAAAGCGTAGGTCAAATCCGCAACTCAGCCTCAGAGATACAATAAATGTAAGAAATTATGAGCTCCTTTATTGTAAGGCCAATTTATTATTTCGTGCCTTTCCTTGAGGTAATATCACGTTAGAGTTATTTGAATTGCTTGTTTGAAATACCTGGAGTTTCAGAGTGATTCGGTTACTACTTGGAGACAGTGACAATTTTCTTAGTATGTGTTGGTTCTAATTTCATGTTGTTTTATCTAATATTGTTGTAACTGCACTGCCTTGGATTCATTAAGAGTTTAAGCTGTAGCGTGTTCGTTGTCGTTTTGGAATGCGCGATTTGTTGGATCATAATTTTTTACATTTATGTATCTCTGAGCATGAGTTGTGGATTTGACCTACGCTTTTGGGCCCTTGATGAACCCTAACATTCAAGACTCCGGAGAGAGATGTGGCGGAATGACCATACGTTGGTTCATCGATCTGTTCAATGATACCCACTGCTTTCTGAAACAGACTAAACTCTAAGATTAATAAATAATACACAGTAAGCCTCAAGGTTTAATGGTAAACCAATATATCGACGTCATCAGACGCCAACACGAATTTCTGCAGTGAGAACGCCACGGGTTTCGTAGCGGCGAACCACAAGATAAATTGCACACAGAGTTTCGTGAGTGAGAATCAGCCCGTAATCTGTCTGATGTTCATGACACTTGCAACACGGAGGGCAAGAAACGTATCTCCAGCGAATGGCGTAAATACTATGATACCACCCTATTACGTCAGTTGAAGTCAGTGTCCAACGGCATCGCCTAGGTAGGCCACGAGTGGGGATCCCTAACAACAAGTATCGGCTAACGACCACCAAACTTATTCACTACACAGTCCATCACAAAACGCGACCGATACAGCCAGCGCCGATCCCATTGGACGTTTTCAATACGACAGTATTGGCCGCCAAGGTTGCCCCTCGTACCCTCTACCAACTACACCCTGTTACTAACTGCTCCTCACTCCACACATTCGCACGGTCTATCACCTCTCCCGTGCGTCCAACTCTCGACAGTATCACGAGCGCCGAAAAGGTACGCTCTCTGGAGAAGAATCGATAGGACGAAGGCCGGCATGGCTCACAAATATCTGTAACAGTGAATACTATGTAAAACTGGCTAGGTGTTTTGTAAGACGGATGTGTATTTCATGTGTACTAGAACAGTAACTGATAGAATAGTGGGACTGGGTCAAAGTAACAATAATATTATCTGTTTTGTCGTGATGAGCAGGAACATAAAAAGCAGCAATCGATGAATAAGAACCATGACATTTTGGCACTGAGTAACTATAATAGAAACTGATGTAACTGTCATTAAAATTCAAGTAACTTGTATGTAATAGTCATTTATTCTCACAAGAAACCAGCTATCGGTCCATGTGCCGTATTTAGGATCTATAGAACCCTAGGGTTAACCTGTGATGTGCGCCGTACCAGGTAACTGTGTGATAATTAAACCATAATGACAGCATTTCTGAGAAATTTTCGACTTAAGAACCAAGAACCCCAAACCCTAAGGTTCATTCTTTAGTTTAAAGAAAATTATTACACAACCTCTGATTTAGGGGTGTGATGAGGTTTAAAATTAGCGAAAGGAACTGAACTCATTTATATACTGAACAAAATTTGTTAACATCGCTATGAACAACTTTTTTCTAAAAAGAACAAAAACTGGAGATTCACTTCACACATTTACAAAAATTATATACAATACTGTTACTATAGGCAAATGTACTTCTGAGGCAAATCCAAGATAACAGGAGGAATGAGTTAAACAAGCAAGTTTTACTTATATTTATTTTTAATATAATACTGTTCAAATAAGGAACTTATTGGCAAATTGGTTTGCGTCTACACTTCATTCTAGTGAAGCTACTTATAATATCTTCATAACTAAGTTATCTTAAAATATCACTTTCAATACTGGACAAAGCAAAATTTTGAGTCCGTCTTCTAACATGGAATTGTAAAATCAAGTTCCATTCTAAATAATTTGTTTACCCACTGCTGTTTTTGATCATAAGTGATGGGTGCATTCTTAAGGCGACGTCAGTATTAGGAATCAATATTTGAAGTTTATGAGTATTATTTGTGTGAAATAAGGTTTAATGGGTCAAATGGCTCTGAGCACTATTGGGCTTAACTTCTAAGGTCATCAGTCCCCAAGAACTTAGAACTATTTTAACCTAACTAACCTAATGACATCACACACATCCATGCACGAGGCGGGATTCAAACCTGCGACCGGAGCGGTCGCGCGCTTCCAGACTGTAGCGCCTAGAACCGCTCCGCCACTCCGGCCGGCGTGAAATAAGGCATGGAAGAAATAACGTCTTCACTAAATCGGTTTCAAGCTTCTCAAAGATCCGTAAATACAGCCGACTTTATATAATTTAAAACTCAAGTGGTCAGGAAACACATTCAAAGTACTGTGAGCTGAAAATAATAGCAGTTCATATAACAGAGAAGTGTGGAGGAAAAACCGGAAATAAACTGGAGTCTGACTGAAAATTAATTGTAATACATACATTTCATTTACATTTGTAGATTCTTCTTAATTTTAACAGTGCTCAAAATACATACATAATCTTAAATACACGTGCATACGTACAGTACGTATGTGTAGTATCCCAGAAATGTTCCAATAAACTTCGAGGTGTTGCATAGGATGGCTTGAGGAACAAATCAAGGACACGAACCCATCTCCGGAAATGTCATCCAACGATGCTACAGAGCTCTGAAGTTACAGGCGCCGGTGTCTGCCCTTAGGCCACCAGTTCAGCAGCAAATATGACTATGTACACTGACAGACCATAGGCAGAACGACTCGCAATGTTGTCAGTCTTGAAGTGTTCGCAACTGCTGCCGCGATCACCATTGGAGAAGATGGCGCTAGCTACTGTGCAGAATGCCAGCTTCCCCTATGAATGTGGGGCTCTGTTGCCTCGATGGAAGACCGTGTCGATCAAGGGTTTCCATCTACAGTTATTTTTCTCCTGTACAGGGAAAAACATCGGAGATTTTAGAAAGCCCCAGGGGAAAAATAAATATCTGAACGGTAGAAAATTTTAATGATGGGGCAAAAAATCACGTAGGGAGTCCCACAGTGAATGATCTTCCAATTGTGAGAGTGAAGTTCAAATTTCTTGTAATACTAACTTATATCTAAGAACTGGTGACACTACAACTAACAAAGTGTGTGGCTATGAGATAGAAGTAAAGAAAGGAGTTTCAGATGATTATCTTACAGGTGTTGATGTTACTGTTAAAGACTTTGATCATTTGGTAAGTGATAAGGTCAATGAGGCTGATAGGCTTACTGAACATGAAAAATCTGAACTTGAAAGTGTATTGAGAGAGTTTGAAGATATTTTCAGTGAAAAACCAGGTAGAGTTAATAATTAGTCTTGTAAGCTTCGGCTGAAGCAGCATCAGCCGTTCTTCATAAGACCATACTCAGTACCTACATGTAAGAAACAAATTGTGGAGAGAGAACTCCAAACGTTACAAGAATGGGGAACTATTGAAAGAAGCATAAGCCAGTACAACAATCCTCTAGTTGTCGTATCCAAAAAATATGGTGGAGACAGGATTGTACTAGATTCCAGACATCTAAACAAATATTTCGAAAGGGACACAGATTACCTAGAGTCAACTGAAGAATTATTAAATAAGTTACATGGTGCCAGGTATTTTACTTGTTTGGATCTGACATGAGGTTTCCATCAGATCACTCTTGATCCTAGTTCCAGAAAAGTGTCAGCTGCAGAATTTATAAGAGCCTTGGATTTAGTGTTACGTAGTGATATGCTATCGAAGCTGGTTATTTATGGTCATGACATCCTCGTTACGAGTAATTGATGGAACGAGCATATCAAGACAATTAAGGAGGTAGCAATGAAATTCAGAAAAGGAGGTATGACCCTCAAATTGGCTAAATGTACATTTGGGCTTAAGTCTTTGAACTTCTTGGATCACACCATCAGTGAGGAAGGAATTCTGCCTGATGCAGATAAAACTATAGCTATTGCCGATTTTCCCAGACCCAGCAGTAAGATCCTTCTGTGGATTATGTAACTTCTTCCGTAAATACGTAAGTCCTGAATGAACCATGTTCGCTTCATTTACTGAAAAAGAACGCATTATGGGAAAGGTCCACAGAATGTCGAACAGCTTTTGATGAGATCAAAACATAGCTTTTCAATAGTCAGTGTCTATGTAGGCCTGATCTTTCCTTACCATTTTGCCTTGTGACAGATAGTTGTGATTATGGACTGGGTGCCTAAATTTTTCAGCAGAAGGAGGTTGATGGTCAGATGGAACAATGTGCAATAAGTTTTGCAAGCAGGAGTTAACTTAAACATGAAAGGAATTACACAGTCACTGAGAAAGAGTTGCTCGCAAGTGTGTGGGGTTTCAAGAAATTTAGGAACTATCTCACTAGACATAAAGTCATCGTATTCTCTGATCAAAAAGCTCCGAGCTATTTACAGGAATGTAACCTGTACCATTGAAACGTCCCCTTAGAACAATTATACATGACTGTGCTTAAACTGACACACAATATTTTTTTAGCCCTGACTAAATTAACCTATACGTTTCACAAATCACTTACCTCACAAAAATCTTCGTTACTCGAACGACTGCAATACAGCGAGCGCCACTACTGCCAGCTAAATAAAAGATTCAAACTATGGAAGGCACTAACTACTGATAGGCGTAGTTAGCAAATAAAAGATTTTAATAGAGAACAAACAATGTATTTACCTTAATAATCATAATATATATAGCAGTTCATGACATCCATTCTTACAAATGTACTGTTTCTGATGGACACACCTCCAGATTATCCATTCTCAAAAATCCGCCATCTCACTTCCCCACATCCACCACCGCTGGCGGCTCGCCTCCAACTGCGCAACGCTACGCGCTGTTAACATCCAGCTGCCCAACACTACAATGGCAGACAACAATGCAAACTAGCCATAGACTGCACACAGCACAGCCAGTGATTTTCATACAGAGCGCTACGTGGCGTTACCAATAAGAAAACCGAAACAGCCTACTTACACCATAACTGAATCACTCGCTGGGCATTATTCCTTCAGCGATTCGATTACACTATTTCCCTTGTCAAAGGTGAGCAAAATTGTGTTACTGATGGCTTATCCAGGTTGCTAGTTTGTAATGATCAGGAGAATGCTGAGATTCAGGAGGACAAGAACTTTAGAATTATGTTTATAGAGGGAGTAAAGTGTGAGAGAGAAACCAGAAAGATTTGTGAACAACTATAGAGACATCAAAACCAAGATGAGGACTTGAAATTAGTGAAACGTTTACTCGGTATGAAAGGTGAGGATTAAGTTGGACAGTTTTGCTAGGCCCATATGGGTGTTTTGTTCAAGAGACACAGACCAGTCTCTGATAATTGGAAGCTATGTTTGCCCAAACAACACTACCACAGTGGTAGTATGAAATGCACTCAAAAGCTACAAGAAAATGTTTATTTTAATAATATATCCAGGAGGGTAAAGTGTTGGCTAGCGTCTTGTGATAGATGCCAGAGAGTAAAGGTAACAAATCAGTGCTATAAAGATTTTTTAAATAGCATTATACCCAAAGGTGAATCTGAATTAGTTGGGGTTGACTTGTTTGGGCAATTACCTTGTTCCAAAGAAGAATACAGTTACATCTTTGTTGTGGTTGATTTGTTTATAAATTAGATAAGTTGTATCCATTGCAAAAGGCTACCAGTATGAAAACTATACAGTGTTTTGAAAATGATTATTTCACAAATGCTGGCAAACCTAAAACAGTTCATCTCACATGTATGGAAACAGTTTATGACAGATCAGAATATCAAACATATTTGCATTTCTGTTTACTCACCATCTTGCAATCCTATTGAAAGATATATGCACAAGATTGGTTGGCTTTGTAGGACTTACTGCTCCAAAGATTATTCAACTTGGTACTTATATGTAACACAATTTGAGGATATTCTCAACCATCTGCAACACACAACAACTGGATTTTCTCCTTACGAGATACATTACAACAAAAAAACTAAGTGCCAGCTAGAGTGGCCGAGCGGTTCTAGGCGCTACAGCCTGGAGCCGCGCAACCGCTGCGGTCGCAGGTTCGAATCCTGCCTCGGGTATGGATGTGTGTGATGTCCTTAGGTTAGTTTCGTTTAAGTAATTGTAAGTTCAAGGGGACTGATGACCTCAGAAGTTAAGTCCCATAGTGCTCAGAGCCATCTGAGCAAAAAAAAAAAGACAACTAATTTATTGTATGAACTAGTAAAGTATCCCAAGTGCTCTGAGTTGTCTCCTGATGAGAGAGAAGACATTGTGAGGAGAAATGTGGAGATGTGTCACAGCAAGAAGAAGTTAATGCATGACAAAAATGTTAAGGTGATTCAGTACAAAGCTGGTGCCCTGGTGATAACAAAACGTTATGAGAAATCAAAAGCTATAAATAAGGAGATCTAAAAGTTTTTTGATGTTTATATAGGTCCTTTTGAAATTTGTGAAATACCACAACCCAATTGGTACAGATTCATATATCCTAGATCCAGGAAAGTGTTTGGATTGAGAAACATAGGGCAACTTAAACCATATGTATCATAAGCTTACACTTCTGTACCACATCACTGATATAAAGATTGACACATTTGATTTTTGTTGTTGTTGTTTTGCATACATTTAAAGGTGGTGAATTTTTTCTTTTCAAAACCTGTGAGTGATACATTTGAAAAGTACTTTTCCATACTGAGACAAATTAGATTGAGAATTTGAGAATGTAGATTGATGAAGAATGTGTTTTACAATTATACCTCAGCTTAATTGACAAACCTATCAGGAATTTTGACTCGGATGATGATTTTCAACACCTTCGTGATTCTATGCATGCTTGAACACACTGCTTTATAGTGAAGATGAGTTGTTGATTATTATATATTCCATGCATATTTTGGCATATACTATAGTTATTTGATGGTATTATAAAAGGATGATCTTACTTCTGCCTTGGTTTTGTGAATACTATTGCTACTCGATCCAGGGGGACAGCAGCAGATTGGGGAGATTGAGATGACATTGGTTGCTATCACTTGAGTTTTGTTTTACTGTTAGGATTGGTTCATTTGTGTGTGTTTGGGTGTGTGTAGTCTTTCAAATTTTGTTTGTCATGGTGTGGTAACAAATTGCATCTTGTTCCACCCTTATTAACAGGCTGGGGGGTAGTTTTAACTTAAGGATTTATCACGTGTTTAGGTTGGATGATTTTAAGTTTGCTTAGTACATACGAGAGATATTGTGAGTTGGAGGAGATGGTTTCCTTAGAGGAACAAGTTTAACACATTATGGGAACAATGTTGTGTTTATTGGTTCTAAATACACACTCACACAAACTACATTGATTATAATAAACCCACACTGTCCGTACTGTTTACACAAAATTTTGTAGAGATGAGTTGAGCAGGCTATTTAAATTTGGGGTGTTGATCTGGACTTAGCTATTTGATACCATACTTGGATTTGACTCCTCCATAATTACTGAGGAGGACTCATCAGAATGAGAACTATCCTATGGTGATTTTTCTTATTTGTATTTTGTGCCATTTTCATATAACTTGGTTAGCATATTTTCTATATTTTGTATGTATACTTGGATTTGGCTAGTCTGACTGATTTCGTACCAAAACCAAAGACAATATGCAAAAAAAAGAGTTCATTGTACTGTGAGGGACGATATATGATAAATAGGTAACATGTAGCGTTTAGGCAAAAGGACACTGATTTAAATGATTGTGCATGCAATATATTCAAATGTAATTGTACCTGATAAAACTAGTTTCAGGAACTGAAAAGTCTGTAATATACTGAGACCAGCTTATATAAAGGACCAAATTTGAGAGCAGACACCTCTCTGCAGAAGATCTGCTCTTGGACAAAATTGAATTTATGTAAAGAGAAAACCTCTGTAAGAAATGTACAATGTAGTTTATACTCATTATATTCTGTTACATTAATTCTAGTAAATTTTCATTGTTTAACTTGTTTGATAAAATACGTTTCATTGCCTCACACCAATGTATGGAAAATCTTATGGCATTGTGCTATGACAGTTTCCTTACAGAATTGTAGGACGAACTTTTTCATGGCACTTCACTAGTTTCATATAATTTTTGCGTTTCGGTTTCTTTTGTTCAGGTGCTTAACACCATTTAATATGGTTTTGTAATTTATGTTGGTAATTGTGTTTCACACAACATGACCCTCACTTACTTCATTTATTATTTTTATTGGTGTGTCACACTATGTAAAAGTTTTATGTATGATTTTGTGCTTACACTTTTTGCTTTTCTACATTAATAACTGCATAACACCATTTTAATGTTGTTTTTATGGTTTATATATGACAATGTGCTGCACACAGTTCAATCTGCATTTTCACAGTTTTTTTATGTAGGGTTTTAAACTCACTGACTCTTGTTCATCTACCACTGGTACTGGAATTTTGCTTACTTTTCCAAATTTCACATGCACTCCACCTGCTGCTTGTAGGAGAGTTTTCCACTAACTGACGTTGGTAAAATCTCTTCGGTGGGTATTGAAATGGAACTACCTTCCCATTTCTATCCTTCCCATTACAATGTGCAGATCATAGTGTCTACTTTCGTTTTCACGCAAATTATGTGCGGATCTTAATTGCGCATTTTACTATATGCATATCTTAGTGTCTACTTTCGGTTTTATGCCAATTGTTAATCAAATCTTAATTATGCATTTTCTAGTGTGACAGACTTATTAACTTTTTGGAATTATAGATATTAATTTTAGTGGTTAAATCATTAATCTTCCATTTCCAAAGATGTTAATGTTTTGTAAATTGTTTGTTCTTTGGGGGAGATGTGTACTGGAGGGAAGTTGGAACTGCAGGTGTGGCGGGTGTGGATGGAACGATTGGACAGTGAAAAAGTTTTGTATTCTTCGTGAATAAACATCGATGACTCAATAATTCTGCAGTTTATTATTGCAACATACACATATAGGAAGATCAGCTACAGTAAGACCAAGATTCTCTTTTCTAGTGGAGAGACCTACATCCAAAGCAATTTAGGTTAAGTATTCCTTAATCAGCAACAAAGAACTGTAATTTGGTAAGTGTCAATATTACTATTCGATACAATCTTTAAGATGGATAGTAATTGGAATGCTTCCCAAGGTAGTGGGAACATTTCACACTTACCATTCAGCAAGCAGAACTGATACTATTGCAGACGATATTACTGTTGTAATGAACACCATCAGAGAGAAAGCAATGGAATAGTTGGCAACTGATGTTTTCCAAACAGTTATTAAGTGGTCATCTGAAAATGGACCCTGCCTAAATTTTGAAAAAAACGCTTTACATTCAGTTCTGTACAAAAAAGAAATAGACATAACAACAACTGATGTGGCTCATAAGCAGGATTCAATATATAGTGTAGCATACTCCAAATTTTTGAGTGTAGATATGGATCAAAATTATGAATGGTAAGAAGCATATTACTGCGCTTCTAAAACAATGAATTTCAGCAGCCTTTGCTTTTCGTTTATTACTAACCTTGGGAGCAAGTGTATAAACATCGAGACATGTTTCACATATTTCCACTTGTCTTATAGAATAATTTTCTATGGTAGTTCATTACTTAGAAAGAAAGTATTGACAGCACGATAGTTAGCAGTAAGAACAATATGTGTTGTTTACTAAATGACATAATATAGAATTCTCTTCAAGGAGATAGGCATTTTAATTGCAAAATCGCAATACATGTATTCGCTAATCTCATTACTCATAAATAAACCATCATAATATGAGAAGAAAAGGAATGTCCATACCTGTTACACTAGAAAGAAAATAACATTTATTGTCCATTGTTGAAGCTGTCAGTGGCTCATAAAGGAGATCAACATGCAGCAACAGAAATGTTTGTCCAATAACATTGACTGTACGACGTTTAGCGGAGCAAATTTTGAACCTAATTTAAAATAATTTCTCCTGTACAAATCCCATTCCACTGACGAATTTCTGTTTATAAAATGGTAGGTGCTAACTGACTGACTACATAACTAACTGAGTTATGTGTAAAGCTTGTTGTAAGTCACTACATGCTCTCAGTGTCAAATACTGGGTGAATGTAGTTTGGATATTTTGCCCACCATGAGTTATGCTGCCTCCAGACTATGCACTGTTGAGCCAGAATATTATGAACATATCGACAGGTCATTAACCGATTGTTCTGCTAAAACGATTATTCCTTTTGAATCACAGGTGCTTAACCTATTTATTGTTCCACCACCCCTCCCCCTTCTCCTCATCCCCAACCACTCAAGAAACTTCCAACCCACGCCCTCGCCGGCCGGTGTGGCCGTGCGGTTAAAGGCGCTTCAGTCTGGAACCGCGTGACCGCTACGGTCGCAGGTTCGAATCCTGCCTCGGGCATGGATGTGTGTGATGTCCTTAGGTTAGTTAGGTTTAAGTAGTTCTAAGTTCTAGGGGACTGATGAGCACAGATGTTAAGTCCCATAGTGCTCAGAGCCATTTGAACCCACGCACTCCTCCTCTCGCCAATACAAGCAAACTTTTGATATGAGTTTGATTGACTAATTAATTAAATCGATCAATTAATTAAATCCGCCCTCTGGGAACACCCAGCCCATCCCCTCCCGGAAATTGGCGGGAAAAGACTCAGTTGATCAGCCATTTGGAGGGAATTCGATTGCAGTGTATAGAATATTGTTTAAAGAATTTAGACGATGAGCAGAATATTTTTTACTTAAACAATTTATGGTACTCCACGCAGTGTATGGAACATAATTTATGTATTTATTTATTTCAAGAATTTTTCGAAAACCAATCCTGATCCACAACCCCTTCCTCCCCCTTGCTGGTGCAGGTACAATTTCTGGTCTCAATTATTCGAATTGCCCCTCTCACTCTTATCAGTTTGATTGACTACTCAATTAAACTGATCAATTGATAAACCCCTCAAACTCTGGTAAACCCCACTAGCTTCCCATCTCTGCTTATCTATCTGGAAATTGGCAGCCTGTGGTGAAGAGGAAGGATCTCATGTCCGGAAATTCAATGGTATATAGTTTATTTACAAAAAAAGTATGTTTTCAGGGGTTGGATTACTCTTGCTCATCAGTCTCTGCTCTTTGGAAAGGTGCAGGTCTTGTCAGAAGTAATTAAATCGATTGTTTTTTTATTCTGAACACACAAGGACGTCTGTCATGGAAGACCAATCACACGTAATTACACTGGTAAAAATCTTTCGATCGTGAAGCATGAGCTGTGTATTCGACTGCACCACACACCCTGCCAGTAGATGGGGTGCGCAGATGGGCCTGTAAAGTGACGATGCCGCCATCAGCTGCCGACCCTTGCACAGGTGTCTGATCATGTCTTGCAAGCATGAGCTGGCGGCATCCCTTTCATACTTGACACCTGAGAAATTCCTGTTGAAACATGTGTTTATCTAGCCGCCGTGGCTGATGGATAGTCTTTGTACCTGGCCGTCCAGCACAGGTCTAATTGGCGGAGTGAGGGGTGTTTGCCTAGCGACTCGCCCCCAAAAGACCACCTAAAATATTATCAGTGTTACACTGACGTTTCATGTCTATGTAAATAACAGCCGCATCTCCTTCTGAACCCGCTATAGAAATCTTTTGCAATGCTTTCAGAAGCGAAAATATCCCAGAATAACACAGGATTCTTCTAATAATTTCCGGGTATGCAGCCGGATCCCGTCGACATTCTGCCACGATATTTCGGCCCAGAGAAGTCCGGCCATCATCAGGTGAGTACACAACTACTGAAGAGCACAGGTGCAGTCGCGGTATTTATGCCGAATCTCGCGCATGCGAAATGTACTGGCATCCTACAGCGCATGCGTCAGGTGTTGACATGCGCAGCATAGCCGAGTTGTACGTGCTGCCTTCGGTGGTGAAAATAAAGGTTCATCTAGTCATTGAGTATCGAATGACACTGTCGATTCCGCTGTGATTGAATAATTTTAATAACAGGATTCCAATTTTTATCCAGCTGAAAGCCGTTGTCACGATTTATAAGATTATTGGCAAGACGTATTTCCACTGATTCCTTGATTACGGAATCCCAAAAACCGGAAACCGGGGCTAAAATTTTTGTTCCATTGTATTCCATTGAATGTCCCAATGAAATACAGTGCTCTGCTACTGCCGATTTTGACGGTTATAATCTTATAAATCGTGACAACGGCTTTCAGCTGGATAAAAATTGGAATCCTGTTATTAAAATTATACAATCACAGCGGAATCGACAGTGTCATTCGATACTCAATGACTAGATGAACCTTTATTTTCACCACCGAGGGCAACACGTACAACTCGGCTATGCTGCGCATGTCAACACCTGACGCATGCGCTGTAGGATGCCAGTACATTTCGCATGCGCGAGATTCGGCATAAATATCGCGACAGCACCTGGGCTCTTCAGTAGTTGTGTACTCACCTGATGATGGCCGGACGTCTCTGGGCCGAAATATCGTGGCAGAATGTCGACGGGATCCGGCTGCATACCCGGAAATTATTAGAAGAAGAAATACGCCGGGAAAATTTCAGAAAACACAGGATTCATTCTTCCTAGCGATCCTAATGGGACAGCCTGTCCATTACATATCAGTCCTTTCGCGAAAATTGTAAAGTGTTGCAGAAGTAGTAAACTGTCTCTTTTGTTGTTGTTGTAGGAGTTTTCGTGATGTCTCATCTTGTCTGCATGGAAATTCTTGTCCTAACAGGCCCTGTTTACGAAAATAGCCCAGGATAAAACCTAATGCATTTATCATAGCGATCCTAATGGGACAGCCCGTCCATCACATGTTACCCTTCCTAGACATCGTGATATCCTGCTTTCAACACAAGTCTCCGAAATCGTAAACAGTTTCACCTCTAAAAGCCGTCAGCATGTCTATACATGCTTTCGAAGACACCATTTATCATAAAATCATTCTTGTTATTTGGAAGCTAGCACTGTCCAAGCACAGATGGGAAAACCAGAACAATTACGCAAACAGAATCCGAAGCACTGTCCTATAGAAGAGAAATCTGGTTGAAATTTTCGGTGTCCTACAGCTGCTGGTCTGGAGATGCCCTAATGCCACAATTGCAGATAAGGTACAGCATACCGCAGAGATGGGTGGTCTGCTTTAACTTGTCTTTCAAATGGTTCAAATGGCTCTGAGTACTATGGGACTTAACATCTGCGGTCATTAGTCCCCTAGAACTTAGAACTACTTAAACCTAACTAACCTAAGGACATCACACACATCCATGCCCGAGGCAGGATTCGAACCTGCGACAGTAGCAGTCGCGCGGTTCCGGACTGAGCGCCTAGAACCGCTAGACCACCGCGGCCGGCTAACTTGTCTTTGAACGCTTGAACCAAGAATTCATCATGTTACTCCAAGACCTTTCCATTCATACCTTACGCCTTGACAGTTACTATCTTGAGATATAGTTAAAGGATACCCGGCGATGGGCCTTCATGTGTACCAATGCGCACAGGTTGCCTGAACTCTTACGGGAACCATCACCTTAGTTGGTGCGAGTAATGAGTGGATAGGCAAATATCTATAAGGAACATTACGAATGTAGACTGTGGACATTTAGGAATGTGGGTCTCACGGGAAGCGTGCAAGGGATAAATCCCTGCAGTCGCGCTATTCATCTGTCCCCTCAGTGGCTCAGATGGATAGAGCATCTGCCTTGTAAGCAGGCGATCCTGGCTTCCAGTCCTGGTCGGGGCACACATTTTCAGCTGTCCCCATTGAAGTATACCAACAACACCGGTCGGCAGCTGAGGGCTTCGTTTAATTATAATTTACTAAGAGAAACCTCTAAGCCGGTTACTGAATCTCTCTGACGGCTCTCAGTAAAATCAGAAACACACTATAACAGTGGTGTTGCCATTGACGAATTCATTATCCTTCACGACCCTGGTCAGATAGATAGAACATGCGGCGTTAGCAGGGGAAGACTGTACATGTTGGATACGGATCCCATAACTGTAACTGATGACACAATACAGATTGGTGATAGGTGGTTTGAGAGTACACCTGGCTTAATGAATCTTATTTTCCTAAGACCTACCGAAAAACCTATATTCTGTTAATGATAGGGAAACGTACATCAAAATGCTGCACATGACTGATGTACATAAGATAGTGAAAAGCCTGAGCACCAAGAAATATAAAACCAATACTTGAAGGCAAAAATGGCAACAACAACAACAGCAGCAGCAGCGGTGATGGTATTGACATTGAACATAAAGAAGTGTACAATCGAATCCTGCAGTATATATTATGACGGTCGCAACGAGCTAATAGATTGACTACGGCCGCTCATGGCATCAGCTGCTACAGACAATACAGCTCATTCGAATGAGGTTGCACCAATAATCTCTGAGCTTAGAGAGAGAGGCATCATTGAATAAGTATGGAGACAACAGTTCGAGAACTGCATATACCAGCACGCAAAACATACCCTCGTAGACATATTATGATTAAAGGGCTGGATGACTTGTGGCAAGCTGATCTTGTAGATATGAGGGAATAATGGATTCAAATATATTTTAACAGTTATTGATACATACTCCAAATTTCCCTGGGCATTACATGTCAAAACAAAAACGGGTAGAAATGTCGCCGATGTTTTTGAGTGTTTCCTACAGACAGGGACGAACCGATGCCCAGACAACCTCCAAACCGATCATGGTGGGGAGTTCTACAATAGGTATTTCAAGACTGTATTGCAGCGATACGGTATACAACACTACTCAACCTTCACTCACCTGAAGGCAAGTATGGTGGAGCGTCTGAGCAGAACGATAAAAGCCAAATGTGGATGCGTTTTAACGTTCAAGGCTCATACAAATGGACCGATATCCTCCCAGAAATAATTGCTCAGTATAATCGAACCAAACATACCACAATAAAAATGAGACCAATCGATGTTCATGATAATTGACTCATGGATACGGTGTACTATCGCATTAAGATGCTGGATCCACACAAACAGAAATTTAATGTAAGTGATTCGGTGTGTCTCTCAAAACACAAGACGGCATTTGAGAAATCATACCTATCGAACAGGCCAACTGAGATATTCACAGTTTCAAAGATGCGACGAACGAACCCTAGAACTTATATATTGAAGGACAGTAAAGATGAAGAAATTTCAGGCTGCTTCTACACCGAGCAGTTGCAGAAAAGCTCAGAACCGGATGTTTTTCTCGTGGAGAGAGTCATAAGACGTCATGGAAATAAAGCACAAGTCAAATGGTATGGTTTTCCTGCTCCATAAAACAGTTGGATTGATGCCAACGATTTGCTATATAATGGGGGTGCATAGTCCACAACCACCGCAGTAGCATAACATGCGTGCTAGCAGACGCATTAGAGGAAGTGGTGGTATTCTAGAGAAACTGCCAGTGGAATTACACATCCCTGGGTATAACTACTGTGGATCTGGGACAAAGCTTCAGAAACGCTTGGCAAGAGGTGATAAGGGGGTTAATCTGCTCGACGAAGCGTGTATCGGACATTGCATATGCTGCAAATAAAGATCTATCAAGTCGTCACATTGCAGATAGGATTTTAGCTGGTAAGGCTAAGACGATACAGAGAAGAAAGGATATTGGTATAGGTAAATGCATCGTGGCATTTGCAGTTGATTAAACCATGCGAGGAAAAATTGAGTTGGGTTTAGGAGTGATGAATTTCAAGCGAGTTATGAATGCTGCACGTTGTACACTAAACAAGAAGAAGAATGACAAGGGCGGGAAGCAGAGCTATTTGAAGAACTGTATCCTGACAGCGATGTATGCAGCTAAAAACGCACTCAAGCAGAAAGATGCAGGAAGCAGCCCCTCCCACCCCCTCTCTCATCCCCTCCTGATCCCCTATCTCTCTCCACCAACATTCCCTACCGTTCTCAGACTTTTCCTATCCATGCTGATCCCCATGTGTAGCCCTTGCACAACAGGTCAATGAATTAGTCCGATACCACTCCCACAAAACGCATGTTTAGGGCTGTAAAAGTGTTTCATGCCGCTGACATGTGGGTTGCCATGGAAAGTAGTTTGACAGAGTAGGCTAATACTATTCCCACACAATATGCCTGCTGCACAAGGCAGCCTATACACCTGGGGCTGAAAAAAAAACCACGTTTTTGCCTGTATCTACATTCCTATTGGAGCTAGAAATCTATAAACTCCATAGTGGTGATATTCGTTGACCGTGCTCTTTCTGTGTCAAATTGGGTTGAAATTGATCCAGGGATCTGAGAGAAGATCCCATACATACACACATATGGTCTACTTTATATGGAGTGGTCTCAAGAGTTTGTAAGGATATGCCCTACTGAGAAATAATTAAGAAAATGTTCGATACATTGCATCATTTCTGAGTTAATTAGCATTGAAATCAGTTCATTAGATAATTGCCCTCGCAAATTGAAGCAACGTGCCAGATGCAGTTAATGTCGGTAGTTCTCACTGTGTAGCGTCTCATGTCCCATGTCTAATTTTTGTATTGTTCTCTTGTTTTACTATAGGAATCGAAATGGAGAACACATTTAACAACCCTGTCTCTCGTGAGCCGCTTGAATTTGTTCGTTCAGTGGCCTGATTGGCTAAGTGCAATGCTAATTAACTCGAAAATGGCGAATTGAATTTTTTTAGAAGTTATTTCCCGGCACAGCAACTGCGAACTGTGTGACCTTTCTGATAGAAAATCAAGAATCCATCTTGCAGCTGAGACGATACTACATGGGTAATCAGTCTGTTTAGAAGTCGCTTTTGAAGAGCAGTGTCGATAGCCTTCTGAAAATTTAGAAATACGGAATGAAATTTATTTATTCATTTATTATTGTTTGTTTTGTATCACTGTTGTTGATACTTGTAAATGGGCTTCAGGGTTAAATAGTTCTTAGATTTGTGCTTAAAAGCAACAGTGTCTGACCAATCCCTATTGATTTTGACAGCCACAACAAAAATTAGGTCGTACGTTACTCACAGAAAGATGTTTTATCCAGTCGCTATTGAGATGTGTCTAACAGTGCCATACAGCTTGTCAAGTTCAATGTCTGTTCAGAATACATGAAGACGCACACTATTCTCAGTTTTTACTGGATTTAATTATAGTCCTCTTTGATTCTGTTCAGTGGCCATAAAAGATTACTGTTCCATATTGCACAGTAATAATCATTGAATAAGTACCTCGTACTCCTGTTTGCACCATCAGGGGCTGCACCCCCTTTTGTACTTCTTCCCTCACGAGCCGATCTCGCAAACTAACTACCTCTGTACCTGAAACTTCCTGGCAGATTAAAACTGTGTGCCCGACCGAGACTCGAACTCGGGACCTTTGCCTTTCGCGGGCAAGTGCTCTACCATCTGAGCTACCGAAGCACGACTCACGCCCGGTACTCACAGCTTTACTTCTGCCAGTATCTCGTCTCCTACCTTCCAAACTTTACAGAAGCTCTTCTGCGAACCATGCAGAACTAGCACTCCTGAAAGAAAGGATATAGCGGAGACATGGCTTAGCCACAGCCTGGGGGATGTTTCCAGAATGAGATTTTCACTCTGCAGCGGAGTGTGCGCTGATATGAAACTTCCTGGCAGATTAAAACTGTGTGCCCGACCGAGACTCGAACTCGGGACCTTTGCCTTTCGCGGGCAAGTGCTCTACCATCTGAGCTACCGAAGCACGACTCACGCCCGGTACTCACAGCTTTACTTCTGCCAGTATCTCGTCTCCTACCTTCCAAACTTTACAGAAGCTCTTCTGCGAACCATGCAGAACTAGCACTCCTGAAAGAAAGGATATAGCGGAGACATGGCTTAGCCACAGCCTGGGGGATGTTTCCAGAATGAGATTTTCACTCTGCAGCGGAGTGTGCGCTGATATGAAACTTCCTGGCAGATTAAAACTGTGTGCCCGACCGAGACTCGAACTCGGGACCTTTGCCTTTCGCGGGCAAGTGCTCTACCATCTGAGCTACCGAAGCACGACTCACGCCCGGTACTCACAGCTTTACTTCTGCCAGTATCTCGTCTCCTACCTTCCAAACTTTACAGAAGCTCTTCTGCGAACCATGCAGAACTAGCACTCCTGAAAGAAAGGATATAGCGGAGACATGGCTTAGCCACAGCCTGGGGGATGTTTCCAGAACGAGATTTTCACTCTGCAGCGGAGTGTGCGCTGATATGAAACTTCCTGGCAGATTAAAACTGTGTGCCCGACCGAGACTCGAACTCGGGACCTTTGCCTTTCGCGAGTTCGAGTCTCGGTCGGGCACACAGTTTTAATCTGCCAGGAAGTTTCATATCAGCGCACACTCCGCTGCAGAGTGAAAATCTCATTCTGGAAACATCCCCCAGGCTGTGGCTAAGCCATGTCTCCGCTATATCCTTTCTTTCAGGAGTGCTAGTTCTGCATGGTTCGCAGAAGAGCTTCTGTAAAGTTTGGAAGGTAGGAGACGAGATACTGGCAGAAGTACAGCTGTGAGTACCGGGCGTGAGTCGTGCTTCGGTAGCTCAGATGGTAGAGCACTTGCCCACGAAAGGCAAAGGTCCCGAGTTCGAGTCTCGGTCGGGCACACAGTTTTAATCTGCCAGGAAGTTTCATATCAGCGCACACTCCGCTGCAGAGTGAAAATCTCATTCTGGAAACATCCCCCAGGCTGTGGCTAAGCCATGTCTCCGCTATATCCTTTCTTTCAGGAGTGCTAGTTCTGCATGGTTCGCAGAAGAGCTTCTGTAAAGTTTGGAAGGTAGGAGACGAGATACTGGCAGAAGTAAAGCTGTGAGTACCGGGCGTGAGTCGTGCTTCGGTAGCTCAGATGGTAGAGCACTTGCCCGCGAAAGGCAAAGGTCCCGAGTTCGAGTCTCGGTCGGGCACACAGTTTTAATCTGCCAGGAAGTTTCATATCAGCGCACACTCCGCTGCAGAGTGAAAATCTCATTCTGGAAACATCCCCCAGGCTGTGGCTAAGCCATGTCTCCGCTATATCCTTTCTTTCAGGAGTGCTAGTTCTGCATGGTTCGCAGAAGAGCTTCTGTAAAGTTTGGAAGGTAGGAGACGAGATACTGGCAGAAGTAAAGCTGTGAGTACCGGGCGTGAGTCGTGCTTCGGTAGCTCAGATGGTAGAGCACTTGCCCGCGAAAGGCAAAGGTCCCGAGTTCGAGTCTCGGTCGGGCACACAGTTTTAATCTGCCAGGAAGTTTCATATCAGCGCACACTCCGCTGCAGAGTGAAAATCTCATTCTGGAAACCTCTGTACCTTTCTGCATGTGCCAGAGATCACCTGCTTCCTAACCGAGAGGACATCCCGAGCCACCTGTGAGCTTGGGCCCAGCAAATATGAGTAAGTATAAGGTTTTATACATTGTAGCGGTATCGATATCTACACCTTTACAACACTACAACATGGTCTTAATGTACATTGCCCAAAAGAATTAGGGGAATATGACTCTGTGCGTCTGCCATATTCCTCTGAGCAATGATAGAGGACTGTTATCTTTCACAAATTAAGTACACAACAAAACATCATTACATCCTCGATCGTTTACGTAAAAAGAACTAAAATTTTTGGCAGGTGTCGAGAAAAGGGGGACATAATCATTCATCTCGTCTTCCTTGGTACTTTCATTTGATTTTCAGAGCGTGAATAAAGTGTATGCACTTCGTGAGTGTTTATCGCTACCTGACACCCATATGGCATGCTTCGTCTTAGTCAACAGAGGTCGCTCTGTGATATTCACGTTCCCATTTTTCAATGAAAGGCCATGAGAGTTCTTGAAGATTCTGTGGTCAACATGACGACCAGGAACACGTCTGTCGAGCATGTCCAGATATGTACGATGACGTTTATATCGGGACTCACCACCGGCCAGTCCATTATTTCAAAGAGCATGTTTCACAAGACATCCCTGCTGACAGGCGCCACATAGACCCTGGCATTAGAAGGAATTAAGGGCCAGTCCGAACGCCGTGGTCATGTGGCTTGCGTTGCTGCCTCTGGATCACGGGGTCCCAGGTTCGATTCCCGGCCGGCTTGTGGATTTTCTCTGGCCGGGGACTGAGTGTGTTGTCCTCATCATTTTATCATCATTCGTGACAGTGGCTCGATTGGATTGGTAAAAATTAGAACTCGGTACGGGCGCTGATGACCGCGCAGTTGAACGCCCAACAAACCAAACATCATCATCAATTCAGGGCCACCACCGTATGCAGCAGCCACCACATGGTCGAACAGAATATGGTGAAATACTACCTGGCGGTAAGGCGACCATGGACGGCGACAAGATGCGGATGATTGTCCACACCAAAGCCTCCATCACAGAACCTTGGCAATCAGTCGTCTTCCTGGTCAATATTTGGTCTGTACCGCTCACCGTGGATATCCGCACATTAACTCGGGCGTCATCCTGCCTGAGAGGATGCCTCGACTCGTCTGAGAATAACACGTTTCGCGACGTAGTTGGCTCTGGCCATTGTGGCCGAGCGGTTCTAGGCGCTTCAGTCCAGAACCGCGCTGCTGCTACCGTCGCACGTTCGAATCCTGCCTCCGGCATGGATGTGTGTGCTGTCGTTAGTTAGATTTAAGTAGTTCTAGGGGACTGATGACCTCAGATGTTAAGTCCCATAGTGCTCAGAGCCATTTGAACCATTTGAACGTAGTTGGCGGTTGACATGGGAAAGGTAGGATAGAGGCGAGCTGCAAGATGTAATCGTGTCAAGTGGGATACTCGAAGAGTACGTTAGGTCGTAAGATTCTTTCTTGTAATCTATTCATTACACTCTGATTGGACACAGCGGCTCCAGTGGCCCTTCTCAGATCTTCTTGCAGTGCTCTGGCGGTATCCGTACGACGCCGCAACGGACAGATATCGGTCTCCACATGGAGCTGCAAAACGTGGAGCAGCAGCAATCTGCAGCAACACGACCGAACTTCCATCCTGTTTGGATCAAAAAGACCGCTCTTGCAACTTGCACTGTATTACGATGTCGCATTGCATGTGCTAGGTTGAACACACTGTCCATCTCACTCTGAGAGGTCATCTGATACAGTAATTCATAAGACAGCCAATATATGGTGAATGATTTTTGTTGTTGCCTACACTGAAAGCGAAGATCTCAAAACATGCCGTACGACCTCAGGTACCGCCTGTATCAAAATAGATTGAAGATGTGGACATTCATACACGCGTTCCCCTAATTCTTTTGAACAGTGTATTTTAGACTCGACAGACGATGTCACAACTAAGAACCGTACGACAGACAGTAGTGGACAGCAAAAGATCCTGAAGAAGATCCCAGCAGAGGGGTCGAAACGTCGAACATTTTAAAAGAAATATGACGCGGCCTAATAACGCAGAAGATTTTAACTTTAGTGACAACGGCCACGAAAGCCTGCAGACTTACAGAATCGGAAGTCTTTGTTAATTTGTATGAAGGCTCTGAGACTGGCATCTGTAACGACTCGCGTTGGCTGCGTAACTGCGCTCGGGCAGAGACGTCCGACTGTGGCAGGAGGCGCTGACGCGACACCGGCCCGCTGGCCCGCCCCAGGGGCAGCCAATCAGGCGGGCATGCTCTGGGCGGGGCTCGCCGGGGAATCCCCCGACCAACTAGCCTCGCTGCCGCCCCTTCACCCTAACCATCCAACCAATTCATCAATCGGCCTGGGGATGGGCGGGGAGTGGGGGGGGGGGGGGGGGCTCCCTCTCTCTTCCGGTGCTCATCCGTCGCGGACCCCCGCAAGATTAAACGACATTCGGCATCAAAGATAAAATTTAATGAGAAACATCTCCGAGTTACAATGCGCCCGTGTAGCCTTCCCTTCCAGCGTCCTTTTGTCCGGGGAATGTGGCGGCCACAGCGAACGCAACGTCTATTTCCGTTTCCATCTCTTTCTCCTGTTTATCCATCACGGGATGAAAGGCCGCAGAAACCACTTTCGGCGCAGAAGGGGCAGGGGTGCGGGGGCGGGGTTCGCAGAAACAACACCTACACACTTACACTCACCCGTACATAAGGCAGTCTGTGTGGGCGGCGGACAACTTCGTTATGGAAATAGCCGCGCGTTATTAAGTTACGCTACACTTGACAAAGGACGCACCGGCGCGACATCTCGACGGACAGCGCGCCGCGCTCACCGTAATGAGACATTACTCTTTAACTCTTTTGTTTCGGCTCGGAATGTAGAACATGCGGAAAGGCACATTTCCTGTAGAAAACGCTGTTATACGCCGAAACAACGGGCAAAACAGTACACAACGTACATCGTTCAGAACTGTCGGAAGAATGTGCAACCAAAGACTGATTCGCAAAACTCCCACTTTTTTTTGGGAATGATATTATTGGAGAATCTCCTGTGTAGTGTCACGGGACAATTAAGTACCAAGATTATGAGATTTCCATGTACACTATTTCTCAGTAAGATACCAAAGATCCATTCACAAACGCAGGTGACAGTAAAATGCAGTGTGAGTCACGTAACGGTTCAAGATGTCGAGATTCTGGATCATCCTTCGTGTAAAAGAATGGGAAATTCAGGTAACGGCGGTGGACGCGGATAATGATCATGCACCTCGCTCTCCCAAACATACTAAACAGGCTCAATAACACTGAGATCTGATGACTGTGGTGCCCAGGGGACATGCGGCAATTCGTCTTCGTGAACGCAAACCAGTCGTGGTTTTCTAAACAGTGGCACTATCGTACTGGAACACAGCATCGTCACTGGGAAAGAAACACTATACCATGGGATGGAGCTGATGGGCCAAACTGGTCACATAATCTTGGCAGTAAAGCGGTCTTGCTGAGTAACCATGGGCTCCATGGAATATCACCATGTGGCTGAGCCGGTGGGTTTCTGGCGCCAGACGATATCGATTCTTATTTCCATCTTTGATCGTTGTCCCTGTGCCTTGTTCTCTTTGCGCTTTTTTTTTTTTTTTTTTTTTTTTTTTTTTTTTTTTTTTTTTTTTTTTTTTTTTTTTTTTTAGGCGTAGGCCCTCCACGCCCACACCGGCATGATGGCCAACACAATAGGTCTACTGCCATCTCTGCATAAGGGTTAGTATTCACTAATGGTGTCGCAGAATGTGGGTACTGCGAAGTTTGCGTACGTCTGGTTAAGGTTAACCATTAATACGCGCCCATCTGGAGATAGATTGGGTCGAAATCGAATGAAGGGTAACAGTTTGAAGGGCAGAGGAAAAAAAGTGCTAAGGCAAGAGCCAAGGGAAAAAAACCTCTGCGATAGTTAGGTCGGGTGGTAAGAACAGTAGCGGTTGTCTTGCTGCCTGCGATAGGTCGTGCAAGGATAGGCTTTGTTAGTAGTGGGTATCATGCATGTCGATACCTTGACGTTGTGCGGTTGTGTTGCTCGGAGGCTGGCACTGGGTGCTGGTGTAGAGTCCTCGTTCAGCGCCAGCAACCTGCAACAGGTTTATTATCGATCTTGTGTCCGATAGGTCACATACCGGAAGCACAGTGTGAGGGAATGTTGGCGGATTGTTTGTGCGTCTGTGGGCGAGCTCGTCGGTGTCCCTGCTGTGGCCTGTTGGTGGGCTCTAATAGCAGCTGGTAGTTGCCAGTCAGTGTTGCTGATATGCAGGGGCTTGCCGACGTTTGTCGCTTGTTTGCTTGTGTTAGTTGGCCATAGGTGGCTATGCCCTAGCTAGCAGTGTTTTTGGGCGCTTGTGCTTCCATCTGTGGTTGTGATCGTAGTTTCCCAGAGTGAGGATGAAAGGATTGTTCGAGTGTCTCGAGTTCCTGTATAGTCGTGTGGCGTGTTTTTTGAACACTTCCTTGAGGGTTTCAAGGCGGTATTCTTGGTGAAGATCCAAGGTGCGTGTGTAGCGAAGAGCATTGCTAATGATTCGTAGCACCTTGTTCTGTATGATCTGCAGGCGGCGCAGTCGTGTAGGAGCTGCATGTCCCCAGAGGGGAGCTGCGTACGTCATCAGAGGTCTAATCAGTGTCATGTATATGGGCCTTGACACCCTCCTATTCAGTGTGCTTTCCCTGTTGAGCATTGGGTAGAGCTGTTTGAGCCTCGCGTGCGCTCGGTTGGCGTCTTTGAGGCAGGCTATTTATGGTGGCGCGCATGCGCAAGTCGAGAAGAATGGGTCCGCGCATCAGCCGAGTCAGTCTGTGACGTGACGTGCTTTCGATGTTCTCGTTGTGGGGAGTTGGCGACACCATGTCACGTGGCACGGCCGTGTGCCGTGAGGACCAGTTGAGTTGGAGCAACGAAGAAGCATGGGCCGCTGCCGGAAAGTATTAAAGTTGCATTGACACGGCTGGCCAGTGGCGACCGGGATTTGCTAAAAGCTCGAGAGCTATGTGGATGGATGGCGTGTGATTTTCACAAGAAGAAGAAAAAATTAATCGCCAAGATTGGGTGCCTCCTCCTATATATAGAGAATATTATTGCGTACTTAAGGACTGTTGACTGTTGCAGTTGCTCGTGTCAGTGGACAGCAAAACATTCACTGCATTTGTGGCGAGGCGAGTTATGTTCTGGAACGACCATGAAATTATGTTACTAAAGTGGTTAGAAATAGCGCCTCACATTTGGATTTGGTGCACGCTGAAGGTAGCTGGTTCACTTGAACGTCATTTCTTAATTTAGTTATATATTTAAAATTTTCTGGTTTTACGAATTAGTGCTAGTTATTGTTTCTTAATAATTTCTTGTGTGTATGGAAGGCAAGTGGCCATGATAAATATAGGTCACATTGTGTGTATTTTGGTCTGTGGCCATAGGGGCCGTGCTTATTGCATTAGCGACCTATTGAAGTGATATTAGTTTTCTATTGCAATTTCAAATACCTACCTGAAGGTTGATTGTCACGTTAGGTACTGAACGTTTGTGTAATTTGTAAATGCTACAGTGAGTCTGCGGCTCATGTTTTCCTGTTGTCAGAAACGTGTATAGTGGTCGACGCGAGCTAACCTCGCCCTGCGAGCTTGCACTGTGACGGAAATCTCAGGATTTGAACTCAGGGCTGTCCAGCCCCCGTTAACGCGTGATTTCTCTATTCCATTCAACGAGAGGCTTGTTTTAGGCAGAAGATATCATACTGCTCAAATTTGAGTATAAGTTCACTCTTTGGATCGTGTGTTTGTGAAATCGTAATAGATTAACGTTTGCTGGCGTCCATCACATGTTCATAAAATTGACGTTTTGCCTTAAGCTTACATAAAGTCTAAAATCTTCCGGACGTTGAGTGTAGTAGAATGCTAAGTGTAAACAGAACAATTAATAGTACCCTTCAGGTCAGATAGCATCAAATTAATTTTACCTTTTCAGTAAGTGTAAAACTGAGTGAGAAAGGCGATTGTAAACATTTGATTGTCTATTTCATCTGTTGTTTTTGTTGTTGTTACCGGCACGTAAAGCGGCCGTTGTCACAAGTGTGTCGGTTAATATTGTAAATACTAATTGTGGATAGGGCCTCGATATGCAAATGTTGTTAATTGATTATTACTGCTGATGAATTTATGTGTATGTGTAATCAATAAAGAAGTGTTGCAACTACAAACTGGTTGTGTTACTCGTACACAAGGTTAGAGTGTGCAGTCGCCACACCAATGGCTGTCCAAATCATCACCGAACCCTCACTACGTTTCATTCATGGGAAGTAAACTGGGCGAGGAGTTGGAACTGTGGGGAGCAGGACACATCCGACCAAATGACTTTCTTCCATTGCTTAATGGTCCACGTTTTATGGCTTCAACGCCACGTTTCACTGTTACAGGCATTTGCACCACTGATGAGGGGTTTTGGAATTCCAGCTCGCCAAGCAGTGCAACATCTACGTAGCTCGCGAGAGCAACATTCATTTGTGCAATGGTTTTTTCAGCTGTTGTCTTCTTATCTATTGTTACATTCCTCTTCAGTGACCGCCAGTCACGATCGCCAGTCACACTATTTTGTTTTAGCGAGCGCAGTTTTGCAGTTTTCCTCTCTGTGATATACATATACGATACGGTGCCTCTTGATACACCCAATACTTCGGCCACCTAGGTTACGTAAGCAACCACCAGATGAGCACCAGCGATTAACCCACATTGGAATTAAGTTATCTTCTACATAACTCAGTCAAAAATGCATAGAACGATGTCCCGACCACGGCTGATACTTGCAACATATTGAGGACATTGCAAAGCGCCGTTCGTCGTCCAGTACTAGTTTGATGCGGCCCGTCAAAGAGTTCCTCTCTTGTGCCAACCTCTTCATCTCCGAGTAGCACTTGCATCCTAGGTCCTCAGTTATTTGCTGGATGTATTCCAATCTCTGTCTTTCTCTACAGGTTTTGCCCTGTAAAATTCCCTTTAATACCATGGGAGTCATTCCCTCACGTCTTAACAAATGTTCTATCATACTGCCCTTCCCCTTATCAGTGTTTTCATGGATACTCTGCAAGCCACATTTAAATGCCTGGCAGAGGGTTCATCGAACGACCTTCACAATTCTCTATTATTCCAATCTCGTATAACGCGGCGAAAGAATGAACACCCACATCTTTCCGTACGAGCTCTGATTTCCCTTATTTTATCGTGGTGATCGTTCCTCGATATGTAGGTCGGTGTTAACAAAATATTTTCGCATCCGGAGGAGAAAGTTGGTGATTGGAATTTCGTGAGAAGATTCCGTCGCAACGAAAAACGCCTTTCTTTTAATGATTTCCAGCCCAAATCCTGTATCATTTCTGTGACACTCTTTCCCATATTTCGCGATAATACAAAACGTGCTGCCTTTCTTTGAACTTCTTCGATTTACTCCGTCAGTCCTATCTGGTAAGGATCCCACACCACGCAGCAGTATTCTAAAAGAGGACGGACAAGCGTAGTGTAGGCAGTCTCCTTAGTAGATCTGTTACATTTTCTAAGTGTCCTGCCAATAAAACGCAGTCTTTGGTTAGCATTCCCCATGACATTTTCTGTGTGTTCCTTCCAATTTAAGTTGTTCGTGATTGTAATACCTAGGTATTTAGTTCAATTTACGGCTTTTAGATTAGACTGATTTATCGTGTAACCGAAGTTTAACGAGTTCCTTTTAGCACTCATGTGGATGACCTCATACTTTTCGTTATTTAGGGTCAACTGCCACTTTTCTCACCATTCAGATATCTTTTCTAAATCGTTTTTGTATTTGTTTTTATCTTCGGATGAATTTTTAGCCGATAAACGACAGCGTCATCTGCAAACAACCTAAGACGGTTACTCAGATTGTCTCCCAAATCGTTTATATAGATAAGGAACAGCAAAGGGCCTATAACACTACCTTGGGGAACGCCTGAAATCACTTCTGTTTTACACGATGACTTTCCGTTAATTACTACGAACAGTGACCTCTCTGACAGGGAATCGCAAATCCAGTCACATAACTGAGACGATATTCCATAAGTACGCAGTTTCACTAGGAGCCGCTTTTGTGCTACAGTGTCAAAAGCCTTCCGGAAATCCAAAAATACGGAGTCGATCTGAAATCCCTTGTCAATACCACTCAGCACTTCATGTGAATAAAGAGCTAGTGGTGTTTCAGAGAAACGATGTTTTCTAGACCCATGTTGACTGTGGGTCAATAGACCTTTTCCTTCGAGGTAATTTATAATGTTCGAACACAATATATGTTCTAAAATCCTGCTGCATATCGACGTTAACGATATGGGCCTGTAATTTAGTGGATTACTCCTACTACCTTATTTGAATATTGGTGTGACCTGTGCAACTTTCCAGTCTTTGGGTACGGATCTTTCGTCGAGCGAACGTTTGTATGCGATTGTTAAGTATGGAGCTAATGCATCAGCATACTCGGAAAGGAACCTGATGTTATACAGTCTGCATCAGATGCTTTTGTTAAGCGATTTGAGTTGCTTTACTTCTACGTTACTCATGTTGTCAGCTGTTCTCAATTTGAATTATGGAATGTTTAATTCGTCTCCTTTTGTGAAGGCATTTCGGAAGGCTGTGTTTAGTAACTCTGCTTTGGCAGCACTGTCTTCGACAGTATCTTCATCGCTATCGTGCAGAGAAGGCATTGATTGTTTCTTGCCGCTAACATACTTCACATACGACCAGAATCTCTTTGGATTTTCTGCCAGGTTTCGAGACTTTCGTTGTGGAAACCGTTATAGGAATCTCGCATTGAACTCCGCGCAAAAATTCGAGCTTCTGTAAAAGATCGCCAATCTTGGGGATTTTGTGTCTGTTTAAATTTGGCATGTTTGTTTCGTTGTTTCTGCAATAGTGTTCTAATCCGTTTTGTGTACCAAGGAGGATCAGCTCCGTCGTTTGTTAGTTTATTTGGTATAAATCTCTGAATTGCTGCCGATACTATTTCTGTGAATTTAAGCCACATCTGGTCTACACCTATATTATTAATTAATGAGTGGAGATTGTCTCTCAGGAAGGCGTCAAGTGAATTTTTATCTGATTTTTTGAATAGGTATATTTTTCGCTTATTTTTCGAGGATTTGGGGATTATAATATTTAATCTCGCTATGACAACCCTGTGTTCACTAATCCCTATACCGATTTTGATGCCCGTTCTTAACTCGGGATTATTTGATGCTAAGAGGTCAAGTGTGTTTTCACAACCGTTTACTATTCGCGTGGTCTCATGAACTAACTGCTCGAAATAATTTTCAGTGAATGCGTTTAGCACAATTTCGGAAGATATTTTATGCGTACCTCCGAAATTAAACATGTATTTTCGCCAACATATCGAGGGTGAATTGAAGTTACCACCAACTATTATCGTATGAATCGGGTACGTGTTTGAAATCAACCTCAAGTTTTATTTGAACCTTTCAGCAACTGTATCATCTGAACTGGGAGGTCGGTAAAAGAATCCAATTATTATTTTATTCCGGTTGCCAACAATGACCTCTGCCCATACTAACTCAGAGGAAGTATCTACTTCAATTTCGTGACAAGTTAAACTACTTCTGACAGCAACAAACACGCCACCGCCAACCGTGTTTAGCCTATCTTTTCGGAACACCGTTCTTCGCAAAAATTTCGGCTGAGCTTATATCCGGCTTTAGCCAGCTTTCAGTGCCTATAACGATTTGAGCATCAGTTCTTTCTATTAGCGCTTGGAGCTCTGGTACTTTCCCCAACACAGCCACGACAATTTACAACTGTTATACCAATGGTTCCTGTATCTATGTTTTTCCTGTGTTCAGCCTGCACCCTTTGTGACTGAAGCCCTTCTTGTGTTTTCCCGAGAGCCTCTAACCTAAAAAACCGCCCAGTCGACGCCACACAGGCCCTGCTACCCATGTAGCCGCCTCCCGTGTATAGTGGACACCAACCACATATTCCTTTCCTCTCTGTTTATGTGCAGAACCTCATTCCTTACCTTATCAGTCCACCTAACTTTCAACATTCGTCTGTAGCACCACATATCAAATGCTTCGATTCTTTTCTGTTCAGGTTTTCCAACAGACCATGTTTCACTACCATTCAGTGCTGTACTCCAAACGTACATTCTTAGAAATTTTTTCCTCAAATTAAGGCCTATATTTGACACTTCTCCTGCCCAGATATGTCCTTTTTGCTATTGCTAGTCTGCTTTTCATGTCCTCCTTGCTCCGTCAGTCATTGCTTATTTTACTGCCTAGGTAGCAAATTTTCTTAACGTCATCTACTTCGTGACCATCAATCCCGATTTCAAGTTTCACTCTGTTCTCATTTCTGCTGCTTTTCATTACTTTCGTCTTTCTTCGATTTACTCTCAGTCCATATTCCGTACTCATTGGAATGTTCTTTCCATTTAGCAGATCATGCAGTTCTTCTTCACTTTCATTTGGAATAGCAATGTCATCAGCGAAACGTATTGATTATATCCTTCAACCTTGAATTTTAATTCCACTTCTGAAGCTTTCTTTTATATCGATCATTGCGTCTTAACATATTGAACAGTAGGGGTGAAAGACTACACTTCGTTCTTGGTCTTCCACTCTTATTATTCCCTCTTGGCTGTTGTACGTATTGTATATTACTCGTCTTTCCCTATAACTTCTATTTTTCTCAGAATTTCGAACATCTTGCAGCTTTGACTTTGCCGAACGCTTTTTCCAGGTCGATAAATGCTATGAATGAGTCTTGATTTTTGTTTAGTCTTGCTTCCATTATCAAGCGCAACGTCAGAATTGCCTCCTCCTGCCTTTACCTCTTCTAAAGCCAAACTGCTCGTCATCTAGCAAATCCTCAGTTTTTGTTTCCATTCTTCTGTATATTATTCTTGTCAGCAACAGGGCTGCATGTGCCGTTAAGCTGATTGTGCGATAATTCTCGCTCTGGTCAGCTCTTGCAGTCTTCAGAATTGTGTGGATAATATTTTTCCGAAAGTGAGACGGTATGTTGCCAGACTCATACATTCTACACACCAACGTGAACAGTCATTTAATTTCCATTTCCCCCCATAATTTTAGAAATTTTGTTAATGGTTTTCTGTGAGGTACTGGATGGGTTAAACAAACGATTTTGAACGCTAAGCATATTTTTTGATTTAACTAGGGCGTTTGATTGTGTTGATCACAAAATATTGCTCCAGAAGCTGGACCATTACGAAATACGGGAAGTAGCTCACAATTAGTTCACCTCTTACTCTAGCAACAGACAGCAGTTAGTCGTATTCACAGTGTTGAGGACGGCTGTGATGTGGGGTCGGAGTGGCCAAATTGGGGGTGCCCCAGGGATCAGTGCTGGGGTCATTCCTGTTCCTTATTTATATAAATGATAGGCCCTCTAGTATTACGGGTAACTCTACAATATTTATGTTTGCTGATGGCATTAGCTTGGTAGTAAAGGATGTTGTGTGAAAACATTGGCTCGGTTTCAAATAGTGCAGTTCATGACCTAAGTTCATGACTTATAGAAAATAAGCTAACGCAAAATCACAGTGTGACTCAGTGTTTACAGTTTCTAAAACACAATTTATCAAAACCTGAGGTTTTAATTTCACAGAATGGGCATATGATGAGTGAAACCGAACAGTTCAATTTTCTAGTTGTTCAGATAGTAAACTGTCGTGGAAAGCCCACGTTCACGGGCTTGTTCAAAGACTTAATTCTGACATTTTTACTATTCGAACGGTATCTGAAGTAAGTGATCGTTCGACACGAAAAATTAGTCTACTTTGCTTATTTTCATTCGCTTATGTCATATGGTATTTTATATTTTGGGGTAACTCTTCCCATCCTAAAAGAGTATTTTTGGCTCAGAAACGGGTGGTTCAGGTAACAAGTGGTGTAAGTTCACGAACCTCTTGCCGATTCCTGTTCGCGAGTCTCAGTATTCTGACACTGGTCTCTCAATATACAGGGTGTAAATTTTAAGTTGACAAACCAGAATAACTCGAAAAATAAGCTTCACACGAAAAAATGTGTAGAATCCAAAGCTGGTTATTTTCGAGGGGGACATCTGCTGGTGTTAAAATTAGCCCGCCACCCCAGCCCCTTGGGGGTGGGGTGAGAGGCAACTTTACAATTTCAAATGGGAACCCCCATTTTTTATTGCAGAGTCAGATTCTACATAAAAAACTATGTACATTTTGTCTTAAGCATTTGATTCTTGGTAGTTGGTGCTGTAATTCAAGAAAATCCATGTTCTAATTTTTGCTTGGAAAATGGTTACGGATAAATAAAAAATACTTGTTTACCTTCTAAATTTTTATTCGCCAAAGCTAAACTCTCCCTCTCTCCTCATAGGGTGGGGTTTGAGAAAGAGAGGAATCAGAGTTTTACAAATGTTGACCCAAATATTAATGGGTCAACACTTGTAAAACTCTGATTCCTCTCTCCCTCAAACCCCACCCTATGGGGAGAGAGGGGGAGTTTTAGCCTTAGCGAATGAAAATTTACGAAGTAGATAAGTATTTTTTAATTATCCATGACCATTTTCCACGCAAAAATGAGAACATGGATTTTCTTGAATTACAGCACCAACTACCAAGCATCAAAAGAAATGTTTAATAGAAAATGTATGTAGTTTTTTATGTATAATCTGATTCTGCAATAAAAAATGGGGGTTCCCATTTGAAATTGTAAAGTTGTCTCCCACCCCACCCCCCAGAGGGCTGGAGTGGCGGGCTAATTTTAGCACCAGCAGATGTCCCCCGCGAAAATAATCAACTCTGGATTGTACATATGTTTTCGCGTGAAGCTTATTTTTCGAGTTATTCTGGTTTGTCAACTTAAAATTTACAGCTTACATATACAGGGTGAGTAATAAATGAGGAAAAATATGTCGTGCCAATTGTCACACACTGAGCTGCAAATATAAATTCGTTTTCTGCATGTCCCTATGTCAAGAAATGACAGTGCAGTTGAATGGTAAAAATCTGGAAATATGAAGTGGACGTTTGAGTGTTACTGTGCGCCGACATTGGCCAAGGGGACAGATCGGCAACAGCGCACAACATGCGAGTGTTGCACGTAGTCTAGCCGCTCACGAGGAGGCGAGGCACGCGGCGCCAAACGTCGGTCTGCGTGACGCTGCGGGCAATGACATCGCCCACATGTATCTCGTAAAGGTTACGCTGGCCAGTATTGTGTATAGTGGGTAGTTGACACAGGGAAAGGAACGTGAGGAGGGGCTGCACTACTGTACATGCATGTTTTATAATTTGGTTTTCGTGTCCCAGACTAAGAAGCGAGTACATAGATGCAGAATACACAATACAACTACACAGGTATGTGGCAGTTAATACAAACGAATACAATACAGCTGTACAAATCGAAACTAACATAGAAACACATGACCAGAAGCTGCAGTGGCGGGTATAATTACTGTTCGAAATGGCGGCCACGATGTGTGTGGCAAAGTTGAACTCTTCGCAGGAAGGATTGCTGAACAGAGCCGGCCGATGTGACCGAGCGGTTCTAGGCGCTTCAGTCTGGAACCGCGTGACCGCTACCATCACAGGTTCAAATCCTGCCTCGGGCATGGACGTGTGCGACGTCCTTAGGTTAGTTAGGTATAAGTAGTTCTACGTTCTAGGTGACTGGTGTCCTCAGATATCATGTCCCATAGTGCTCAGAGCCATTTGAACCATTTGATCTCTTTGCGTAATATCACAGGCATGTTGTATTCTGCGTTGAAGGGTGTTGACATCAACAACCTCTCCTTCATAAATCACAGATTTCAGATGGCCCCACAAAAAGAAATCCAGTGGATTCAGGACTGGCGTTCTTGCTGGACATGCTACAGGGCCTCCACGACCGATCCATTTCGAAGGGAAGGCACTGTCCAGGTGGCGTCGCACTGTGCCGCTGAAGTGAGCGGGGCCACCATCATGCATGTACCACAGGTTCATACGAGAGGCCAAACTAACGTCTTCCAACAATTACGGTAATGTAGCATCCAGGAAACGCAGATACCGCTCTCCTGTAAGCCTTTGTGGCAGCACGTGTGGCCCTATGAGATGGTGATCAATAATACCAGACCAGATATTGAAACCACATCGTTGTTGTTACCCACGTATCACTGTGCTGTGGGGGTTTTATTCCGCCCACTCGTGCCAATTATACGAATTCATTATATCTTCCTTCGTGAAATAGGCTTCGTCGGTGAACAGGATTGATTGTGGAAAATGCTGGTCGTGGGTCTGATGCCGTAGTATAAAGTTGCAGAAGTCGAGCCTCCTCTGATACTTCCGGCAATAATGCCTCTACCTTCTGCATGCGAAAGGGATGGTAATGGCTTTTACGGAATACTCGCATAACAGTAGATTGTGACATTCCGACCGCAGTGGCGAGAGACCTGGTGCCTATTGTTCGGTCCTACGTAACAGTTTGTAACATTTTTTCTTCGTCATCCGCACTGTACGTCGACGGTCGGCCACGACCACTAAATCCTCGAGGTGCTACACATGCACCATCCTCCCTCAAGCGCCTGTCCACAGAGTAAAACGTTTTTGGGAATAAAAGCGGCGCCGGCTAGGAAACCTCTTGTGATACAGTTGCCTTGCAACGTCATCTCTTCCATCTGCACGCCCATAGGTGAGGTGGATCTCGGCGTATTCCTCGTTTGTGAAACTTGCCATGATACTGTAGTAACACTGCGACGAGGCCGTTAGCAGCTGTCGACACGGCGAGTATCGGGCAGAGTGAGCAGCGCAGAGGTGTTGTAAACATGTCATGCACGCCACGGTTTTACTTCCACCGCTAGACACTCTTTCCGCTTACAGGACACATATTCCCTAGCATGGGATTGTACTCTCCGTTACCGCCGGCGATGTGTGATTCACAAGTTCTGATACAATTTCACATACATTACGATGGGAGTTGTTCTTTCTCGTATCTTTCAAACGCTAGCAGATACACATCAGCTCATTGGTGTTTCATGTTTTGTATGTATGGGTGAATGACATGGCGTGATCGTGAGGCTCGTCGGTATCTCTTTCAATTGTTAACAGGTGTTTTTGTTTTACGTACACAGTACACCGAGGAGAACGAAATCAACAACGGTGCGTCACGTGTTACGCGTAGCAGCATGCGGTCCTCGACACATTTATCCTTATTTACGACTCATCTTGTACATTTCTTACTGTCATTTCTTGCTAACAATATTAGCTTACTCCGAAGAATAAGGATCCTTCACTCAGTTAATACTCCGCAAAAATCAAACCTGCATTGAAATTGGACTTCCTTAACTCTTGTGCAGAAAGGCTGCATCCATTTTCAATAAGCTATCACTAGAATTAAAAAATCTTAACAGTAATCCGCGTGCTTTCAAATCGAAATTTCTATTCTATCAACGAGTTCCTTGAAAAATTAAGCTGATTCTTGTTGTGTAGTTGATTGCGTTTACTTAAACTTATGGCTTGACTTTTTTCGGATTCACAGACATTTTATTTTTATCTATTGTTACTTTTATGTTGTAATTTCATGTATTAACGCTTTGGAGATTTGCTTCTCAATTTGGTCCTACGGAACTTGACGTGTAAATAAAAGTAAAATAAAATTTGTGAGGGTCTTACATCTTCTGGTACCAATAGACCTAAGCCTTTCGATTCAGTTAACTCTGGGTAGAGCATTAATTTTCGTAAGGTAATTATAGAAATAGTGATTATGGGTGTCAATAGGATGTTAAGGTAGAAGACACTTCTGTTTAGTAGGTGCGACAAAAATCGAATAACCCCAGCAGGCAGTATAACTCGTACAGAAACTGAAAATGTCGAGCATATACGTATGAACAAAGAGTAATTCAGAGCACGCCTTCGAAAGGTATGTCCAATTTAAGTTTTAGTTCGTTGCCACACCCCCTTCCGGTTGGTCCACCTTTTCGCAGGAAGTGTAGTTTGTTGTTAATGCAATACTTGTACATCTATGATCATAGTAACTCAGGTCCTCTAATTATGCAATCAGATGAGTTTATAAATGTCCAAACATCTTTCAGCACCTTTGTTCTATCTTCTGTGATCCATTTTATTCAGTCCTGTGAAATGTAAACATTATTACAGAACAGAATAGCAGAATTATTTAGTGGTCCAAATGGCTCTGAGCACAACGGGACTTAACACCTGAGGTCATCAGTTCCCTAGAACTTAGAACTACTTAAACCAAACTAACGTAAGAGCATCACACACATCCATGCCCAAGGCAGGGTTCGAACCTGCGACCGTAGCAGTCGCGTGGTTCCAGACTGAAGCGCCTAGAAGCGCTCGGACACCGCGGCCGGCAATTATTTAGTGACTACGGCAAGAAGGTTCTGCAATATTTTAGAGCATTTATAAGGTGCTATCAAAAACGTTCAGTCTGAGGACACTACTGCAGCGTACATGCAACGTAGAGTGACACCGATGCGGGTGGGTAAACACCGATATGTAGGAAAGGAATTAATGTATCATTCGTGGCTAGCCGACGTGTGTGCGGTAAACGCGCAAACATGGACTATGGCAACGCTATTACCAAATGCTTCCAAGCAGGATCAACGTGCTGTTGTTCTGTTCTTGGCTGCCGAAGCACAAATGCCGGTAGTCTCCGAGAGACTGAGGAATATATACGGAGCAGCATGTTGAAAAGAGTCTACAAGAGTACACTTGTATGTGGCACCCGAGTATGATATTAATACTTATGTAAATTAAAATGAAACTATTTAGTTATAAACGATGTATGTCTCTGATTGGCTTTATATAGTGGATCGCTGACTGTGCACGACCGCAGAGCCAAAGATACTGCTTCTGGTCTGAGATCGTAGTACTGGAGTAAGAGAGCTTGAACCGTGGAATTACTTTCAAAACCTTTTCTTACAGAATTTACTTTATTTACTAGCGATTCATCAAGAACATTAACACATTTAGTCACACTATGTGAGCGTGGAAGTAGTTGCCAGTGAGTAACTGATGAAAACAAATTTCTTTCAACAAATGGAAATTTTATTCCTAAAAACCCTTAAAAAATTTAAAAATTATAATCAGAAAGCACTCTCTAAATATCAAGTCACAATTGTTTTTTGACAGTATGAGCTTTCGGACTGAGAAGCTTGCCGCTCCCTTTTAACACGGCCGTAGTCACGACCGCTCACAATAACCTCTGAAAGACTACACTGGCGCAAATCTGCAACACACCAGATTACTTTAAGCTAAAAATTTTAACAACTCACACAAACACATAAACCAGGCACCCCGTAGGAGGGATAAATGGTACAAAACACTCAAATTAAAGAAATTACTTGCCACCGAAAGTGCAACTTGTTTTTAAAAGAATACTCTTACGGTGGAAGGGTGGCAACTCTATATTCTAAAATGACCATTTAAATAAAAACCCACGAAATGCATACATAAAATGTACAAACATGCTCTACATTACACATATATCGCCTCTCAAGATGACAGGCAAGATAAAAACATATTTCAGGAATTCGGCCTTTACTCCTTAAACAATAAATTCGTTAACACCGAATCCGACAAACATGCCAGAGGCGGCTATTAACGTAATGCAGACCGACAGACAGACACTAACTGCCTAATGCGGACGAGAGACAGACGAGCAAGCTGGGGGACGAAAGACTGACCAATATAACAAGAAGGATTTAACAAGTAAATGAAACAACACATTACAAAACACTTAACTTCTAATAAATTGTGATGTCTGGCGAAGAGCTGGCGCAAGACCCTCAAAACGCTCTCCCGAACCGTCCACTGCCAGTCGCTTCAACGGACGCAGGAAGGCGCGGCGATCTCCCGTCTCACGGCGTCGCAACTCGCACCGGCCAGACCGATGTCGTAAGTTTGGCTCCTGTTGCTCTCGTGTCGGCCGCGAAGCCACGACCCCTCGCTATACGGCGCGGCCCACTGGACTGACGTGGCGACCTCACATGCGCCGACGCTCAAGACGGACAAGTCATCTGGTGTCCCACTGCGCGACCGACCAACCGACCGATCCAACCGCCAATGCCCATTGCCTGAGCAAACTCGAGCAGACTGGCGGCCCAACACATACTAGCACTCCGGACGACAGACAAACACTGACTGCCGCACACTGACCCGGCTGACCAACTGACCAGACTCGCCGCCTTGCGAGCTCATAGCGCCCCTTAAATGCACGTGAACAGGCAACCTTTCCCCCTTCCCACCAGAGGGAGACACCAAAGCTGTGATTGCGAAAGCGGCGTCACCGCCAGAAACGGAGGGCGACTGCTTCACACTGTGCGCTACGGCGCGCTCTTCAAAACAGCAAATTTTACCACGGCTCAGAGCTGTCTGTGAGTGAAAGAGTGTGGAGTAGGCAGTTTTTGTGGTGTGCTGTGTGAAGCCACCAATGTAGGAACTTCGAGAATATGTAAGCAGGAGTCTTATCGCAAGCAAGGTAACGATGTTAAATATTCATGACTCTCGCTTTGCCAGCGCGTTAGTGTAGATGAATTGGCTGATAATTTGTAATGTTTGTAAAGTGATTTGATGTAAAGGCTGGTCCGCAGCTCGTGGTCGTGCGGTAGCGTTCTCGCTTCCCGCGCCCGGGTTCCCGGGTTCGATTCCCGGCGGGGTTAGGGATTTTCTCTGCCTCGTGATGACTGGGTGTTGCGTGATGTCCTTAGGTTATTTAGGTTTAAGTAGTTCTAAGTTCTAGGCGACTGATGACCATAGATGTTAAGTCCCATAGTGCTCAGAGCCATTTTTTGATGTAAAGGCTAGTTAGATATTTCCTTTTTGTAATGTTTCTAAGATTTGTTAACACGGGTACATGTAATTCGATGATTTGTTTTTATGCTTTTTTAGTGAGGTTAGATAATGCTTGCTGTATAAATCTAACTGTTTGTCAATCAGTTAGTAAAAACTGATGTAATTTTTTTGAGTAATGTAATTTCAATTGTCAGATGTTTTGAAAAGCTAAACTTAACTTGGAATATAATTTCAGAAAAAAAGTCAGTGTTAGTCGTTCACCACAATCAGTACCACCTCCCTATCCAGGTCATAAGTTTTTAAAAACGTTGGATATTTCTTAAATGTTAATATTTATCAGAAAAGAACTTAATATGGATTTCAAGGTATTACGGCCAGCATTGCACACCACTGAGCTTGTAGCTACCATATATACAGGGTGGTCCATTGATAGTGACCAGGCCAAATATCTCACGAAATAAGCATCAAACGAAAAAACTACAAAGAACTTTTTATTACATATTCGTGTAGTACGTAAAGAAATATGAATGTTTTAGTTAGACCACTTTTTTCGCTTTGTGGTAGATGGCGCTGTAATAGTCGCAAACGTACTAGAACGTGGTATCACGTAACATTCCCCACTGCGGACGGTATTTGCTTCGTGATACATTACCCGTGTTAAAATGGACTGTTTACCAATTGCGGAAAAGGTCGATATCGTGTTGATGTATGGCTATTGTGATCAAAATGCTCAACGGGCGTGTGCTATGTATGCTGATCGGTATCCTGGACGACATCATCCAAGTGTCCGGACCGTTCGCCGGATAGTTACGTTATCTAAGGAAACAGGAAGTGTTCAGCCACATATGAAACGTCAACCACGACCTGCAACAAATGATGATGCCCAAGTAGATATTTTAGCTGCTGTCGCGGCTAATCCGCACATCAGCAGCAGACAAATTGCGCGAGAATCGGGAATCTCAAAAACTTCGGTGTTGAGAATGCTACATCAACATCGATTGCACCCGTACCATATTTCTATGCACTAGGAGTTGCATGGCGATGACTTTGAACGTCGTGTAAAGTTCTGTCACTGGGCAGAAGAGAAATTACGGGAGGATGACAGATTTTTTGCCCGCGTTCTATTTAGCGACGAAGCGTCATTCACCAACAGCGGTAAACCGGCATAATATGCACTACTGGGCAACGGAAAATCCACGATGGCTGCGAGAAGTGGAACATCAGCAACATTGGCGGGTTACTGTATGGTGCGGTATTATGGTAGGAAGGATAATTGGCCCCCATTTTATCGTTGGCAATCTAAATGGTGCAATGTGTGCTGATTTCCTACGTAATGTTCTACCGATGTTACTACAAGATGTTTCACTGCATGACAGAATGGATATGTACTTCTAACATGATGGATGTCCGGCACATAGCTCGCGTGCGGTCGAAGCGATATTGAATAGCATATTTCATGACAGGTGGGTTGGTCGTCGAAGCACCACACCATGGCCCGCATGTTCACCGGATCTGACGTCCCCGGATTTCTTTCTGTGGGGAAAGTTGAAGGATATTTGCCATCGTGATCCATCGACAAAGCCTGACAACATGCGTCAGCGCATTGTCAATGCATGTGCGAACATTACGGAAGGCGAACTACTCACTGTTGAGAGAAATGTCGTTACACGTATTGCCAAATGCATTGAGGTTGACGGACATCATTTTGAGCATTTATTGCATTAATGTGGTATTTACAGGTAATCACGCTGTAACAGCATGCGTTCTCAGATGCGATAAGTTCACGAAGATACATGTGTCACATTGGAACAACCGAAGTAAAATGATCAAACGTACCTACGTTCTGTATTTTAATTTAAAAAACCTACCTGTTACCAACTGTTCGTCTAAAATTGTGAGCCGTATGTTTGTGACTATTACAGCGCTAGCTATCGCAAAAAAGTGGTCCAAATAAAACATTCATATTTCTTTATGTACTACAAGAATATGTAATAAAAAATGGGGGTTCCTATTTAAAAAAAAACCGCAATTGATATCTGTTTGACCTATGGCAGCGCCATCTAGCGGGCCAACGATAGCGCCATCTGGTTTCCTCCTTCAAGCTAGACAGGTTTCGTTCTTTGTAGTTTTTCGTTTGACGCTTATTTCGTGAGATATTTGGCCCGGTCACGATCAATGGACCACCCTGTATAAATGTATATTATGAGAGACCAGAATATATCGCGTTCCACAGTTGCTGCTTTAGAGGTAAGACAATTTAATTTATTTGTTATGTGCACAGGGAGCAAAGTTATCAGTTTTGAACAGGGCCAGAGGATTCAGTGCCTAAGGGGCTGAATATTTTTGCAGTGACCGTATTTCTTTATTGGTATTTGAAGTTGCATTGCCCAATTAGTTCGTATAAAGTTTTCCTAACAATCACACAGAGTAAGTACACCACTTGCAGTTACAACACGCTACACGATAACTCCAGTTTTTTATTCAGGCATTCATTCAAAGTAATCAAAGAATTATTTTTAAAGATCGTTACGATGTCTGTGCAAAACCACCGTTGAGGACTGATGTGCCGAGTTCCTTGCTGGTCACGGTTCGACACACGACGCCGGTCGATCTGGAAGACCAGCATCGCACATTACGGACAAGTGGGAGACACTCGAGTACCCACTTTGTAGTGCTGATCGCTCCTCATGTGATTATCAAGCCTTCGGTCCCTTGGGTCTGACGAGAAAGTGCAGCAGGCAGTTACTGACATCTTCACGCAGCAGGATACGGCGTTTTACCAAACGGGGATCTTCAACCTAGTGCGTCGCCTCGATGGTTGCCTAAATGCTGACGGGAGTTTTGTCTGATTGGGATACCGACTTCGGACTGTACGGCCTTGTAACGCAAACTTTTTAATGTCCCCTCATATGAAGAACAGTTGTTTGCTTAGTTGGCTCCCCTGAAATCCAGCAAATTTTATGTGCAAACGTGGTTACTGCTTGAAGGTTAAAACTTAATTTCTAACATTTGCTTGTGTTTTGTTAATGCATAACTTGACTTATTTCTGAAGGTTCCTCTTTTCGGTGCGATGTATGAGACATTACGAATGAATGAATGAGTTGAGACGGTCAGTGGCTGGTCGATACAGGTTACTGCGTGATGAAATGCTTTTGTGATTGCAGACGCAAGAAAATAAAAGTGTATTCTTAGTACGAGGGTCGCTCCAAAAGAGATGCACACTATTTTTGTTAAAATACAGTTTTCATTCTACATGTGTGAAAGTTTTACAGTGTGTAGATGTATCCTTCCCGTTTGTTTTCAAACTTAATTCAACCTATTCTCGTGAGTGGCGCCGTCACAGCATGTCTTCAGGATGGATGCTACACTCGACGTTCATCAGAAGCAACGTGCTGTCAAAGAATTCCTGTGCGAGACAGTAGGAAATATCCACAAGAGGTTGAAAAAGCTGTATGGAGATGCTGCTGTCGACCGCAGTACAGTTTAGTCAGTGGGCAAGCAGGTTACGTGATGAAGGCGGGCACGGCAATATTGAGGATTGTCCTCACAGCGGAAGGCCTCGTACTACACACACTCCAATGTGCAGAGAGTTAACGAATTGGTGACTGCTGACGGACGCGTCACAGTGAACGAATTGTCACGCTACGTTGGGATAGGGGAAGGAAGTGTTTGCAGAATACTGAAAGTGTTGGCGTTAAAAAAGGTTTGTGCCAGGTGGGTTCCCAGGCTGTTGACAGTGGCTCACAAAGAATCAAGAAAAACGGTATGCAGCGAACTTTTGGAACAGTACGAGAATGGTGGGGATGAATTTCTTAGAAGAATTGTGACAGGTGATGAAACGTGGCTGAGCCGTGGTAAAAATTGCTGTTTTGAAGAGCGCGTTGTAGCGCGTAGTGAAAAGCAGTCGCCCTCCGTTTCTGGCGGTGGCGCCGCTGTGACAATCGCAGCTTTGCTATCTCTCTCTGGTGGGAAAGGGGAAAGGTTGCCTGTTCACGTGCATTTAAGGGGCGCTATGAGCTCGCCAGTCAGTCTGGGTCAGTCTCTCGTCCCCAGCTTGGTAGTCTGTCTCTCGTCCGAATTTGTGAGGCAGTTAGTGTCTGTCTGTCGTTCGGAGTGCTAGTATGTCTGTCTACTTGTTTCCTTGGTGAGGTCACCAGCCGCTTTGTTTCGGTGTCGTCCCACCATTCTTCTCCGTTTGCCCACCCGCGGGGGGTTGGATATTTATGAATTGGGTGGTCCGTTTTTCCCTTGTGGAGTAGGGGCGGGTTAGAGCAACCTGCGGTTCGGGTTGTTCGGCAATCTCTCTATCAATCTGCCGTAAGTTAGCAGCTGCCTCTGTCATGTTTGTCGGATTCGATGTGTTAACGAATTTATTGCTTGGAGTGTAGCGGCCTAATTCCTGAAATATGTTTTGATCTTGCCTATCATCTTGAGAGGCGAAATCGGTGTACTGTGGAGCATGTTAACGTGTTTGGCCAACCTTGTATAATTTTATATAAGATTGCATTTCATGGGCATTTATTTAAATGGTCATTTTTGTATATTAAGTTGCCACCCTTCCACCATAAGACTTTTCTAAGAAGTCAAAATCAAGTTGCACCTTTGGTGGCAAAGTTAGTATTTTAATTTTAGTGTTTTTTACTATTTCCATCCCTCCTACGGGGTGCATAGTTTGTGTGCTTGTGTGAATTGCTAAAACTTTTAGTTTAAAGTAATCTGGTGTGTTGCAGATTTGCACCAGTGTAGTCTTTCAGAGGTTGTTGTGAGCGGTCGTAACTACGGCCGTGTCAAAAGTGAGCGGCAAGGTTCTCAGCCCAAAAGCTCAAACAGTCAAAAATTTGTTTCTTTCTGCCTCTGAATAAATTGTAACTTGATATCTAGAGGGTGCTTTCTGATTATAATTTTAAATCTGTTTCTTTTAAAAAGTGCTTTATGCACCATTAAAGTGAATAAATTACCATTTGTTAAAAAGGAATTTGCTTATGATTTCTTCAGTTACTCCCTGGCAACTACTTCCATGCTCACATAGTGTGATTAAGTGTGTTAATGTTCTCGATGAATCGCTAGTAAGTAGAATAAATTCTCAAGAAAATTCGTTGAAAATAAATTACAGTTCAATGGCTCCATCATTTTTCACCAGAGACGAAGAGGCAATCAATGGAGTGGTATCACGCTAATTCTCCCAAGAAAAAAAAATTCAAAACCACACTTTCTGCTGGAAAAGTTATGGCTACGGTGTCCACAAGGACTCTTCCTTGTGGACATCATACCAAGTGGAACCACCATAAATTCTGATGCATATGTGACGACACTGAAGAAACTTCAAGCACGACTGAGTCGTGTTCGACCACATCGGAAAAAGCAGGATGTTTTGCTGTTGCACGACAATGCACGGCCACATGCCAGTCAGAAAAACCATGGAAGCGATCACAAAACTGGGATGGATAATAGTAAATACTGAAACGCCCGCCTTACGGTCTTGACCTGGCTCCATCTGACTATCATCTCTTTGGGAAACTGGAAGACTCTCTTCGTGGAACAAGGTTTGAAGATGAAGACTCCCTTGTGCATGCTGCCGAACAGTGGCTCCAACCGGTTGGTCCAGAATTTTACCGTGCGGGTATACAGGCGCTGGTTCAAAGACGGCATAAGGCAGTTGAGAGGGATGGAAATTATGTGGAGAAATGAAAATATTGTTCCTAATTAATTAAAATGATACAACTCACTCTAACCAACACCAAATCAAAAGTGAAGTTTAGAGGAGAAATTTCGGAACCATTCCTCATAAAAACAGGCTTAAGACAAGGTGACTGCCTATCACCATTACTTTTCAACTGTGCACTGGAATACATAATGAGAGAATGGTACAAGGACAATCCAAAGATGATCAGAATTGGAAGTGCAAAAGATAATATTAGCTTAAACTGCTTGGGATTCGCTGATGATCTTGCTCTCCTAGCCAACACCGTTCAAGAACCAGGCAACAAGTGAAATCACTACAAGAAATAGCAGAGAACGTAGGCCTTAGGATATCATTTGAAAAAACGGAGATTGTGCTAACTGATCCAACACTTGCAAACAAAATTGCAGAAGGAGAACAGGAAATCAAAGTTGTTGATAAATTTAAATATTTAGGCGATATAATAACATACAATCTAAATGAGAAGCCATTATGGCAGAATAGGATAAATAACTGAACTACGCAAATTGCATTACCAAAACTATATACAACAAAAAGAGCCTATCTATAGATGCAAAACTAAAACACTATAAAACAGGTACACAACCAGAAATAACTTATGCAGCTGAAACTATCTTCAAAACAACTAATACAGCAGAGATTGACAGAATACTAAAAATAGAAAGAAGAATAATTAGGACATGTATAAATAAACAGTATAAAATAAATGGAACTTCCTGGCAGATTAAAACTGTGTGCCGGACCGAGACTCGAACTCGGGACCTTTGCCTTTCGCGGGCAAGTGCTCTACCAACTGAGCTATCCAAGCTCGACTCACGCCCCGTCCTCACAGCTTTTCTCCTGCCAGTACCTCGTCTCCTACCTTCCAAACTTTACAGAAGCTCTCCTGCGAACCTTGCTTGGGTAGCTCAGTTGGCAGAGCACTTACCCGCGAAAGGCAAAGGTCCCGAGTTCGAGTCTCGATCCGGCACACAGTTTTAATCTGCCAGGAAGTTTCATATCAGCGTACACTCCGCTGTAGAGTGAAAATTTCATTCTAAAATAAATGGACATTGGAGTATAGCAACAAAAGAAACAGTATATAAGAAAATAGAACCAGTCACGGGCACGATCAGGGAGAAACGCATCTCATTCTTGGACATCTGTTGAGAACTCCAGAAAACAGAATTAGTAAAAAAAATAATACAAAAATTGTGGAATAGCAAGAGCGACATTAAATGGATCACAGAAATTAAGGAAGATATAAAAGAACTTCAAATTACAGCAGATTACCCAAAAAACAAGACAGAAAAAACCAGAATACTGCAAGACCCGCATACCAGACTACAAATGAAAATCAATAAAAGGAATACAGGAAGAGTTGTCTCAGATGAAGAAAGAAAGAAAATATCTGAAAGGATGATGAAATATTGGGCAGTCAGAAGAGCAAAACACCTTCATTATAAGAATAGACTCTAATAATTATATTACCTAAATATCATATTAAGTTATTGTTGAACCAAATTGTATCCCTGTGTAACAACTTGTTTACAACTTTGTATTTTTGACTAGAGTGGTCCAATGAATGCCATAAAATAAATAATAATAATTGTTCCTAAAGGATGTATCTACACACTGTAAAACTTTCAAACATGTAGAATAAAAGATGGATTTTAAAAAAAATAGTGTGCATTTTGGAGTGACCCTCGTAATAACGTAATCTCTATTCATTTTACTGCAAAGCTAATTTTAATCGAGCCGCAGTCAGTCCGCGACGGTAGGTTTGCGGGAACTCTGTACAGCTAACACTAGCGGGTGTAAGCGACCGAGGAGGGAGAACCGGGAGCCGTTGCCCCGCGGTGCGCCCACCACTCGCCGTTACCAGAAGCTCTGCAGGCGGCGGCGGCAGGGGCGGCTCCACGCACCATTACGTCCGGGGCATCCCGCGGCAGCCTCAGCCCAACAGCCGACCGGCGCCTCCCCCGCAATCTCGGCTGCCACGGCTCGCCAATTTTCTGAGCCATCTGGCTAACGGAGAAGGAGCACCAGCAGTACCGACACCGGCAACGGCACCGGGCGACAGGTTGATGGGGGGTCGCGCGCAGTCTGAGTGTCGCCGCCTGCTGTTGTCAGTGGCTGCGGCAGAGGGAGCTTACTGCGTGGCGCTTGTGAAGTCTGCAAAGGTTGGACAAAAATATGGAAACAGGGCGATGCTATTGAAGTCTACTGATTGCGATGTTGTATTTGACCACGAACTGCACCTGTGAACTGTAATCGATACGTTGGAAGTGCCAGTCATGGACAGAAGAGTTCCTGGATAACAAAACGCAGCATGTCATTCTCAATGGAGAGAAGTCTTCCGAAGTAAGGGTGATTTCAGGTGAGCCGCAGGGGAGTGTCGTAGGACCGTTGTTATTCACAATATACGAGGTGCATTCAAGTTCTAAGGCCTCCGATTTTTTTTCTAGTTAACTTCTCACCCGAAATCGATGAAACTGGCGTTACTTCTCGACGTAATCGCCCTGCAGACGTACCCATTTTTCACAACGCTTACGCCATGATTACATGGCAGCGGCGAAGGTTTCTTTAGGAGTCTGTTTTGACCACTGGAAAATCGCTGAGGCAATAGCAGCACGGCTGGTGAATTTGCGGCCACGGAGAGTGTCTTTCATTGTTGGAAAAAGTCAAAAGTCACTAGGAGCCAGATCAGGTGAGTAGGGGGCATGAGGAATCACTTCAAAGTTGTTATCACGAAGAAACTGTTGCGTAACGTTAGCTCGATGTGCGGGTGCGTTGTCTTGGTGAAACAGCACACGCGCAGCCCTTCCCAGACGTTTTTGTTGCAGTGCAGGAAGGAATTTGTTCTTAAAAACATTTTCGTAGGATGCACCTGTTACCGTAGTGGCCTTTGGAACGCAATGGGTAAGGATTACGCCCTTGCTGTCCCAGAACATGGACACCATCATTTTTTCAGCACTGGCGGTTACCCGAAATTTTTTTGGTGGCGGCGAATCTGTGTGCTTCCATTGAGCTGACTGGCGCTTTGTTTCTGGATTGAAAAATGGCATCCACGTCTCATCCATTGTCACAACCGACGAAAAGAAAGTCCCATTCACGCTGTCGTTGTGCGTCAACATTGCTTGGCAACATGCCACACGGGCAGCCATGTAGTCGTCCGTCAGCATTCGTGGCACCCACCTGGATCACACTTTTCGCATTTTCAGGTCGTCATGCAGGATTGTGTGCACAGAACCCACAGAAATGCCAACTCTGGAGGCGATCTGTTCAACAGTCATTCGGCGATCCCCCAAAACAATTCTCTCCACTTTCTCGATCATGTCGTCAGACCGGCTTGTGCGAGCCCGAGGTTGTTTCGGTTTGTTGTCACAAGATGTTATGCCTTCAGTAAACTGCCGCACCCACAAACGCACTTTCGACACATCCATAACTCCATCACCACATGTCTCCTTCAACTGTCGATGAATTTCAATTGGTTTCACACCACGCAAATTCAGAAAACGAATGATTGCACGCTGTTCAAGTAAGGAAAACGTCGCCATTTTAAGTATTTAAAACAGTTCTCATTCTCGCCGCTGGCGGTAAAATTCCATCTGCCGTACGGTGCTGCCATCTCTGGGACGTATTGACAATTAACGCGGCCTCATTTTAAAACAATGCGCATGTTTCTATGTATTTCCAGTCTGGAGAAAATAAATCGGAGGCTTTAGAACTTGAATGGACCTCGTACACAAATGAGATTGTGGATGACATCGGAATTTCACTGAGGCTTTTTGCGGATGATGCTGTGGTATATCGAGAGTTTGTAACAATGGAAAATTGTACTGAAATGCAGGAGAATCTGCAGCGCATTGACGCATGGTGCAGGGAATGGCAATTGAATCTCAATGTAGACAAGTGTAATGTGCTGCGAATACATAGAAAGATAGATCCCTTATCATTTAGCTACAAAATAGCAGGTCAGCAACTGGAAGCAGTTAATTCCATAAATTATCTGGGAGTACGCATTAGGAGTGATTTAAAATGGAACGATCATATAAAGTTGATCGTTGGTAAAGCAGATGCCAGACTGAGATTCATTGGCAGAATCCTAAGGAAATGCAATCCGAAAACAAAGGAAGTAGGTTACAGTACGCTTGTTCGCCCACTGCTTGAATACTGCTCAGCAGTGTGGGATCCGTACCAGATAGGGTTGATAGAAGAGATAGAGAGGATCCGGCGGGGAGCGGCGCGCTTCGTTACAGGATCATTTAGTAATCGCGAGAGCATTGCGGAGATGATGGATAGGCTCCAGTGGGGGACTCTGCAGGAGAGACGCTCAGTAGCTCGGTACGGGCTTTTGTTGAAGTTTCGAGAACATTCCTTCACCGAAGAGTCAAGCAGTATATTGCTCCCTCCTACGTATATCTCGCGAAGAGACCATGAGGATAAAATTAGAGAGATTAGAGCCCTCACAGAAGCATACCGACAATCCTTCTTTCCACGAACAATACGAGACTGGAATAGAAGGGAGAACCGATAGAGGTACTCAAGGTGCCCTTCGCCACACACCGTCGGGTGGCTTGCGGAGTATGGATGTAGATGCAGAAGAGTGTTCCGTGTGGGTGCGACCTCATTATTTTGGAACTGACTGATTTCTAACGTGGAGAAATTATTGGTGTTTCCAGGGCTCTCGGGTGTCCAACCGGATGCAATCGTTGAAGTCCCAAAATATTTCGGCGAATAACCTTTCCGCTATCATCAGGTGGTTCTCATAGGCCTGTCTGACGCTGACGCCGACGCTGACGCTGAAAAGACGAGCCTATCCTCGGCTCGAGATGGTGCAGTTTGGACAAAAATTTGTCATTCCTGCGGTTCCTAGGGGGAAAGATTTTACCATTATTGTTGATTTGTCCTTGCTGGTGGAGCCTGGAAAAGAGAAACACACTCTCATTGGGGATTAGTAGAACTTAACTCCTCAGCAAGTCAGGCCAACGAGTGGTTGGCCTGTGATGAGGTTGTTGGCCCAGTCCACGGATGAGCTGGTTGCGGGAGTGTCCCGCTTTCTCGTAGAACTTCTTGGCGATGGCGCGAAGCCAGTCTCTTAGAGGCAGGATCCCGGTGTCCTCGTGGAGTTGGTGCGTCGAGAAGCGCCTCGGAAGATGCATGGCAGTCTTCAGGGCGCGGTTCTGTATCCGCTGCAGAGTCACAATATGCTCGCTCACCGATAGATCTGTACCAACAAATTGGAAAATTGACGTCGGTTTGCAGTAGGATTTTGGAGCATATACTGTATTCAAATATTATAAATCACCTCGAAGAGAAAAATCTATTGATACGTATCAGCATGGTTTGAGAAAACATCGTTCTTGTGCAGCGCAGCTAGCTCTTTATTCGCACGAAGTAATGGCCGCTATCGACAGGGGATCTCAAGTTGATTCCGTATTTCTAGATTTCCGGAATGCTTTTGACACCGTTCCTCACAAGCGACTTCTAATCAAGCTGCGGGCCTATGGGGTATCGTCTCAGTTGTGCGACTGGATTCGTCATTTCCTGTCAGGAAGGTCGCACTTCGTAGCAATAGACGGCAAATCATCAAGTAAAACTGAAGTGATATCAAGTGTTCCCCAGGGAAGCGTCCTGGGACCTCTGCTGTTCCTGATCTATATAAATGACCTGGGTGACAATCTGAGCAGTTCTCATAGGCTGTTCGCAGATGATGCTGTAATTTACCGTCTAGTAAGGTCATCCGAAGACCAGTATCAGTTGCAAAGCGATTTAGAAAAGATTGCTGTATGGTGTGGCAGGTGGCAGTTGTCGCTAAATAACGAAAAGTGTGAGGTGATCCACATGAGTTCCAAAAGAAATTCGTTGGAATTCGATTACTCGATAAATAGTACAATTCTCAAGGCTGACAATTCAACTAAGTACCTAGGTGTTAAAATTACGAACAACTTCAGTTGGAAAGACCACATAGATAATATTGTGGGGAAGGCGAGCCAAGGTTGCGTTTCATTGGCAGGACACTTAGAAGATGCAACAAGTCCACTAAAGAGATAGCTTACATTACACTCGTTCGTCCTCTGTTAGAATATTGCTGCGCGGTGTGGTATCCTTACCAGGTGGCATTGGCGGAGGACATCGACGCGATGCAAAAAGGGCAGCTCGTTTTGTATTATCACGTAATAGGGGAGAGAGTGTGGCAGATATGATACGCGAGTTGGGATGGAAGTCATTAAAGCAAAGACGTTTTTCGTCGCGGCAAGATCTATTTACGAAATTTCAGTCATCAACTTTCTCTTCCGAATGCGAAAATATTTTGTTGAGCCCAACCTACATAGGTAGGAATGATCATCAAAATAAAATAAGAGAAAACAGAGCTGGAACAGAAAAGTTTAGGTGTTCGTTTTTCCCGCGCGCTTTTCGGGTGTGGAATGGTAGAGAGATAGTATGATTGTGGTTCGATGAACCCTCTGCCAAGCACTTAAATGTGAAATGCAGAGTAATCATGTAGATGTAGATGTAGATGCGGCTTTCCCCCAGACCACGGCCGCATACTCTAACAGTGGGCGGACCATTGTTAGCTACAGCGTGATGCCGTGTTGCGGTGGCAATGACAACTGCGGGCTTAGCAGCGGATACAGGGCGCGAAGGCGTCCTATTGCTCTCCCTTTCACATCACGGATGTGATGCTTCCAGGTGAGCCTGCGGTCTAGGGTGACCCCTCCCTAGGTATTTCGCCGTCCCACTCCATGGGATAGGTTCTCGCAGGATTTCGACTGGCGTAAGCCCTGTCTGCTCGTTGTCAGTGTTATATATGTCCGTTATTCGGGCTTCGATTCCCTGCGCCGACGGTCCGATTGCGGCCGCCGACCATCCATCAGAACCACCTGATGATGGAGGAAAGGTTATTCACCGAAATATCATGGGACTTCAGCGATCGCATCTGGCTCTACACCCGAGAGCCTTGGAAACAACACATACGCCGGGTAAGCCTCCGATCACATATAAATTATTGGTGCTCGTACGGTGGGTGCTTCCGTAACCAAAGGAGGCGAAATGTTTGGTGTTTCAGGATACACTGATCGAAGATTTATACCACATATAGAGAAAGCGGAAAAACATCCGCTAAGTCACAGAGCACACGAATGTGTGTGTCAAGTCATCGTGGCGGACGGTCATTTAAGAGGATTGTGACGGAAAATAGGCGGGCGATACTTGCAATAGTCGCTGCAGAACTGAATGTCGTACTTGCGAACCCTTTCAGCTCCAACACAACACAAAGGGAGCTCCTTCAGCAGGCAACTGCAGGGCGACCTGTATTTCCAAAACCAGGCATTAGTTATCAATTGGTCGTAACAGGAAAACCTGCTGCCGAAGCCATAAAATCTGGACTGTGGAACAACAGAAGAATGTCTTTTCTACGGATGAGTTTTATTTCAAACTGTTTCCAACCCCTGACCGAGCTTACGTCCCAAGAGTGAAGCGCGGTGCTGTTTCGGTGATGGTATGGACAGCCATAATGTGGTATCCTATGGGCCCCTTTGGTCACTGTGTAACGCCGCATTATTGCCAAGGATTATGTGACCATTTTGCTTCATCAGGTCCCTCCCATGGCTCAATATTCGTTTCTCAATGATGCTAATGTGTCCGAAGACGACAAGGGTCCCCTTCTCACAGCGTGCATCGTCCAGGCTGTGTTTTGTGATCACGAGGATGAACTGTCGCATCTCTCCTGCCACTACAGTAACAAGATCTCAATATTATTGAGCCTTTGTGGCCTACTTTTTAGGGAAGTGTGGTTGATCGCTATGCACATCCATCACCTTTACATGAACTTGCCACTATGTTGCGGGAAGAGTGATAAAAACAGCTCTGAGCGCTGTGGGACTTAACATCTGAGGTCATCAGTCCCCTAGAACTTAGAACTATTTAAACCTACCTAACCTAAGGACATCACACACATCCATGCCCGAGGCAGGATTCGAACCTGCGACCATAGTGGTCGCGCGGTTCCAGACTGAAGCGCCTAGAACCGCTCGGCCACAAGGACCGGCAGAGTGATAAAAGATTCACTTAAAAACCGTACAGAACCATATCAAGACGAATGGAAACTGTTATGAATGTCAACGCTTTTCCTACAGCGTGATAGGCGTGGTAATGTTTTTTGTGGTTGCATAGCTTTGTTCAAGCGCTTTTGTACATAAAAAGTGAGCAAAGTGAATGTGCGGTACTAACTAAGAAGTAATGAATTTAGTGCAGTACTACTACTACTACTACTTGTGCTACTGCTGCTGTTAATACCACTGTTAATAATAACAATAATAATAATAGTGATAACTCCTCTATTACCGGTCTTAAGCCCAGGCCCCTGTCTAGCAAGTGACAGGGAAGGAGGAGGGGGAGGAGTAACAGCCTCGTTAAAAACCCTGTGTCCGTCTGGCTCCGGATGATAGTACCCCGTGAAAGCCCCTGCCTAGTGTTACAGACGAAACCCAGCCAATGGTCTCGAACTCGGAAGAGGAAATCTGAGATCTGGAGAGAACGGAAGAGCCTAGCGGAGTGAACCACGAACAGAAAGTCAAATTTCTGACTAACAGTCCGACCTTATTTTGGAATTCAATTCCTTACTTTAAATGTAATGCAATTTCAGTTGCAGCATGGGAAGTCTGGAAAATGAATGCACTACCCCAGATGGTAACTTGAGAGAGGACTCCACCATTGCGTCAAGCACTGCATTGGGACCAAGGGTTCTGCGCAGTACCAACAACTGCAATCAGAGGGTTGAATCAGAGCAACCTTGGAATTTTTCTAAAATATAATTCGAAAAGAAATTCTTTCTAGGCGAATCAATGTAAATCCTCTAACCAAAACTGGTAAACAAAAAGAACTAGAAATGGTTTTAGAGAATAACAAAATTCAAATTTAAGCAGTTCAAGTAACTTGGTTTCTAGATGAAAACGTAGTAGATACTTGTAACTATAGAATATTCAAAATCAAATCAACACTCAAAATTATGAATCAGATGCCATTATTAGGTACAGCTTTCTATGTTCATAAAGGTATAATAGGAAATATGACAGAATTTATATCCATCTGAGACAGAACATCTTTCCTAACAGTTAGATGCAAAAACAAGATATACACACTTGCTAATTGCCATGGACCAAGAAATGAAGACAACAGGAAAAAAACCACAAAAACAGAGAAATTCTCGGATATTTTAGAAACTGAAATATCTAAAATCCAAACATGAACACCATATTATTATTAGGCGATTTCAGTGCACAAATAGACACAGAGAAGAAATTTATAAATTTAGTAGGTCAATATTCAGCTCATAGAAGAATCAACGCATATGGCTGAGGCTAATCAGTTTGTGTCAAAACTCTCACCTGAAACTACTGTCAACCATCTTTAGGAAACTCCCAAGAAAAGATAAAACGCGGATACCTCCCAATCCAGTATTAAGAAAATTTCAGTTATATCACGTGGATAGTTCGCAAACAAGTGCAATGGAAATTATGACTGTGAAACTAATAAGGAATGGTGAATCTGATTCTGATCATTACCTCTTTAAAATTAAAGTGAAGCTCCTACCTAATAAAGAAGAAAGAAAGTCACAAAGTATGATAACATATAAAATAGACAGACTTACTGTAACAAGAACTAGAGCTCCCTCAGAACAGGCCTTGGAAGGTGCAAAGGGTATCGACCGGCCGCCGTGTCATCCTGAACCACAGGCGTCACTGGATGTGGATATGGAGGGAGACATGATGTTCGAATACGTGTGCTCGCACTGTGTAACAACGTCACGACTGTGTTTAACAGTATTGACAACGACATGCAAATGTGTCAGCTTACATTACGTTGACATTGCTTAAAGCCATAATATCAGCACTTGATTATGGCCAAAGGCCGAATTTGCAATAGTGTAATACAAACTTATAACAGTCGCTGGCGTAAAGGTGATGCCCATCAAAAAACGTTAGAGATCAGTTACTTCAAAGAGAGCTCCGAGCCAGACGCCTTGTAACGTGCCTTCCACCGACCCAAACTACTGCCATTTGCGTCTTCAGTGGAGTCAAGCGAAAGCTTATTCGAAGACGTGATAAAAACGTCTATTGTGTTTTCTGATGAAAACTGGTTCTACATATGCATAATGTATAAGTATACAAGTACAGTATCCCTGACAGTTTCTGTACGGTGGGTGCAGCTGTTTCACGTGTCTATATCTCGATTTTGTGAACGTCTCTATTGCAAAGTCTCTTCATAAGTTTATAGACGGCTATTTTTTTCGTTTGCATCCGTTTGCTTGTCGCTGTTGAAAGATGCCAAAAGCGCTGCCAGGTGTCAGGGACTTTCGTAAGCTGACTAGACCCTAGGAGTGTCTTAGTAGTAAAAAGTAAATGCTTGTATTAAAGCTTCATGCATGAACGGCATTTTTTGACGCATGTCAGTGTTTATGACGTCATATCTCTTGAAATTTATGTTGTAATCTTACATGTGTGTAATTACATTCAGCGGAATATGTGAATACCATCTGCGACATATGTTACGGATAGAGGTAGCAGTAAGGAAATAACAAATTTAAACGTCATGCACGATGCGGCAGTTTTTCACACATTTCATTGTCATACTCGTCATACTCCCGAACTCTGATAGGTAGTTGGTTCTTACTCCCACAGCGACTATTACCTGACAAAAAGGGATATGTGTACCAGGTTTGGTTGAAGTCGGTGGAGTGGTTTAGGAGGAAATGTCGAACATACATACATACATACATACGTACATTTCTGTAATATGTGACGATAACAGAAAAACGCAAATGAGAAATTACTCTTCAACAAAATAATACGTCACAGTAACTAAAACAAGTCATGAGGCTCAGGTAGTTTTTGGATTCCATGACTGCTGAAAGCTACTTGGTCGGAGATAAAGATGTCGTCAACCCAGGTTTAAATTGCGTTTTCGTCCACAAATAAATTTTGTTGATAGTTGTTCGATAAACAGCAAGAAAGACAAACGTTTGAGAACCTAAGATAAGAAGAGAAAATTTGGTAGGAATGGTTATCCAGCCGAGCTGGTAGATAGGTTCCTTAGCGAAATCGGCAAAGTGCGAACAGGCGTTCTTATACAGTAGCAACATTTGACGCAATTTCCTGGTCAGTTTTTTTTTTAATTTTGCTACCGCAAGGAGCCTCAGTTGTTGGCAACGGATGCCAGCTGCTATGTGCATAGCCCTTGGATGAAGTTCCTACAGTAAAACACGTTCTTTCTGCCACCAGCGGCATAACATTACGTTTGGGGGTCTCACAAGAGGGAGGCCTCAGACACGGCCAACCAATTCGGCTCAAAATTGGCAGATTGCTTTATACAATCTACAACGAAGGGCTCTAAGATATTTTGGGTCAACACCCGCCCCCCCCCCCCCCCCTGGTTTTTGTGAAAATCACCTCTAAAGGTTATGATGAGCAATCGATCCACAGTTGGTCGGATCGACAGATAATTGTTAATAGAGCATTTTTCATCATCAGGTATGAGGTCCGCAAACGCATACTTTTCCAGATATTAAGGAAAGAAACTTTTACAACTGCCGCTTATGCACTCACATGGTAAACGCCTTTTGGCGAGAGCGCCAATAGCGGAACGGTCGAGGTAAGCCGTCACGGTGGCTCAGCGTGTTCGGTCAGAGAGCTGGTTGGCCTCTGTAATAAAAAAAAAAAAAACGTGAGAAGAAGGATCAACAAACGAACTTGAACGGATGTCATGTGACGTCCCCAACGACAAAACACAACGATCAAGAACGAACAAAATGGAAAAAAAAGGTAACTGGCTGGGAAGCGGAGAACCCGTGTTCGAATCACGAGGAAACTGTATGGTTTTAATTTTTTTTTAATCGTAGTTTTTCGTATCAGAATTCGTAGGGATAGGAGGGTTAATAAGGTACGCAACTCAACACGGAATAATGATAGCAATAAGGTAGGCAAACTAATTTCCCAAACGACGTCGATTAGTAAAGAATTACTCTTTTATGCCTTGTCACATGAAACCCAAGTAAGAGTGCTGCGGGTTCCTCACGAGGGACCACAGATCGGCAACCGCGCGACCTGGTTTACAGAGGGACGGGACAGAATGCACACGCGGAGAGTTATATTGTCAAGGTTGCATGTTCGTCTTACCATAGCTGTGAACCTCGAAGAGTGAGGGTGTCCAGTACGAACCCTATAGAATTCAATTGGGGAGAGTTGTTTTCCGTCATTAGCTTGCCGCGAACTACGAAGATATATGTAATGATTTGTCATCTTTAATCCGGCGAATAAAATATGTTTTGTGAAAAAATACAGTGATCTCCCGTAAATCACATGTGACTTGTACAGTATTCAGTTTGTAGTAATTACCTTTTCTGTTTATGCCGTAGTAACTACACTCCTGGAAATGGAAAAAAGAACACATTGACACCGGTGTGTCAGACCCACCATACTTGCTCCGGACACTGCGAGAGGGCTGTACAAGCAATGATCACACGCACGGCACAGCGGACACACCAGGAACCGCGGTGTTGGCCGTCGAATGGCGCTAGCTGCGCAGCATTTGTGCACCGCCGCCGTCAGTGTCAGCCAGTTTGCCGTGGCATACGGAGCTCCATCGCAGTCTTTAACACTGGTAGCATGCCGCGACAGCGTGGACGTGAACCGTATGTGCAGTTGACGGACTTTGAGCGAGGGCGTATAGTGGGCATGCGGGAGGCCGGGTGGACGTACCGCCGAATTGCTCAACACGTGGGGCGTGAGGTCTCCACAGTACATCGATGTTGTCGCCAGTGGTCGGCGGAAGGTGCACGTGCCCGTCGACCTGGGACCGGACCGCAGCGACGCACGGATGCACGCCAAGACCGTAGGATCCTACGCAGTGCCGTAGGGGACCGCACCGCCACTTCCCAGCAAATTAGGGACACTGTTGCTCCTGGGGTATCGGCGAGGACCATTCGCAACCGTCTCCATGAAGCTGGGCTACGGTCCCGCACACCGTTAGGCCGTCTTCCGCTCACGCCCCAACATCGTGCAGCCCGCCTCCAGTGGTGTCGCGACAGGCGTGAATGGAGGGACGAATGGAGACGTGTCGTCTTCAGCGATGAGAGTCGCTTCTGCCTTGGTGCCAATGATGGTCGTATGCGTGTTTGGCGCCGTGCAGGTGAGCGCCACAATCAGGACTGCATACGACCGAGGCACACAGGGCCAACACCCGGCATCATGGTGTGGGGAGCGATCTCCTATATTGGCCGTACACCACTGGTGATCGTCGAGGGGACACTGAATAGTGCACGGTACATCCAAACCGTCATCGAACTTACCATTCCTAGATCGGCAAGGGAACTTGCTGTTCCAACAGGACAATGCACGTCCGCATGTATCCCGTGCCACCCAACGTGCTCTAGAAGGTGTAAGTCAACTACCCTGGCCAGCAAGATCTCCGGATCTGTCCCCCATTGAGCATGTTTGGGACTGGATGAAGCGTCGTCTCACTCGGTCTGCACGTCCAGCACGAACGCTGGTCCAACTGAGGCGCCAGGTGGAAATGGCATGGCAAGCCGTTCCACAGGACTACATCCAGCATCTCTACGATCGTCTCCATGGGAGAATAGCAGCCTGCATTGCTGCGAAAGGTGGATATACACTGTACTAGCGCCGACATTGTGCATGCTCTGTTGCCTGTGTCTATGTGCCTGTGGTTCTGTCAGTGTGATCATGTGATGTATCTGACCCCAGGAATGTGTCAATAAAGTTTCCCCTTCCTGGGACAATGATTTCACGGTGTTCTTATTTCAATTTCCAGGAGTGTAGTTATTGTTTGTTCTGTCATACCTTTCAGTTGCATGATCTGAATAATGGAGGATGTACACCTTCCGACCAGCTCTGAAATATATACACTCATGCTCATAAATTAAGGATAGTTGCATAATGTGGTACCACACAACGTGGTACTACACAAAACTGGCACTAATAGCATAGGCATATAGGGAACACACATGACGCAGACCTCTAAGTCCACGGTATTGGTGAAAAGGTGAGAAAACCGTCCCGAAACACATGTGCTGCAAAACGCCACTGTTTCCTGCGCATGTACCCCGACATCAATATGGGATATGATCACCATGCACACGTACACATGCTGCACAGCGGGTTGGCATACTCTGGATCAGGTGGTCGAGCAGCTCCTTGGGTATAGCCTCCCATTCTTGCACCAGTGCATGTAGGGGCTCCTTAAGTGTCCTAGGGGTTTGAAGACGTGCAGCGATACGTCGACCGAGAGCATCCCAGACGTGCTCGATGGGGTTTAGATGTGGAGAACGGGATGACCACTCCATTCGCCTGATATCTTCTGTTTCAAGGTACTCCTCCACGATGACAGCTCGATGGGGCCGTGCATTATCATCCATCAGTAGGAAGGTGGGGCCCACTGAAAAGTCGGACACACTTGTGAAAAATGACGTCCCGAGACACCTGACCTGTGCCAGTGTATGTGCACCAATCCACCCTACGTCATCAAACCGCGACCTCCATACAGGCCCCTTTCAAGGACATTAAGGGGTCGGTAACTGGTTGCTGGTTCACGCCAGATGAAAACCCGGCGAGAATCACTGTTCAGACTATACCTGGACTCGTCCGAGTACATAACCTAGGACCACTGTCCCAATGACCATGTACTGTGTTCTTGAAACCAGGCTTTACGGGCTCTCTTGTGACTAGGGGTCAGTGGAACGCACCTTGCAGGTCTCCAGGCGAATAAACCATGTCTGTTCAGTCGTCTGTAGACCGTGTGTCTGGAGACAACTGTCCCAGCGGCTGCTGTAAGGTCCCAAGCAAGGCTACCTGCAGTAATCCGTGGCCGTCCTCGGGCACTGATGGTGAAATATTGGTCTACTTGTGGTGTTAAACGCTGTGGACGTCTCGTACTGTAGCGTCTGGACATGTTTCCTGTCTGCTGGAATCGTTGCCATAATCTTGAGATCACACTTTGTTGTACACTTAGGGCCCGTGCTACGAACTGTTGTTTGAGCAGCCTCCAGTCGCCCTAGTATTCTACCCCTCATAACGTTATCTTTGAGCCATTTTCAACACACAGTCACCATTAGCACGTCTGAAAACGTCTGCACACTTATTCGCTGCTCCGTACTCCGACATGCACCAACACACCTCTGCGTATGTGGACTGCTGCCAGCGCCACCGTGCGACGACAGCAGGTCAAATGCACCGCATGGTCATACCACGAGGTGATTTAAACCCGCAAACCGCCCACCAAAGCGTTGTTTCACCATTTAGCAGCATTATCTTTAATTTATGAGCATGAGTGTAGTTGGGAGCCTGTCACAGACGACGGCAAGCGGTAAGTTACCGACACTGTGTTTTGATTTGTGAAAGTGTTGCAAGACAGATGTATTATCAATGCATTAGCGGAAGCAGGCAGTTCTGTTTCTCGGCGTTGCATATAGATAGGAGTGGCTTTCGTCGAGTGATTTTTGGAGCTAAAGAACGAAATGGCTTTTGTTGATACTGAATAACCATACCATGAAGGCGAAACAGAAGGTTATACAGTGGAATGTATCACGACTAGTGAAACGCAAAATAAACATAACACTTTGGAAATGTCCACGTCATAAGCATTCTGTGCTGCATCTCTTCCCGATGAGTATTACGAAGCAGCTACTAAACGATTAAACTACGGCGCTATACCCCTTTAAGTAAAAGTAAAGGCGGTAGCGCTAGCAAGGAATCATCCAAATTGCAACCTACAAAGACTGCAAAAGAATGGAGCAACAACAGGCCAGAAAGGAAGATGGACCTAAAAATGTGGGAAAATGATATCGTTAAAGGAGAGACAAGATACGACAAATACCAGGCCATAAATAAGTGGACGTACGACCGATTTGTTGAATCCCGTCGTTGTAACGAGAATGTAACAACGAGAATACTCTAGGAGTGGGCTGCAAGTGCAGCGCTTTAATATACGACCAACAAGGATGTTACGTTTGCTGCATCATTATCTTGGGCAAGAAATTTCAAACCGGAATATAAAATTCGTCAGCGGTACGTCACTAAATATGTCTCCCACAAGGAGGTAGAAAATATAGAAGATATACAGAAAGTGGCTGCCCTTTTCAGCACGAAAACGGCGTCTCTTGTAACCGCTTTTAATTGTGATTACGTGATCAACATCGATCAAACAGGATGCGAGTATCGGGTTATTTATTTATTTATTTCGAGTCAAAAACATTACAACAATATTTACAATATATACAATATAACAAATCAGGTCAAATCATAAAAGAACAAACTAAACGGTATTAGCCCAAAATTGTGCAACGGCAGCAGCATTGTCTGAAACATCAACAAGCTCTTGTGTGGAACATGATACAGGACATCTAGGACAGTTAATTAAATGTTTGGTTGTCTGTTCTTCTCCGCAGTCACACAAGGTGGAAGATTCCTTCATGAAGCCCCATTTAAACAGATTGTCCTTAGTTCGTCCGACGCCACTCCTGAGCCGATTTAGAGACTTCCACACTGTCCAGACTTGATTTCCACCAGGAGGAAGGGTCTCAGAAGGAGTCATCCAATCGTTACTGTCAGATTTTGCTGTCCACTGAGATAGTCTGGCTGCTCCAGTCCGACCGGTGAGGGGTGTAGTAGTTCTCATGAAGCTCCTCCTAGATTTGAGTCTACTAATTGGTAGCTGGTATCCATGTAGCAGGTGATCGGTGTTATGATCTGCTTTATGTCTCTCAAGTTTGGCTGCGACTTCACGCCTTATGTCTGGAGGAGCAATACCTGCTAGTTTATGGAGTTTATCAATAGGTGTAGCTTTGAGGCATCCCGTTACTGTCCTGCAGGTTTCGTTCAGGGCCACATCAACCTGCTTTGCATGAGATGACTTGTACCATACAGGACATGCGTATTCAGCTGCGGAATAACACAAGGCCAAGGCTGATGTTCTTAGTAGTTTGGGATCTGCACCCCAAACGCTGCCAGTGAGCTTCCGCAGGATGTTGTTACGAGCAGCAACTTTCTGCTTGGTGTTAGTGCAGTGTTTTCTGTAGGTCAACGTTCGATCTAAGGTGACACCCAGATATTTGGGGTAGAAACAATGTTCAAGCTCTTGATCTTCCCAAAACACTGTAAGTTTTCTATAGGCCTCTCGATTGCGTAGGTGGAAAGCACAAACTTGAGTTTTAGCAGGGTTCGGTCTTAAGTTATTGACTCTGTAGTACTCAGATAGGTCCTTGAGAGCAACAGTAACGTTATCGCATAAGGGAGAAAAACTAACCCTTTACAGTCTCTGGAAAAGTGTTACCTAAGGTTTTCCTGTGTTTACAAGAAACGAATGTCACATTTGGTCCTCGCTGAAAATGTTTCCATTACTTACTCCAAATCGGGAAATTAACAAATGCGATTTACAGAACATTTCTTGAGAATGTTTTAAAACCATACGTTGCTGATAACAAGTTTTGTCTAATATTCGATTCCTGGGGTGGACAGACTAATACTCTGATATATGACACCATGTTTATGGATGACGAGGGTCAACCGACGTGCACAGTAAAACTAATACCGCCAAACTGCAAACCTGCGTGCCAGCCGTGTGACGTTTATTTCTGTCGCCAGGTTAAAAACTTTATTTAGAGGCTACAGAATTGAAGTGTCCTTCTGTAAACCCCTCGGGAATTGCACAACCACATGGATGCAATATCTATTCACAACATAATTGATAAGCAACTTTCACCACCAATTTTTCAGGGAATGATATCGTATGCGTGATACGCATCAAAATTAATTCCCGAAAAAGACATAGTTTTAAACGTAAACCAAGTTTGTTTCCCGCCGACTCTTGGGAAAGAATAGTGCAGTTTTCGAAATACTGCATTCATTAGATGCTCTCGGTGCCGTGAGTATACTTGTTTCGGATGTTTATATGACAAGTGCCATCCATATAGCTGTTCGAAGAAAAGTGATGAACGTAACAGTGACTGGAAGAGCTATTGTAAAGTGACCTGGAGTAGCATTTTAGTTGTTTACTGTCCCAATAGCTTCGAGAAATTTATTTGCCAACCTTTTTATCATTCCTTATCAATTTACTTACCTTATTAACCCTCCTATCCTTAGCAATTGAGACTGGAAAAATACGAACGAGAGAAATGACGTCCGTTAGGTTTCCACGAGATTCGAACACGGGTTCTCCGCTTCACAGCTAGTTACCTTGGCTGTTGCGCTATCGGCAACGAGGCGCAAAATGTTTAATTCCTTAATAATTCTTCGTCGTTTTGGAAATTAGTTTGCCTGACTTATTACTGTTACTATTCCGTGTTGAGTTGCGTACCATATTAACCCTCCTATCCCTACGAATTCTGATACGAAAACAACAGTTTAAAAAAAATGAAAACCGTACACTATCCTCGAGGTTCGAACACGGGTTCTCCGCTTCCCAGCTAATTGCCTCAGCTGTTGCGTTATGGCACTCTCCCCGAAAAGCGTTTAGCACGTGGATACAGAAGCGGCAGTTTAAAAGTTTCTTTCTAGATTTCTGGAAAAGTGTGTATTTGTGGACCCCATACCTATTGATGAAAAGTGCTCTATTTATATTTATCTATCGATAACGCAAATTTTGGGTCGATTTTTCGTCATAACCTTTAGGGGTTATTTTCTCAAAAACGGGAGGGTGTTGAAGCAAAATATCTTAGAGTCCCTCGTTTTAGTTTGTACACAAGCGACCTGCCAAATCTGAGCCGAATGTGACATGTTAAGAACGGTGACTGTGCCCTGTCTTTGACGTCTCTGTGAAGTTAACTTTCAAGAAGATAACTCAAGACAGTACGTTCGCGTTGCTATCTTGAACGAGCTCTATTCAGAGAGTGTTCGACTGTTGACCTGGCCGGTACTACATCTATGCGCAGAGTGGTCGATTACTCACCTGGCAGCACGCTTCACAAGCGCCTCACGGCTTGAAATCATCCGGTCAGGCTGCTGCGATACTGGCGCTCCAGCACTTGCCGGATACTGCTACTGATGAACTGTAGCATAGAGTTTACACATCATGAAATCACTACTGTTATCTGTCATTCATGATCAGTTGGACTAGATTAGAGAGACCGTTTATCGAGAAATGATAGCTTTGTGTAGTAATTTTGCATTCTTCTTCTTCCTCAATTACCTGCAAATATAATTGTTTACTGTCACTGCTATATTTTACACATACCGTGTGTAAAATTTCGTTGTTTGCTAACCTTCCCGGGGCTACAGTGTTCGGCTCTACTTAGTGACAAGTTGTAGCGCAATATTGTGTGACATGAGCTGAGCCATCTTTCTGAAAAGAGAAAAAGTACATGGTTGGAGGGGTAATAGTGATTCTGAATTTCATATGCACATCTGCCTTCTTCCGCCTGGTTTCAGAGATATAACATATTCAGTAAGATTTTTGTACGCTTCTCTTAAATAACTCGAAAGCCGCACCCTCCAGCGGTGGACTCAAGGACTGACAGTTTGTGCGAAAAGAGTGCGACAATAATAAAAATTTCGCACGTCGCCCATGGGCTGTACCATAGGCAGTTTTTGCAGGTCAGTTCCAGGTTGTTACACGACTTCATAGATCACCAGTGTACTGTATCAAATTGTTCGTCTAGACCTCCTCTACACTATTGTAGAACGTTGTAAACAATGATAATTTTGAATATTACAGAAAATAAATAACAATTTGCGTTACATGTGTTCTACCTCGGAAACCATTCGCTATGGGGCATATGTTCATAAGAACTTTTTTGTTCATACCACTAATATTGACACGCCTCAAAATATGGTTTTAATTAAAGTGGTGCTACTTACGAAGGCCCATTGTGGGCTGTGATGATCGTATAGCAGCGAAACTGCTAATGAATTAACGTGGTAGCGATTCATGCTTCTACTTTTGGCCACCAGATGAAAATATGGCACTGTATCACTGTCTGCATGGCGGTATGACATTCACGCTGTCATTCGACAAACCATAACCTGAGTGAACAGTATGGACTTCGAAAAGAGAGGCTATGCATGTTAGTGAAACTGTTTTATGTGTTCCGTAGCAACTACAGTGCTGCATTGACAAAGTATCGCCGACTGAAAGCTCTGAGGAGAGAACCGATGTCATTAAATGGTGTAAAGAAGATGATAATGAAATTAGAAAACACGAGTGAGCTTGGTGCGGCACCTGGAAGAGGAAGGCCTCCTATCCCGGTGGAAGATATTCACGACGGTGCGGTTGCCGCAACTCACCACGCCTCACGTGCCGCGGGTAGTGTTGTGGCTCGTGCAGTGTCACGAGAATTGCCCATCCCATGGTCAGCAGTACGGAAAGTTTCGCGGTCTGTTTTACGCTGGTATCCGTACAAGATCCAGACGGTGCAGCGACTGAAATCTCATGACCCGCAGCCAAGTTCCGAATTGCTCGTCGGTTTCTGGCACGGATTGAAGTTGATGACACGTGGCCCGGTAATATTCTAAGGAGCGACGAGGCTCATTTTACACTACAGGATGCAGTGAATTCACTGAACTGCCCCAGTTGGAGTACTGTTAAGCCGCTCGTTGTGCACCAGTAGCCATTGCACTCGCCCCGTATGTGAATGTGTGATGTGGATTCACAAACACCTTCCCTCTCCGTCCTATCTTACCTGAAGACAATGCACCAAGAGGACCTATAAGGTGTACCGTGATGTCTGCACCTTATGGAGACCTCGTTCTGCAGCTTATGATCCCTGCTTTGGAAGAGTGTAACTGTGTAGAAACCACTGCTTTCATGCAAGATGGAGCAACACTTCATGTCGGTTGTCCAGTGAAAAATCTGCTGAAGGGGGGACGTTGAGGAAAAACACACACTATTTCAAAAATGCACCAAATCCACAGTTTTGGAGATATGTCAATGCAATGTTGAACCACGCTTTATATGAAAGTAACACATTTATATATAAAATCCTCTGATTATATATATATTCAACTTTTTATGAATGAAATTCTAAGTTTCTTTTTCAAAAAATAATGTTTGTTCCTTTTTCTCAGGTATTCAAGAGATTTCTACAAACATTTCTCTGTTTCATCTCTTTATATGTTGTAAGTTCTCTCATGAGGTTTTTGGAATAGGTCAAATAGGAGAATTTTCATAATTTTTTAATTATAATTCCACAAGTACAATTTTAAATTCATGCAAAATTCCAAGCACTTTGCCCCATACCTCAGCTTGCAATCAGAATTTCAAAATTTTCTCTTGAAACAACGTTTCTTAGTTTTACAGAAATATGTGTACAAAATTTCATAATTCTAGAATTCATAGAATCTGAGGAAAAGGTACATAAACTTTAAAAACTAACATTTCCGGAAATGCTATTTAAAGTTCAACTTAACTTTTTTCCTTATGCCACTTCTTCAGAAGGTATCACATTTGTACTCTGGGTCGTTTTTCCCTTAAAGGCTTCTCTTCTGGTTTCTTGTTGTCAATCTTCTTTCCTTTACCAGATCTTCAACTGACTTTGCAGCTGCAGAGATGTGCTGTAAATCTATTTTTCTCAGGATGTCTTGAGTAAAATTTGCTATCTTGAAGCCCATTCTCTCTAACACCTTCATCCTCCTCACGTTCCCATCATTAAATCCAATAACTGCATCATAAGTTGCAATTCCGACAACTGTAGCAGATACAAATGTGTTTTTAGGGTATCGTTTCCATATGAGTGAATTTAGAGACTCATTTGGATTTTGGGCTTTGACATGAACACACTTTTTGAGAAGTGAAGCATAGACCAGAGGTGATCTATAAAACCGAAGAGCATGTATCACAGCCTTCTAGATACGTTTGGTTGAAAGTAATACACAGAATCGTTGTTCACTGAGCTGCTACTGAAGTGCTGCTTCAAAACGCGGGCGTGGCAGGGAGGCCGCGTCACACTTTTAATTAATTTTCAGGCATTTTGTATGCGATTTCAACATTGAAACTTTGGGATCTTATTGTCCATAAGTTGTACTCACAAATAAAAAATAAATCGAAAATTGACATTTTTATGTCAATTTCATCAACGTGCCCCCTTAATGCAACCTTCCACGAACGTATTATCTCCAGAAGTTTTCCAGATGGATGGCCTGTAGGATGTCCTGATCTGAATCCATCTGACTTTTGGCTCCTGGGATATCTAAAAAAATGGTGCAAATGGCTCTGAGCACTATGGGACTTAACTACTGTGGTCATCAGTCCCCTAGAACCTAGAACTACTTAAACCTAACTAACCTAAGGACATCACACACATCCATGCCCGAGGCAGGATTCGAACCTGCGACCGTAGCAGTCGCGCGGTTCCGGACTGCGCGCCTAGAACCGCTAGACCACCGCGGCCGGCTGGATATCTAAAAGAACCTTGTTTACCAGGGACACGTGCGGTCTCCATCTGATCTGGAGGACCGTATACAGGAACATGTAGCTCAGATTCCTCCGGAACTGCTGCGAACAACTGTTGATGACGTCGTTTTACGGGTGCAGCATGTGTTTAAAAAGATGACTTCAGGTATGAAAACTTCGGAAAAGAAAATGGCAAGAAGCCTACTGAGTGCTGGACACTGCAGAACGCATCGAGACTGGAGCAATACCATCGTAACATTCGAAAGTATTCACTAGAGGGTATGTCAAAGAGGATCATCCGATTTAAAATATCACATCTATTATGTTGTTTGACATATGTACATGAATAACGTATTGTTGGAACGACCAAATTCTCGAGTTTCACATGGTTCCCGCTAGGTAGCAGCAGTGTGCGCTCACTTCAGTTCTACTAAAAATAATGCGGGACAACAGACTAATAACTATTCAGCGTGACTTTCGTGCTAGGTATGGTGTGGATCGACCTACAGCACAGAGCATTAGACGATGGCATGAACAATTCCGAGAAACAGATTGTTTGTGTAAAGGCAAATGGCCAGGGCCATCTCCGAGTGTCTTACACAGGCGTCGAACGCATCCACCATCATTTCACAAGGAGTCCTCAGAAACCCGTTCGCCGTGCAGCTCGACAGCTCAACATGTCCCCGATGTGTGTCTAGTGTGTCCTGCATCGACGTTTACACATGAAACCACGCAAAATTCAGTTGCTGCGAACTCTTCGAGAAGGTGACAAACAACAACCTGTGGAGTCCTGTAATTTCGTTCTTGGCAAGATGGAGAATGACAGTTTTCTTCCACGCTTAGTGTTTAGTAACGAGGCAACATTCCATTTGAATGGAAAGGTGAACCACCATAATGCCAGAATATGGGATACGGAACAACCACATGAAGTTGTACAACATGAGAAGGACTCCCCAAAATTTAATATGCTTTGTGCAGTTCTACGGGAAAAAGTGTATGGTCCATTTTTCTTTGCCGAGACCACTGTTACAGGAAGCACATATCTCGATATGCTTGAGAGCTTTCTTTTCCCACAGCTAGAGACGATTCGAACAACTTCATTTACCAACTGGATGGGGCACCGCCACACTGGCATCTGGAAGTGCGGGCATTATTAAATCAAAGGATTACTGAACAATGGATCGGTCGCACTGAACCCGACGGTTCAGTCTTACGTTACTGGCCTCCAAGATGAACGGACCAGACTGTATGTGATTATTTCTTGTGGGGGTTTATTAAAGACCCTGTTTATGTGCTTCCGTTACCAAAAACAATGAATGAACTGAGAGATCGCATGGATTAGATTAGATTAGATTTACTTTCATTCCAATTGATCCGTAGTGAGGAGGTCCTCCAGGATGTAGAACATGTCAGCTGTGGAGGCTGTATCTCAAGACACGCTCGCCGTAGTTTGGGAACAATTTGAATACTGCATTGACATATGCTGTGCATCTCGAGAGGCACATATTGAACACGTATGAAACTGTATGTAAAAAAGAAAAAAAAAAAACTTTTGAGTTTCTCGTTTCTCAAAAAACAAAAATCACTGTATATGTTTATTAATTTCAGAAATATAGACGTGTCAGATCCGATGATTACAGTGAAATAAGAAAAACGCAAAAAAGTGCTCACTGTGTTAATGTTCATGATTTGAAGTTAGATACTCATCATTTGATGAAATATATTTTTAGTAAAGTCAGCCTAAATACCTTATAATGTAGCTGTTTGTGCCCAATTATCCTTTTGATCATAGCATCTCGATGTGCTTCCTTGTATATCTCGATGGTTAAAATCAGTATGTTTACACAGTGCCTTTATCTTCACAGTGCAATGTCCTTCAGGCAAGCTTGCAGGAACAGACAATCTGTTACAGCCGTGGTAAACATTTCGGAATAGTTTCGGATTCTGCAAATATACATTGACTTCAGTTGTTTGCGACACATTAAAATTTGTGCCAGATTGAGACCAGAGGCGCGTTAGGGCAGCCGAAGCGCGTAAGGTGACCAGTCACGGTAAGTGGGGAAATCCGAGTTCGAATGCTAGTCCGGCAGAAGTTCCCATGTGTCGCAAACAGCTGAAGTCAATGCACAGTCGCAGAATGCGAAACTACTTCGTAGTGCTTGTATACAAATTCACTTACACTCTTCGGTGACCGAGCGAGGTGGCGCAGTGGTTAGACACTGGACTCGCATTCGGGAGGACGACGGTTCAATCCCGCGTCCGGCCATCCTGATTTAGGTTTTCCGTGATTTCCCTAAATCGCTCCAGGCAAATGCCGGGATGGTTCCTTTCAAAGGGCACGGCCGACTTCCTTCCCGTCCTTCCCTAATCCGATGAGACCGATGACTTCGCCGTCTGGTCTCCTTCCCCGAAACAACCAACCAACTCTTCGGTGATTGACTTAATTGTCAGACGAAGATTTGAGACGTGCTCTCAATACTTAAAAAATGACTTATTCTTAGCAACGTACACAATGTTTATAATTTACTCTTCATTTCGTAATCATCAACAGTGGTTTTGAATTAGTCTACTGGCATAATGGTAAAAATTGTCAAATTTAGAGACAGGAATCTCAAATACGGACACGAGTAACTTAATACACAAAAATTTAGCCAGTTATTTCTCCCATCCCCAGCTGTTCAACACAAGCCTCTTCACTGAGGAACAAACAGACAATTTTACAGACATTTGCTTTTCCATAGTAGTTGTTGTTTTTATGGCGTATAGGAAAGGTATACGACTTGGATATGGCAACGTGGACGGCAATATATTGCTAATGTTGTGGGAATTCTAGTCCTCTTTGTTTTTCTCAGTCACAATAGCGGCGTATGGTTGAAGCATTCTACCAAGTAAAACCACCATCTTCTTGTTAGTCCAACGACTGTTTTCATCAATATTTTTTCGCGTTTGCAAAACGCACATGCTTTTATTCCTATTGATGAAACGGAAGATTTTTGAAAAGAGAGACAACGCTAATTAACGAGCAGAACTTGTAGCGAGCGGGTGGGATAATTTCGCAGAACGCCCTGATCAACTGGAAGTTTCTGCAACAGCTGCCTAACTTATATATTATTTATGTTAACCAGCTTAATTTATCTTTCGAAGTGTTTTACGTCTTAAGCAAAAGTAAGGAAAGTTTCATTGAACAGTGCCCTGAAGATACTGTATGCTCACAATGGATTAATTAACTGCCGTAACAGGATAAAGACAGGTATCTGGGATAGCCACCCGAAGGGATAAGAAACTTTGACGACGATCGTATAAGCTGTGGATGTAAACAGCCGAGAGAAAAACAGAGGACTGGAAGGCAAGATAATTAATGAGAAAGTTGATTCGCCCACGCTATAGCCCAGTTAAGCCACCGCGGTACCTCGTATTGGGGGAGACCATTCTGGAGTTGTAGGCAGGAGAAAACCTCTTGGGATGAGCAGGCAATCAATACCTCATCCATGCTGGTCAGAGCATGTCATCTATGAGGGATGTATTTAATTTCTAATGGATCTGCAATATGGAAGAGGACAGCGGCTCGTCTTTTCCAAAAGAGAAAGTAAGCTTTTAAAATTGTAGTATCAAATGACAACTATGAAACCATGATTTAATACTGATTCGGTCTATAGCTGATACTGTGTTGACATCGCCATGTGGTAAGCTGAATCGATCAGGTCTGCTGCGAAAAATTATATCCGTTTTTTATACATCATTTCTGGGTGACATTTGTCAGCAAACGTAAATAAACGTAATGCACTGCTCACAGATAGGTGGAAAAGCTAATTTACGATAAATATCTGGAAACAGTCACAGCCGTTAAATATCCGGGAGTAGCTATCTGGAACGATCTAAAGTGGAACGTTATGACGGTTCTGTTTTTCTTGCTGCTAATACTGCTCAAGAACCCCCAAAGACGTATTGAACCTGATAGGTTGCTTACCCCAGGTAGATTCCTAAAATGTACGGTACTACTTGAGCCTTAGGCTCCAGACTGCAGCGACAAACGAAAATTTGTACCAAAGCGAGGATTTCATCGCGTTTCTTCTGCGCACTAACTACTACACCAACTTGGCACAGTGATTTTCAACAACTGTATCTACTATCCCTACACTCCTGTGTCTTCAAACCTGACTCGCGAATGGCAGTTTGGAGTGAGGAGCGAAGCGTGCTAGCATAATTTGTGCAGTTGTGCAAAGCCGAGTGGCGCTGTCGTTAGTGCATCTCCCTAGTAAGTAGGAGACATAGGTTCGAATCACACCCTTGGTACAAATTTTCATTCATCACTTCAGTCTGTACATATACCTCGTACATGTTTGATACTTCAAAAGGTGTCTGGAACCATATAGTTTCAGTTGATTGAATCTGTATTTATGGAGGTTTATTTGAGGAACCACTAATGACTTATTATATAATCAATTTCGGTACTAGCAACCTCCTGCAAAATATTCCAAAATTACATTACACGTGCGTTATAACAGTATTACTGTATGTTAAAAGTCGTCAAGCCTCTACTGGTCATGAGATCAGATTAAAATTCCTTACCAGTTACAAGATCAGACTGAAATTCTCAGGCATAATCCAGACTATACACGCAATTTCAGTTATTAATTATTATAGAAAAAAATATTAGTATGTTCTGCACTAAGTGTGTCAAATACCATTATAAAATGCTGGCAATCAATTCACATTTGAATTTAGAACCATTTAGAGAGAGAGTGCGTATATTGCTCTCAACTAGCATCAACCATTTATGGCGTCAAGAAAAAACCTCTACGATAAAAACGACACCAAGACATAATAAAATGAGATTCCATGTTCCATCAGTTGTAAAGGATGGTCTGAAAACGGTCTGAAAAGCTTGCAAGGGTGTTGCAGGGTAGGTTGTACTGAGAAGTAATTGCTAAGAAAAAATATCGATACGTCGCTCTGTTTCCTAGTTAATTAGCATTGAAGTTAGCCAATCAGGTAGTCATGGATGCAAATTCGAGCACCCTGCCAGGGGTGATGCCGCCAAACGTGTGCTTAGTTTGGGTTCCTCAAACCGAACAAACATAGCTTCTGCTCACCTAGTTTAAATTTATCACTTCCGAAAAAACAGGTAATGAGCATTTCAACAGCTGGTAAGTCAGAGACCCACAAATGTCTGTGTATTACTACATTTTAGCGCTTAAAAGCGATTGAAGTTGCATGAGAAACTACGTGATTGGTTATCGTGAATGCAGGTACTGTGAGTCTCACGTAAGACTACGTGAAGGAGGTGTTCTACACATATGGATTAACCCACTGTCGTTGGTAACATAGAGAGATAGCAATATGGGACCCAATGTACGCAAATATCTACTGTATTAAATCTCAGCTTCAACCAAGCATGCCTGACGAACCCACTAATCTGCGAGGTACATGTATAAGCTATCGCAACATGTAATATATTGATTATTCCTTGCTTCTGTAGTGTTATCTTGAAAACTTATAAACTTGTAGTGCTCTGTAGTTGTTGGCTTAGCGTTCATATTGGTCATGGTAAGCGCTAAGTTCTTATTCTTTATTAGGCCTACTCCTGTACTACCCATATTTGATTTTGTGTTGATAATCCTGTACTTCAACTTATCTACTTCTCTCCTTAAATCCTCTAACATACTTCCTACCTGTAGAATGCCAATTTTGTTTCTCCTGATCACATTACCCTCCTCAGTAGTCCCCGCCCAGATATCAAAATGAGGAACTGTTTTTCCTCCAGAATGTTTTATCAGAGAGGATGCCATCATAATTAAGCCATATAGTAGAGCCGCATGTCCTGGGAAAATGTAACGACACTTTCAGCCATTCGCAGTACCAACATAGGAATACTGTGTTGGCTAATGTCACAAGGGCAGCCCCTGCAACTACTGACACGTCTGCTACACTTCTTTGGAAACCATGGATCAGTTTGGCCTTTTCACACATACCTCTCTGTTGTTGTTTCACCTGCGGTATGGCCATATGTATCGGTAAGGCACGCACCCCACCCCACGTCGGCAAGGTTCGTGTTTCATGTAATGTAATAACGTGTGCATAATAGATATATGAAAATAATATGAGAGTCTGACAGATTAATTGCTTGAATCCCAAGCAGGGATAATTCATACTCGAAGAAATGTCTTACAAAACAGTCGTTCGGCCAGTTCTAAGATATTGCTCGTCACTCTGCGACAATTACCAGGTAGGGTTGTGGAGACAGAGAAGATGAAAAGAAGATGGGCGCTTTCCATTACGAGTTACTTTACCAAGCGCAGCAGCACCCCTAAGGTAATTATCGAACTCCAGGTGCAGACGCTATGGGACAGGCGTTCTTCATCACCGGATGGAACGCTGTTAAAATTATAAGAGCTTATTTTCGTATAATAACCTGGTAACACATTGCTTCCCCCTAATATACGACTGGCAAAGTATCTACCGCCAAACACTTTAAGGAGCTTTGCAGCATATGTTGTGGATTTAGGTTTCACAGGCGTGCCATTGTGTATTACACCACCTGGATTTACTCAAAGTTCATTAGATGTACTTCCGCAAATAAATATGGTTTTTGTAAATAATTTTGTGTCTTTACTGCATCCAAATCTTTCCAGACATTTCTTGTTTTACGAAATAATCAGAATGACATTAATGTCAATAGCAACAACAGTTTCTGGCGCGACTTGTGCTATAATGTGACGCCTAGCTTTTGCGCCGTTTCTTTAGTAGAGAATCGTTAGTTTTGTTTCACGAAAATAAATCCGGGCCTCTACCTTCGTCAATGTATGGCATCCATACAGCCACCAAAAGCTGCGTATCTTACTACATACTGGCTATGTTGGCCTTTCTCTGAAACTTCATGTATACATTTGTTAGATTACAAGACACAAAATAAGCATTTTTTTCGTAGATATTTATAAGGAGAAATACATCTTCTCGCGGCTTTGGAAACGGCTCACGGAAATTGCATATATTATACGAAGAGATGATGATGTACTGGATACCCTCTGCCACACAACGTAAGGGGCTTTATGTAGTATGGACATAGATACATATGTTGGTGTAGGTAACAAACATTCAAAAGAGGTTTCACGATGTTAATATGGAAGCATTAGTACTGCGATAAGCCATCAACTCTACAGGCATGCACACACCGTCACCTAAGGAGAAGGCCGCGGTGCGCCCGGTATGACGTCACGCATAGTGGTCAGGCTCGACGAGACACTACTGACAGAATCGAGGTGCACGCCCTACAATCTTTCTCAAACTATTTTACAGAATCTATTCGGTAACAGTTTCGTTTCTAAGTTACTTGCACCTCTATATGTCAGCTTTGTGGTGAAGTGGCGTCGTTTCATTAATGATGCTTGATATTGTGAAATTTCACATATGAATAACAAATTCGAAAACGTTGCAGCGAAATGTAGGGGTATCTAAGAAATTGCATTTGCTACATATTAGACCATATGTCAAGACGCAACAGTATTAATGGCATTATCTGACAGTGGGCATTGATTTAAATAAATGGGGCAATTCGAAAGTGTGTGCCAGACAGGGATTCGAACTCTGATATCCTGTTTACTAGGCAGGTGCGCTGATCACTACGCTGCCCAGACACAGTGGTCAAAGCAACTGCACGGATTACCATAGCACATCTCCAGCCAGACTCAAATTTTCAAGTTATTCACGCATTACTGAAGCAGTGTCACTTACCCGTTGTCCTAATTTTTTGCGTCAATTCTCCGATTCTTGTAAAGTGTGTATCCACTCTGAAGTGATCAATGGCTGTGCATGCCTTAATTACACATGTGGTGTCTGTTGTTCCAGACGTGTCAGACATTTTGACCCTGTAGCTACTACGAATCAAGACAAAAAGGAATTAGTGACATTATCTGCCAGAGGGCATTGCTTTAAATGAATGGGGAAATTTGAACATTTGTGCAGGACTGGGACTGTGACCCTGGTCTCCTGATTATTAGGCACAAGTGCTGACTAGTGTGACATCTGGACACAGTGATCGTCGCAGCTGAATGGAACATATGTTGCTAGGTATGAAATGTAGCAAACATCTTGAATTTTTCTTTAAGCTTAGGAGAAGATCAATAATTGTCTCCAGTTTCGAGAAAATGAATCGTTCAAATTCTGAGCACCATGGGACTTAACATTTGAGGTCATCAGTCCCCTAGAACTTAGAACTACTTAAACCTAACTAACCTAAGGACATGACACACATCCATGCCCAAGGCAGGATTCGAACCTGCTACCGTAGCGGTCGCGCCGTTCCAGACTGAAGCGCCTAGAACCGCTCGGCCACTCCGGCAGGCGGGAAAATGAATTTAATGAAGCATGTTCACGGGAATGAAATATTTATAACATCCCTCAGATCTTGAAAGTCGTTCGAGATATAGAAACGAGATTTTGGTCAATGATAACACGCAAAGAGAAGAGCATTTTGCCTTTATCTATGGCGGTATAAGTGAGGCTGCAGTTTTTATTTTACTTTTTTTCAAATCATTACTCAAATTTTGTAAGAATCTACAACAGCTAGTGAATAGAGAATTGTCTAGTATGAAAAACACGAAATTTCTCCTTTTATGTTACTCCAAACAGACATAGTGAAACATACCAAAGAATCGTCATTTTTTTCTGTTTTCCGTCTTTCCCTCAGTTGCTCTAAATTCGTGGAGGCACATACCGACTATGCAACTAAATGAAGGCAGTTTGTTTATTGCCATTCGCGTTTCGCTTCTTTTATTTGGGAAGCATCATCGGTGGCCTGAAATACATGTTTCCTTTATACATACAATAAACGTATCAAGTGGTAGGTACAATATGCTGCTATATTACATTTTGTCGTGTGTTTCTCTTGCTTTTTAGGTTAGCATCAGCTTTTGTACCACAAATTCCGTAATGTGAACTTATCGTTCGGTGTTACTTACGATTACCAGCCCTGTTAACTCATGTATGTGGTTTCTTGTTAGTTTCCACACTCCAGCAGCCGATTTCTGACGTTCTTCCACCCACATTTGTCACATCGCATGTATCACTTGCACTTTCCATTTTGTGGTCAACATATGTGTGATTTCGGTGTGTAGTGTTGTGTGTTTGTCTGTCTTCTGTTTGTTTTTTGTTGTGGTTTTGTTTTGGTGGCTAGCATGAACAGAGAGTTATTACTTCTATGGATTTGGTCTTTGAGTACATTACTTTCCTTTGCAATGGCTCTTTGTATGTGAAAGTTTTCTTGCAGTGTCAGGAGCTTTTTGTTGTGATTATTCACTCTGATAACTGTCACGTCACAGTCCATGTTGGATGGTTCATGTCCGTTTTTTATCAGGTTTTCGGCTAAGGTAGAATGGCTATTTTCATATTTTCAGTTTCTTATATGTTCTTTACATCTAGTTTTAATGTTCATGCTTGTCATCGCCAGATATACTGACTTACATTCTTGGCACTCTAGGTGGCATATACCTGCTCCTTGGTATTTATCTGGTTTGTATGTTGTTTGTAAATGTGACTGGAGTGTGTTTCTTCTTCTGTAAGCTATGTGTAGTCCCTGTTTCCGTAGTGTATTTACTATCTAGTGTGTTGCTTTGTGTTTGTATGTAAGGGTGTACCATTTTTCCCTCTTATTCATGTCATTAGTGTTATTGTTTGGTGTTGCCCTGTGCGTGATGTACTGTCTGTGGGGTTCTTTCGAGTCTGTGTTCTCTGCTTGTTTTGTCTGTTCTTTGGTTGTGTTTTAATTTTTTGGTTCAGTTTATGTACTATATGTGTGCTGTAACCATTGTTTGTAGCTATGGGTTGTACTATTTGTAATTATTTTTCATAGTTTTCTTTGCTGAGTAGTATTTTATTTAATCTGTGTAACATGTGTCGTAGGACCGTTAATTTTTGGTTTTGCAGTTAGGATGGATGAAGCATATGTAATTATGTCTGTGGCTGTTCACTTTGTGAAGATATCAAATATGTGTTCATTGTTGTCTCTCTTTGTTGTTATATCCAAGACATGTATTTGCTTTTGTGTTTCTTTTTCCATGGTGAATTGAGTATTTTTATGTATGTTGTTTATATCTGTACGAAATTTATCAATTTCCTCGGTTGTTTCGTCTACCATACACATCATGTCGTCCACATATCTGTACCAGTAAACAATTTCGTATCCTTTCTTTGTGATGATTGTGTCAAAGATTGTGTTTTCTATGTGGTTGATGAATATGTTCACCAGTGCTCCTGAAATTGGGGATCCCATTGGAAGCCCATCTTCTAAGTAAAATTCCTTTTCAAATTGGAAGTAATTTTGGGATGTGATTGCTTTGAGCCATTTAGCTATTTTATTAATATTGTCTGCAGGTAGTTTGTTGCACGTCAGTAAGTTTTCTTCAGTTAGTTTTATTGTGTCTGCAGTGGGTACTGAGGTGTACATGTTCTCTATGTCAAAAGAGATGAGTGATGCTGTGTGTGGGATGTGTAAGTCTTTTATTTGTTTTGTGAGTTCATTCGTGTTCTTCACTGTTCTGTTGTTTTTCCATTTCATAATCTTGAATTACGATTTTGTTCATGTGTTTTGCCACATGGTATGATGGTTCATTCATGAAATTAATAACAGGCCTCAATAGAATCTGGGGTTTGTGGACCTTGGGCTGGCTTCTGAGTGTTGGTGCTTTTGGGTTCTTCTGTGTGATGTATTGCTTTTGTTTATCTGTGAGCAGGTGTCTGATGACTTTAAGGTTGTTTTTTATGCATGTCTGATAGCGTGCTGATGAATCAGATTTTAGTTTTGTGATACTGTTACAGGAGATGAAATCTTTAGTTTTTTCTATATATTGTTCTTTATTGATCAGAACTGTGCTGTTCCTTTATCAGTGCTTGGGACTATAATGTTGTTAGCTTGTTTTTTCTTTTACACTCCTGGAAATTGAAATAAGAGCACGGTGAATTCATTGTCCCAGGAAGGGGAAACTTTATTGACATATTCCTGGGGTCAGATACATCACATGATCACACTGACAGAACCACAGGCACATAGACACAGGCAACAGAGCATGCACAATGTCGGCACTAGTACAATGTATATCCACCTTTCGCAGCAATGCAGGCTGCTATTCTCCCATGGAGACGATCGTAGAGATGCTGGATGTAGTCCTGTGGAACAGCTTGCCATGCCATTTCCACCTGGCGCCTCAGTTGGACCAGCGTTCGTGCTGGACGTGCAGACCGCGTGAGACGACGCTTCATCCAGTCCCAAACATGCTCAATGGGGGACAGATCCGGAGATATTGCTGGCCAGGGTAGTTGACTTACACCTTCTAGAGAACGTTGGGTGGCACGGGATACATGCGGACGTGCATTGTCCTGTTGGAACAGCAAGTTTCCTTGCCGGTCTAGGAATGGTAGAACGATGGGTTCGATGACGGTTTGGATGTACCGTGCACTATTCAGTGTCCCCTCGACGATCACCAGTGGTGTACGGCCAGTGTAGGAGATCGCTCCCCACACCATGATGCCGGGTGTTGGCCCTGTGTGCCTCGGTCGTATGCAGTCCTGATTGTGGCGCTCACCTGCACGGCGCCAAACACGCATACGACCATCATTGGCACCAAGGCAGAAGCGACTCTCATCGCTGAAGACGACACGTCTCCATTCGTCCCTCCATTCACGCCTGTCGCGACACCACTGGAGGCGGGCTGCACGATGTTGGGGCGTGAGCGGAAGACGGCCTAACGGTGTGCGGGACCGTAGCCCAGCTTCATGGAGACGGTTGCGAATGGTCCTCGCCGATACCCCAGGAGCAACAGTGTCCCTAATTTGCTGGGAAGTGGCGGTGCGGTCCCCTACGGCACTGCGTAGGATCCTACGGTCTTGGCGTGCATCCGTGCGTCGCTGCGGTCCGGTCCCAGGTCGACGGGCACGTGCACCTTCCGCCGACCACTGGCGACAACATCGATGTACTGTGGAGACCTCACGCCCCACGTGTTGAGCAATTCGGCGGTACGTCCACCCGGCCGCCCGCATGCCCACTATACGCCCTCGCTCAAAGTCCGTCAACTGCACATACGGTTCACGTCCACGCTGTCGCGGCATGCTACCAGTGTTAAAGACTGCGATGGAGCTCCGTATGCCACGGCAAACTGGCTGACACTGACGGCGGCGGTGCACAAATGCTGCGCAGCTAGCGCCATTCGACGGCCAACACCGCGGTTCCTGGTGTGTCCGCTGTGCCGTGCGTGTGATCATTGCTTGTACAGCCCTCTCGCAGTGTCCGGAGCAAGTATGGTGGGTCTGACACACCGGTGTCAATGTGTTCTTTTTTCCATTTCCAGGAGTGTAGTTTCTTAGTGGTGTTTTTTTCTGTTAGAAGTTTACTGTTTTGCTCTTTCTTTGGCACGGTGATTATGTTATTTATTTATTTCTTCACTAGTTCTCGTGTTAGTCCAATATTTATAGCGCTATGTTCTTTTTTCTCCTCCTCTGTCAGGATGTTTTCTGATTCCACAATCAGGTTTCCTTTGTAGTTGTTATCTATTTTTGTACTGATGTCGTGTTTGAGCACTTTCTCTAACAGCTGTGTTTCTTTCTCTGTTAATTGCGTATCTGTGAGATTTATTAATTTTGGGTGATATTTATAGTGGTGGGTGTGTTGCACTTTGTCATGCTTTTCTTTATAGTTATTTTTGTTAGTGAGTGTTATGATTTTTCTTTTGTGTTTGTTCTACGTGTATTGCAATATTCTTCCTGTGATGTGTTCAGTTTTTTGTATTATGTTGACCATCACTTATGAATTGTTAATAAATGCTGATAACTCGAGATGTAAGTCATATAAACTGCTATTAAGTATGAATTTCTTAGTATAAAACCATTTGATTTGATTTCCAAACGTCTGTTATTTCTGATATATGAAAAGTTACAGCAGATAGTGTACCATCTTCCTGTTCTTGTCCCTGTACAGAGTGAGTGAGTGAATCCTCTCTTAATTCATCAGTAAAAGTGACTTTGACGAATTGTTGGCCAGGCTCTTCAAGTCATCAGCTTGTCTCTTAGGTGATGATGGGGTACGCCGGGTTGCTGCCAATCAGATGCACTAGCTATTATTCGGTCACCGTATTATTGCACCTGGAAGTGTGGGCGCTTCGGTCGGCTTATTGCCAGTTTTTAATACAGTATTTCACGAGGATACGCTGGAGCACTTGACAGTATATGCTCAACTTTCTTGAAATTATTCACAGAGCCGTACTTTTCCCTTAGTTACCAGTGTACTTGTTCACTGTAAAGTGACCGCGAGTTTCCGATAACGGTCACGTGAGGCCAAGTAGTAGTGTGGTGCCCTCAGGAAACCGACGGACTCAATCCGGAATTGATACATTCACAATGGACTGTTTCCAGCTGAACCACCAGTGGGCGTCACAATGCCGTGTGGCACCTGTCTCACCGTTAGCGGAGTGCGCACCGCTGTAAAACAGCTCTGCAATCGTTGGTACCACTTCTCTTACGCGAAATTACGTTCCTCCTGGACGCTGTACCAGTGTTCTTCCGCCAAGCGGCTTTTTAGTTCCCCTCCCGGCCGCTCTACAGTCAGTTCACACTCCGGCCTAATGCCGACAAGTCTAGCAGGCGTTAACCGGAGTCCAAGACGCCGAGCGGAGCGACGATCAACTCACTGCATCATCCGAGCGGTTAGGCCACCAATGAGAGTTTTCTCCACTCATCGCCTCGCTGGACTATCTTCGGGCTCACCGTGCCGTTGGAATTAACCCTCAACCATCCACGAGCTCGCTGCTTCACTGAACCCTGTGTTCCACCCTCCTCGAGGTCTCTATCTCACCCGATTTGATCTTCGACCACCATGAACTCACCACCTCCTTGGACCGTATCTTCACTCCGTCCTCGAACAGCGAACCGCTCACAGCAGACTAAGGCCTCTTGGATGTCGTATATGAAAGAACATTCCTGTGTAACGTCTGATATTGACTTTCAGCCTGAGCCAAGCAGTCTGGGCCGACGTCCACAGAAACAGTGTCGTATTTTCTGCATTACACTTCATAAACATATCACTGTTCATTGCTCACTGCTTCATGGGAACTTCAGTTCTAGTCTGCTGCTCCCCTCGGTTACAGACACAAAAGCTAGTAGCAGACATTATGACCCAATTATAAATTATTTTTCTAATCCAAGACGCACATCGTTCTACGCCAGTAAGTGGTGTAGCCTCTCAGAAATTTGCTGCGAAACTGATTAATGCTGTGCATTCTCTTGTACAGCCGAGTTGTTGATTCCAATTTGTTGTTTGTTGTTTGGTCTTCAGTCCTGAGACTGGTTTGATGCAGCTCTCCATGCTACTCTATCCTGTGCAAGCTTTTTCATCTCCCAGTACCTGCTGCAACCTACATCCTTCTGAATTTGCTTAGTGTATTCATCTCTTGGTCTCCCTCTACGATTTTTACCCTCCACGCTGCCCTCCAATACTAAATTGGTGATCCCTTGATGCCTCAGAACATGTCCTACCAACCGATCCCTTCTTCTGGTCAAGTTGTGCCACAAACTTCTCTTCTCCCCAATCCTATTCAATACTTCCTCATTAGTTATGTGATCTACCCATCTAATCTTCAGCATTCTTCTGTAGCACCACATTTCGAAAGCTTCTATTCTCTTCTTGTCCAAACTATTTATCGTCCATGTTTCGCTTCCATACATGGCTACACTCCATACGAATACTTTCAGAAATGACTTCCTGACATTTAAATCAATACTGGATGTTAACAAATTTCTCTTCTTCAGAAACGCTTTCCTTGCCATTGCCAGTCTACATTTTATATCCTCTCTACTTCGACCATCATCAGTTGTTTTGCTCCCCAAATAGCAAAACTCCTTTACTACTTTAAGTACCTCATTTCCTAATCTAATTCCCTCAGCATCACCCGACTTAATTAGACTACATTCCATTATCCTTGTTTTGCTTTTGTTGATGTTCATCTTATATCCTCCTTTCAAGACACTGTCTACTTGATTCAACTGCTCTTCCAAGTCCTTTGCTGTCTCTGACAGAATTACAATGTCATCGGCGAACCTCAAAGTTTTTATTTCTTCTCCCTGAATTTTAATATCTACTCCGAATTTTTCTTTTGTTTCCTTTACTGCTTGCTCAATATACAGATTGAACAACATCGGGGAGAGGATACAACCCTGTCTTACTCCCTTCCCAACCACTGCTTCCCTTTCATGTCCCTCGACTCTTATAACTGCCATCTGGTTTCTGTACAAATTGTAAATAGCCTTTCGCTCCCTGTATTTTACCCCTGCCACCTTTAGAATTTGAAAGAGAGTATTCCAGTCAACATTGTCAAAAGCTTTCTCTAAGTCTACAAATGCTAGAAACGTAGGTTTGCCTTTCCTTAATCTTTCTTCTAAGATAAGTCGTAAGGTCAGTATTGCCTCACGTGTTCCAGTGTTTCTACGGAATCCGAACTGATCTTCCCCGAGGTTGGCTTCTACTAGTTTTTCCATTCGTCTGTAAAGAATTCGTGTTAGTATTTTGCAGCTGTGACTTATTAAGCTGATAGTTCAGTAATTTTCACATCTGTCAACACCTGCTTTCTTTGGGATTGGAATTATTATATTCTTCTTGAAGTCTGAGGGTATTTCGCCTGTTTCATACATCTTGCTCACCAGATGGTAGAGTTTTGTCAGGACTGGCTCTCCCACGGCCGTCAGTAGTTCCAATGGAATATTGTCTACTCCGGGGGCCTTGTTTCGACTCAGGTCTTCCAGTGCTCTGTCAAACTCTTCACGCAGTATCATATCTCCCATTTCATCTTCATCTACATCCTCTTCCATTTCCATAATATTATCCTCAAGTACATCGCCCTTGTATAGACCCTCTATATACTCCTTCCACCTTTCTGCTTTCCCTTCTTTGCTTAGAACTGGGTTTCCATCTGAGCTCTTGATATTCATACAAGTCGTTCTCTTATCTCCAAAGGTCTCTTTAATTTTCCTGTAGGCGGTATCTATCTTACCCCTAGTGAGATAGGCCTCTACATCCTTACATTTGTCCTCTAGCCATCCCTGCTTAGCCATTTTGCACTTCCTGTCGATCTCATTTTTGAGACGTTTGTATTCCTTTTTGCCTGTTTCACTTACTGCATTTTTATATTTTCTCCTTTCATCAATTAAATTCAATATTTCTTCTGTTACCCAAGTATTTCTACTAGCCCTCGTCTTTTTACCTACTTGATCCTCTGCTGCCTTCACTACTTCATCCCTCAAAGCTACCCATTCTTCTTCTACTGTATTTATTTCCCCCATTCCTGTCAATTGCTCCCTTATGCTCTCACTGAATCTCTGTACAATCTCTGGTTCTTTCAGTTTATCCAGGTCCCATCTCCTTAAATTCCCACCTTTTTGCAGTTTCTTCAGTTTTAATCTACAGGTCATAACCAATAGATTGTGGTCAGAGTCCACATCTGCCCCTGGAAATGTCTTACAATTTAAAACCTGGTTCCTAAATCTCTGTCTTACCATTATATAATCTATCTGATACCTTTTAGTATCTCCAGGGTTCTTCCATGTATACAACATTCTTTCATGATTCTTAAACCAAGTGTTAGTTATGATTATGTTGTGCTCTGTGCAAAATTCTACCAGGCGGCTTCCTCTTTCATTTCTGTCCCCCAATCCATATTCACCTACTATGTTTCCTTCTCTCCCTTTTCCTACACTCGAATTCCAGTCACCCATGACTATTAAATTTTCGTCTCCCTTCACTATCTGAATAATTTCTTTTATTTCATCATACATTTCTTCAATTTCTTCGTCATCTGCAGAGCTAGTTGGCATATAAACTTGTACTACTGTAGTAGGTGTGGGCTTCGTATCTATCTTGGCCACAATAATGCGTTCACAATGCTGTTTGTAGTAGCTTACCCGCATTCCTATTTTCCTATTCATTATTAAACCTACTCCTGCATTACCCCTATTTGATTTTGTGTTTATAACCCTGTAGTCACCTGACCAGAAGTCTTGTTCCTCCTGCCACCGAACTTCACTAATTCCCACTATATCTAACTTCAACCTATCCATTTCCCTTTTTAAATTTTCTAACCTACCTGCCCGATTAAGGGATCTGACATTCCACGCTCCGATCCGTAGAACGCCAGTTTTCTTTCTCCTGATAATGACATCCTCTTGAGTAGTCCCCGCCCGGAGATCCGAATGGGGGACTATTTTACCTCCGGAATATTTTACCCAAGAGGACGCCATCATCATGCAATCATACAGTAAAGCTACATGCCCTCGGGAAAAATTACGGCTGTAGTTTCCCCTTGCTTTCAGCCGTTCGCAGTACCAGCACAGCAAGGCCGTTTTGGTTATTGTTACAAGGCCAGATCAGTCAATCATCCAGACTGTTGCCCTTGCAACTACTGAAAAGGCTGCTGCCCCTCTTCAGGAACCACACGTTTGTCTGGCCTCTCAACAGATACCCCTCCGTTGTGGTTGCACCTACGGTACGGCTATCTGTATCGCTGAGGCACGCAAGCCTCCCCACCAACGGCAAGGTCCATGGTTCATGGGGGGGGATTCCAATTTATGCAAAATATTTTGACCACCGACACAACTGTTTTTGGTGCCGTGTCGCTGTTTATATTCGAGTTCGACTCCCGATGCCCACTGCATACTTTGGTGCAATTTTTTTTCATAACCCGCATCGTTATGCCCTGCAACGCGGTTTCCACATCCGGTGGATGAGGTGTCCAGTATGATTCATAAATTGAGTACTGGCCCTTAAAACTTATCTGAACTGGAATCTGCTCCAAAGTTTGTTAGTGTATCAGTATCTTCATTTTGATAGACACCTTAATTAAGTTTTCCCAGAAACTTATCGCCGCATTCCGGCGCTGATGTCGTGAGCTCTCATTTGATGATTATGTTCGAGACAGTGCTCGGTGACAGCTGATTTGTTTGGTTGTTTTAGTCCCGCGCATAGTTCATGTTCCTTGCACCTCTCCTCGACTTTCCCAGCTGCTGCCCCATATACACTGGAGAGCCAAAGAAACTGGAACAACTACCTAACATAGTATAGAGACCTCGCGAGCACGCGGAAGTGCTACAGTACGACGTGGCATGGACTCGACGAATGTCTGAAGTCGTGATGGAGGGAACTGACACCAGGAATCCTTCAGTGCTCTCCATGAATCCGTAAGAGTACGAGGCGGTGGAGATCTCTTCTGAACAGCACGTTGCAAGGCACCCCAGATTTCCTCAATTATGTTCATGACTGCGGAGTTTGGTGGTGGAAGTATTTAAACTCAGAAGAGTGTTCCTGGAGCCAAACTGTAGCAGTTCTGCGTGTATGGGGTGTCTCATTGTCCTGCTGGAATTGTACAAGTCTGTCGAAGTGCACAGTGGACATAAATGGATGCAGGTGATCAGACAGGATGCTTACGTACGTGTCACCTTTCAGATTCGTATCTAGACGTATGACGGGTCCCACATCACTCCAACTGCTCACGCCCCACACAATTACAGAGCCTCCACCAGCTTGAACAGTCCCCTGCTGACATGCAGGGTCCATGGATTTATGAGGTTGTCTCCATAACCGTACACGTCCATCCGCTCGATACAATTTGACACGAGACTTGTCCGACCAGGCAACATGTTTCCAGTCATCAACAGTCCAATGTCGGTGTTTACAGGCCCAGGCAAGGCGTAAAGCCTTGTGTCGTGCATTCATCAAGTGTGCACGAGTGGTCCTTCTTCTCCGAAAGCCCATATCGATATTGTTTCGTTGAATGGTTGGCACGTTGACAGTTGTTGATGGCCCAGCGTTGAAATCTGCAGCAATCTGCGGAAGGGTTGCACTTCTGTCACATTGAACGATTCCCTTCCGTCGTTGGTCCCGTTCTTGCAGGATCCTCTCCCGGCCTCAGCGGTGTCGGAGATTTAATAGTTTACTGGATACCTAATATTCACGTAGACTTCATCGCTACCTCAAAGATGCCGTGTCCCATCACTCTCCAGTAACCGGTCCTACCACAGCGCCATATTATGCCTTTTTATATATCTCCGTATTTGAATACGCATGGCTATACCGGTTTCTTTGGCGCTTCAATGTAACATATGCAACGTTCTCATGGAATGCGAAAAACACCCGGCTCTCTGAGACCTAGATTGTCTTTAACCTTACAATGAACACTCCTTCCTTCGATAACGGAAGTGAAATGCACTGGATGTCATGGTCACCAAATCGTAGTGCTAACGCCAAATTTATTAAGTAGTGTAAGGAAATATTCTTTTGAAATGAAAGTGCTTGGAAAATCTATTAAAATCGTGATAGAATTTTCAAGTAAACAAGGTTAGGAACCGAACACTCAGTTAATTATATCTCACTGACCATTTCATTGGCCAGGGCTGGAACACGCTGAGTGAGTGTGCGCACCACGCAATAACAGTGTGGTCTCTGAAGAAAATATGAGTGTTACAACGCATTATTCCATATTGATTTGATTTTATTAGTCAGATTTCTATTTCAGACCAGATGTGCATACTACTGGACATTGTTACAACTTTTCAGGTATTTCACAGTACTGTTTATAGTATGGAAGTTTTTCTGGATCATTACGTGTTCTCGCTAAGTTGTGCACATCCTAGTTCATGAAGAGACTTTGATAGTTGTAAGGACGCGAAATTTCTTCTGACTTCTCATTATTACATTTAATTATCTTCTTAGGGAAACTACATACAAATCGGACGTGCTGCGTCTTCACAAAATCGTTAGTAAGCAATTAGTCATTTCTCACCGTAATTCAGTACAAGGCTGCATTGTTCTTTCAGTTATAGCTCACACATCAGTTTCTCTGCTCTCGTTAATCGCTTGCAGAGACTCGACAACTTTTATCACTTGGAATAACTCGTTTTCCGTTCACCTTTATACACCTTTTTCACTAACTATTAGTCCTCGAGTCATTGAAATCTTCATTAGCGTACATTCGATCCGAAAACCTCACACCATTGCCCTCTCTATGCCCAATCTCGTTCAACTGTCTGTTCCTCTGATTTTACATAGACATTAATCACTCTGAGCACAGCACCCCTGCAGCAGAAAATATAAGTTTATGAGCGATTCATTTACATACATACAAATTACACAGGTAATATTAAAGAAAAATATGAAAAAAACCGCACTAGGAAAATTCCGTTGCAAACCCTTACTTTTGCATGTATAAACTGGGTAACAGGAGCGTGATTAATTGCATATTTCGTCTCGAATTTCAGTTCGGAGAGATGGAAAATCGCCCATATCAGAGCAAAGCCACAATATCGGGGACACACAAGTCAGCGGACGCGAAAGCTTTTAGGAGAGGAATGGGATGAGTGAGGTGGTGGTGGGGGGGGGGGGGGGGGGGGAGCTGCACTCGGATTGGATGATGACGAAAAAAGTGAGGCGCTTCTGTTTCTCTCAATCACTCGAATCGGCAGCGGCAAGGTGCGCTCGTCGACGCAGAAGCTTTTGATATGTTTCAGGCAGTTGCGTTCTACGGAGCTGAGATCATTTCCGACTCGTAAACTGCGAAATTATTCCGCACGGGGGTGCACTGCCTTTGTGTAAGCCGTTCTCCCTCTCCGAAGACAATCTCTTTTCCTACGTTCCTTTCTGTGCTCGGCTTCTCCATCTCTGTCAGCCACACCTGCTGTCACAGACAGTGATTGCACGTGAGTCCCCAGCCCCCTCCCCCCCTCCCACCGCCTACACACACATACAAACACACACACACAAACACACACACACGCACACGCACATACACAAATATGGCTGCAGAAGCTGGGGGCAAGCTGAAGGGTAAGTTCGAGCATTGGCTTTCCACAAGAGGTTCTTCCGAGAAACGACCCTGTGTTTGCCGGAAATATTGCGGACCTTACAGACTGCCTTTTTCTGTAAACCTTATTTCAATCCTGCCGCCGTTTGAGCAGCGTTGAATTTGTCACCTCTGACATTCCGCAGAGCACCTGCATCCCCGCTTCCGGTTCGCTGGGTGGGTGATTTGCAGATACTTGGCACCCTACTTGCGTGCAGTGTGAAAATCACGGCCTTTGCTTTAAAAGCGTTCACCGTATTTCGTTGTGAAACTTTATTCGATGGCTCCTTAATGTAGTTTCTACAGTAAGTTGTAAAACGTTATTCGATGGGCAATGTTATCGCTGGATTCTCAGTAGTAGCTTCTATAGTTCGTCTAACGAACGATTACAGGAAATCAGTGGCAATTATATTAACTGTAGACAGTTTTATTGTCAATATGAGTAGACACCATCTTAATTCGTACATTCATTCGCAAATGAAAAATGAATGGATCTGATGTATTAAGTAGCATCGAATTTAAAAAGAGAACTCGCAAATGGAGTGAAGGGCAAAAATAATACGAAAAACGGTAGCAGACTATCTACACGGTATATAAATATTCAGCTTGCGTATGTTCGTGATGACAAAACTCGAAAAGTAATCGTTCAGTTGTCTTTAAAATGTGACGCAAAGTTGTATTCAGATAGTTGCGTGTGTTTATATTGGGAGGAGTCTGTCATCGCCCCGTAATTTCTCTTGTGCGCAGTGGCAGAACTGTACATGACGTTCAAAGTCGTCGCCATGTAATTCCTGGTGCATAGAAATATGGTACGGGTGCAATAGATGTTGACGTAGCGTACTCAACACCGACGTTTTTGAGATTCCCAATTCTCGCGCAATTTGTCTGCTACTTATGTGCGGATTAGACGCGACAGCAGCTAAAACACCTTCTTGGGCATCATCATTTGTTGAAGGTCGTGGTTGACGTTTCACATGTGGGTGAACACTTCCTGTTTCCTTAAGTAACATAACTATCCGGCGAACGGTTAATTGGACAGGCACCCACAGCTGAACTTTTGCATCTTGCATGAAACCGCTGCAGCTGTTGTTCATCCTTTATTAAATGCACGATCAGTTTGGTAATTTAAATTATATCATCATGTACAAATCTGAATAAAAAGAATACAGTGACCGTAAACAATATCAGACAGTGACCACATCATAGTGATAAACTCTGTCCGCAAGACTGAATATTTATAACTAGGAATTCGGGTGGGAAGATTTGGGATCGTGTCACCCTAAGGGAAGGACTAGTATCCCCGTATAAATGCTTCAGCGTCTATTATCCTTCATACAAAATTTGCCTTTATTAAAATCAAACGGATTTTAATAACAATCAACAGTAAAATTATAGGGTGTAGAAAGATGTCTGCTACCAGTCACAAATTGTGACCAGGAACAGTCACGGAGTTCGACAGCATCTACTATGGATAAAATTCATTTAATAGTAAAATTTACTGAGAAGACCTTACGGAAATAACTTTTAAACAGTTATCACTAATTATGGACTACCAGCCATCACGTATACACCAAAAGTACAGTAGTTCAAGAACAAGTGACTGCAGTTATCAAAATTCACTGAGCAGTTTTTCCTCACTAGATGACCATTAAACAACTGCCATTAATTATGAACCCACCACCACCCAGCAGACAGCAAAGGTACAGAATATTAAAAACAACTGACAGTAACTGAGAAAACAGCTACATTTTACCAAAATTCACTGATCAGATTTTAAACAAATGATTGCTAAACAGCTGCTATTACTTATGAACCCATTGTCATTCAGGAGACAGTAAAGCCACAGAATTTTGAAACAATTAACAGTCACTGAATAAGCAGTCACAGTTAGCCAAAACTCACTGATCAGATTTTAAGCAAACAACCTCTTAGTCGCTGGTGTGTTCCCCAAAATATCATGTCCACTCACAGAAACCGCTTCGCAGGGCAGGTGATATCCAATCGTCAAAACTAGACTCGGCCCCCTCATTCGTTCTGTCGTATGCCATCCACAACTCCAAACCTCTCGTGCCCTTGACAGACTCGCCGCGCACACCACACACTCACCGCCCAAATCTTCCGGCTTCACGGCGTTTGACCCCACTGATGGTGCCACCGGCGTATCTTCAACGTTACCCATACAAAGATCGTTGATGAGGGGCGAAATCGATAGGACGCCCAGCCCGCACGGCTCAAATTACAGTGGCGAGCCACTTTTACAGTCCGATTCCAACCTTTCCTTTAAAATTAAGGGATATTCGTGAAAAGCTATAGTCATGCAATAAAACGCTGCAGTGAAACTGGAACCTATGGAAAAATGGGGAGAGAGAAAATATTATAAAAAGCATCAGAAAGAGGGATGAGAAAGATGACGTGTAGAGTAAACACTACTTCGGTTGTAGCCGCGCGGGGACGGAAAGTTGCCATGCACCAAACGGATGGATATTAAAACATAGACCCCTAGGGAAGCGACGCAGGCCGCTTTTCCATCGCCTTCGTTAAACTCAGATGTTGGCCTGATATATTCGACGGTGCCCTTTGGCTACACTGACTAAAGGATTCTTCTACGAAATACCAAATTAAGATAACCTGAAGATGCTTAAAAAAGGCGAAACGCATAGTTAAATAAATAAAAAGCTAAAATTGCAACCAAGACTGGTTTTAACCAATACTGTTAAGTACTGGTTTGCTGTATGCCACATATGGATTGGAAGAATTTCCATTATATTTATCATCTATGTTATCGGCACTATAAAAATCCTGCCACTCTTGTTCCCTGATGAGGTTTAAGAAACTCTCTATTGCTGCTGGATTAGCTTTCCTACATAGTTTGTAATTATATGAGTCATTTGTTTGAGTACAAAAGCCTTTTAGTGTTAAAAGTTGTACATCATGTTCTGAAAAGCCATTCACCCTTTTACGAACAGAATGCCCATGTAGTAATGAAGAATGAATAAAAATATGTCCATTTCGACCCGCCCCTTCATCTATCTCCTCTTTTTCTCTCTCTGGCCTTGAGACTTATTTATTGCTATTGCACATTCAAATTCTGTAATAGTATTCTAGTCATAAGCCAGGAAAACAATTTTCCTGATCCCTATAAGGAAGAAAACAAAACAGTACAATGTTGAGCGTACAGTTTAAGTTTAGTCCTGACTAGAACATCGAGCACTGCCCCTTCTTAAGAAAATACAGTCGAGCAAACAATACATACATCAGGTAAATATCACATTTGATTTTAACCAACGCGTCTTAGCCCTTTAACAAACATTATTGTATACGCACATCATAAAGAGTATTGCATCACCTCGGTTCCGAGAGTTCCGGAACCTGTAGAGAAAATTTGAATGAAGCATCATTTCCGCCCTTTTTATTGCTCATGGAAACCACACATTGAATGTTGTACCACCATACGGCGAGACCTACAGAGTGGTGGTCCAGATTGCTGCACACACAGGTACCTCTAATACCCAGTAGCACGTCCTCTTGCATTGATGCATGCCTGTATTCCTCGTGGCATACAATCCACAGGTTCATCAAGGCACTGTTGGTCCAGGTTGTCCCAGTCCTCAACGGCGATTCGGTGTAGATCCTTCAGAGTGGTTGGTAGGTTACGTCGTCCATAGACAGACCTTTTCAATCTATCCCAGGCATATTCGATAGGGTTCATGCTGGAGAACATGCTGGCCACTAGTCGAGCGATGTCGTTATCCTGAAGAAAGTCATTCACAAGCTGTTCACGATGGGAGCGTGAACTGTCGTCCGTATGAAGACGAATGCCTCGCCAATATTCTGCCGATATGGTTGCACTATCGGTCGCAGGATGGTATTCACGTATCGTACAGCCGTTACAGCGCCATCCATGACCACTAGCGGCGTACTTCGGCCGCACATAATGCCACCCCAAAACAGCGGGGAACCTCCACCTTGCTGCACTCGCTGGACAGTGTGTCTAATGCGTTCAGCCTGACCAGGTTGCCTCCAAACACGTCTCCGACGATTGTCTGGTTGAAGGCATATGCGACACTCATCGGTGAAGAGAACGTGATGCCAATCCTGAGAGTGCCGGCCGGTGTGGCCGTGCGGTTCTAGTCGCTACAGTCTGGAACCGCGAGACCGCTACGGTCGCAGGTTCGAATCTTGCCTCAGGCATGGATGTGTGTGATGTCCTTAGGTTTAAGTAGTACTAAGTTCTAGGGGACTGATGACCTCAGATGTTAAGTCCCATAGTGCTCAGAGCCATTTGAACCAATCCTGAGAGGTCCATTCGGAATGCTGTTGGCCCCATCTCTACCTCGCTGCGCAATGTCGTGGTTGCAAAGATTGACCTCGCCATCGATGTCGGGAGTGAAGTTGTGGATCATGCAGTCCACTGCGCACAGTTTGAGTCATAACACGACGTCCTGTGGATGCACGAAAAGCATTATTCAAGATGGTGACGGTGCTGTCAGTGTTCCTCCGAGCCATAATCCGTAGGTAGCGGTCATCGATTGCTGTAGTGGCCGTTGGGCTGCCTGAGCGAGGCATGTCGGAACAACCACGCTTTGGTTCACTCCGAGACGCTTGGACACTTCCCTTGTTGAGAGCCCTTCCTGGCACGAAGTAACAATGCGGACGCGATCGGACTGCGGTATTGACCGTTTAGGCATGGTTGAACAGACAACACGAGCAGTGTACCTCTTTCCTGATGGACTGACTGGAGCTGATCGGCAGTCGGACCCCCTCCGTCTAAGAGGCGCTGCTCATGGATGGTTGTTTACATCTTTGGTCGTGTTTAGTGACGCCTCGGAACAGGCAAAGGGACTGTGTGTGTGATACAATATCTACAGTCAACGCCTATTTTCAGGAGCTCTTGGAACTGGGGCGATGCAAAACTTTTTTGATGTGTGTATAATGAGGAGGAATGTATATGGCAGAAACAATACAATGTTTTATATGTATGCTATCGCTGTAAAAAGGGCTGCAACAAAGGAAAGCAAACCGCACATTTTCACAGCAGAGCGGCCAGTTTTAAAATAAATGTTGTACAACGTTGTTTAAAAAAATATAGTCTATATCCGTCTAAATGTTTCATCGAACAGCGTTTAAACTTTGAAGTAAATCGGCCATGAACTTTCCGAGATTTTTGCTAAAAGTGTTTCATAATTGTACAGGGTGATTTTTTTTTCCACCATGTACAAACTCTAGGGATTGATCGACGAGAGGATACGGAACAAAAAAGGCGTAATGAACGTGTGTCCTTCAACGCATCGTTTCCGTGCTAAAGACCATTTATTCAATGATACTTTGTTACGGAGACTAGGGTCTAATACGTGCTGTACCATGCAGCCACGGTTACAGTATGCATGATTTCCTCCTAGAGGGTGGTACTGTTCATCATATGTCATGCCCTAGCGCCCTCTCCTGCGATAGTAATTGGTAATTTTTTGTCCAATTCACTTTTCTTTTTTACTCACCTTGTAGTGGATGTGATACAGCGTTGCAGACAATCGTTCAGTATTCGAATCGAGAACTTGTCGACATCGTGTTTTTTACAGGACAAATATCATCGGGCGGCGGGCAGCGAAGTAGTATATATTTATTTTATTTATTTACACGTCAAGTTCCGTAGGACAAAATTGAGGAGCAAATCTCCAAGGTCATGGAATGTGTCAGTACATGAAACTACAACATAAAAGTAACAACAGGTAAAAATAAAAGGACATAAGTTCAGTAGACCTTTTTTGTTCTGTATCCTCGCGTCGATCAATTCCTACAGTTTGTACACGGTGGAAAAAATCATCCTGCATTTGATGTGAGACAACCAGCATGGTTTTACAGTTGATGATAACACAGACAATGCAACCTAGATAATATCTTTGTTAGTGACAGAATCAGTGGTCAGACATAAAAAAATGTGGGAAACCCAATGCCGCAGATGCAACACAGACCAAAAATTTGCATCAGTGTGGCTGTCAGGTCCGATGTCAAAAGATGCTTTAATTTTCAAACAGCAAAATGGCATGGCTTTACAGACAAATTAGACTGAGAGATGATGCAGTTGGAATGACAAAAACTGGCTCTGAGCACTATGCGACTCAACTTCTGAGGTCATCAGTCGCCTAGAACTTAGAACTAATTAAACCTAACTAACCTAAGCACATCACACACATCCATGCCCGAGGCAGGATTCGAACCTGCGACCGTAGCGGCCACGCGGTTCCAGACTGAAGCGCCTTTAACAGCACGGCCACACCGGCCGGCTTGGAATGACATACCAGTTATTGCGACAACTTTGTTCTGCTGCTTAAAAAAAGGAAAAACATATACAGAAAGTACATAACGAGGGACTGTAGGGCTGAATACATTGCAAGCTCTGAAGGAGGGTCTAAAAAACTTCTAGAGCCATACTATTTGATGTACTACGGCGATCTTTTCCCATAAAACACTTTGGAAGCAGGCGAAGTCCTACAAGCAGTATAAACAGCGCGAATGGAAAGATAGTCCAAACTGGAAATGAATTTTAGCATGAAGCAAAAGTACCAGCGAGCCTGGAAGTTAGTATAAAGTCCCTTCAATGACCCTATAGCTCCATCATTTGATCTAACTGGAGTAATTCCAGATAGGATAACTCACTGCCCTTTATTAAAAGGGAATATACGATTTAAAGCAAAAAGAGTGAAAGTCCAACTTAATATGAGAAATTTAGTTAAAAAAAAGTGGTTCAAATGGCTCTGAGCGCTATGGGACTCCTGAGATCATCAGTCCTCTAGAACTTAGAACTACTTAAACCTAACTAACCTAAGGACATCACACACATCCATGCCCGAGGCAGGATTCGAACCTGCGACCGTAGCGGCCGCGCGTTTCCAGACTGTAGCGCCTAGAACCGCTCGGCCACCCCGGCCGGCTAGGAATTTAGTGGACGTCCTCGCTACGCTATTGAGTACTGTAAAGAAGAACGATCCACCAAATGTAATTATATCACTACCATGCATATTCTCAAACTCTGGAAGAAAGCCAAGGTAGTGTAACGTAGCAGATTATTACGAGTTTTCATCTTGCTTTGAAAACGTAACTTGCCGTGGGGTCGGCAGGAGAGCAGATGTTGGTTCTAATGCTGGCCCAGCTGACGCTGGCTCAGCCATGCGCGACTCATGTTCGTGCGTTTATTACTTGACATCTGGCCTTTGCGGTACTGCCGTCCCGTTTCTAATTCGATTTACTGGCGTCACTAAGTTTCTGGCCTGCCTGCCCGCGAGTGGCAGCAGCAGCGCCTATTGATAAGAGCACCGTCATACTATCTTTGGAGCGACCGCTAGTATTTCCGGGTCGTGGTGTGCGGTGAGTTCAGTCGGGATTGAGGTCCAATGAGGTCTGGACAGCCGGTACTCGCCGGACCGTTTCTGGGCCCCTTCAGTTGGTCATCTTGCGGGACGTGGGTCAGTTCCTTCCCTGTGCAGATATGTCGGGTGGGCAATTGGCAAACGTTCCCTCTGCATGGTTGGGTCCGAGCTAGTGTCTCCGGGTCGTTGTGTGTCGGAGTTGCGAACAAACATCATGGGAGTCGGGATGGAGCAGCAGTGAGGTCCGGACAGCCATGACTCGCCCGACCGTTGCTGACACACGTGACTTCAGTGGGGACGATCTTGGTTGGTCGTTCGGTCGGTCGTCTCATCGGACGACGTGCATTTGGTCGCCGACCGCTTCTGGGTTCTCTGTGTGTGTCGACTTGCGATTTGTCCTTGTTGTTCCACAGTGACTGGTTTTAGCGTTGTTCGAGTTATTTGTGTAAGCGTTCCGCGGAACCGTGTGTAGCTTGTGCGGTTTTGACTGAGCAGTTATTTTAATGCTGACTGTGTGCTGGATGGAGTCGGTCGGTTGGGGCAGAGCAGCCAGGAAGTCTCCGCGGCGCTAGGCCAGGTCGGGCACGCTGCCGGCGTGCACGCGGTCGGATTTGTGAGGCGCTATCTGCGAGAGCTACGAAGTTCGTCACCCACCGAACCTGGACACTGAAGTTGAGTGATCACTTGACCTGTTATGAAATCTCAACTGTGTGTTGTTGCTTTCGGGACCGTTCCTGCAAGCAGCAACGTATGATGTATTGGAGTCGGCGAAAATCTTGCATCCGTCTTCCTATGTTGTGATTAATTATTAAATTGACTGTTAATTATCAGTGAAGTGCACCAGCGGTATTTTCTGCCCTGTGGCCGTTAACGCTCCAGTTACCTGCCCTTGTCGTTAGTGTTGTTTGTAGGCAGTGTGCCTTCTCCTCGTCGTGTTGCTGTCCAGCACGGCACGTGGTTCGACAGCCTTTCAAGTTTCGTTCTTATTTTGCTTAGAGTGGTTATTGTTCCCCTGGCTGTTTTTAGACTCCAATTTCTGCAGGCGTAGTGCTGTTGTTATTCTCGTCCTCGGCCTACATTCTCCAACGATGTGCCGCTGGTCGGACGGAAGGGAATTGGTAAATTGTTGGTTGGTCCTTGGGCCATCCCTAGTTTGGGTTGCCATCCGATTATCTAACTTCAGCTCTTGGCTGCCTGTCTGACATCACCTTACGTTTGTGCTACCTTCCCAGGCCGACCCTTGGAGCGATTCTCAGTACCCTTGTCCTGTTGGTTTTAGGTTGTGATTTTTGTCTCACATATGGTGCGAGGCCTTCAGCAGCCTATTAATTTAGTTTGTTTTAATTTTAAAATAAGGCCTTCAGCCTTCTTAAAACAAGATTCTTGTTAGAACTAATTTTTTTTAAAAGAAAAAAGGGGAATTTTGCTGTATTGCAAATCCTTGTTATCCAGACCTTAAGCCATGAGTTGTTCTATGCTCAGTATGTGGCCTTCAGCCGAGCTTTTAGGTCAAATATTTTTAAGATAAGGCCTTCAGCTGTCTTAAATTAAAATTTGAAAATTCACTTGTTTAAAACCTTTTTTAATTTTCATCTCTATTCGAAATTCTTGTTATCCAGGCCTTAAGCCTCAGTTCTTCTGTGTCCAGTGTGTGACCTTCAGCCGAGTATTTACGTAAGATTTTATTTTTTAAGTAAGGCCTTCCGCCTCGTGTATTCCTTAAAGCAATTGTAAGAACTTGTGTTCGGGCTTTCAGCCGTATTGTTTTGAATTCTTTTAAGGGCGTGTGTGATTAAGTGTTTTTAGGAAAATAAAGTTTTTGTGTTATGTGCAACTAACAGTAACTGATTTTGGCCCCTTTCCACAACCGTAACCAGATCCGCTCTATTCTGGGAAGCCAGATTTCACTGGCTACTGGGCCGAGCGAGCCGTGTACTTGCTTAACACTGCGAGCAGTACGTTACACGTACTTTCTACGAATCTGAAGTAATACTGTTAAATGTTAATAGATCTTTTTTATGCTTAGTATATAGCAAATTCTATGGATAACACAAACATGCTATTAAAGTTTCAAATCAATAATTTCAGTACTTTGGCAGATATGAATTTTTACCTAAAACACATAATAACCTTTCTGGCATTGTGAAACTGAGTCAGAGACTGTAATGTATTCATTTACAGTATCAATTGAAACTACAGACAAGAGGACAGGTTTATATAATCTAATTTTCTGGATGTTCTTTAGTTTCATTACCACAAATTTCTGACGTAATTGAAAGTACTTTTGGTTGTGTGTGGGTTTTTGTGAAACCGAGAAAGTGAATGGAGGATATAAATAGAGAGAGAATGTGATATTTTATTAAAACTATGTAAATGTATGCTTGAGAATGTTGTTGCGCAATAGGGGAATTTGAGATGTATGTTCGATTTTTGAGGTGGTCAGCTTCTGTGGGACAAACTGCCGAGGTCATCGGTGCCTAGGCTTACGAGCTACTTAATCTAACTTAAACTAACTTACGCTAACGACAACACACACACCCATGACCGAGGTAGAACTCGAACCTCCGACGGGGGAGCCGCGATGTAGCCACGCGGCACGTATGTTCGAATGAGCTTGATTCTGTGAAAGGCAGCCAGAAGGTGGAAAGGAATCGTATTTTGTTTTTATTAAATTTATTTAGTTTGAGAATTACGAGATTTCTAGTCTAAATTACTTGTGGTAATCTGATTGGCCGTCATTAGAATTACCGCGAATATAGAAGTGCTCGAGATGATCTGATTTGCTGCTTAAAGTACCAGCCAATAGGAATTCAGCATTTCTCGCGCGTTTGGGTAGGGCCTCAGGTCTACGAGTCGAGACAGTCTCTCGGGCTGCTACGGTCGCAGGTTCGAATCCTGCCTCGGGCATGGATGTGTGTAATGTCTTTAGGTTAGTTAGGTTTAAGTAGTTCTAAGTCCAGGGGACTGATGATCTCAGATGTTAACTCCCATAGTGCTCAGAGCCATTTGAACCAGTCGCTCGGTAACCGTCTTCTGGTAAACACCGATATTAAACTGCGCTGATCAAATTTGAACCAAATGAAGAAATTAGCGTGTTTGATTGGTTCTCGTGTCGCTGATGAAAAGCGACTAAAGTATTGAGTATTATGTGAAAGTTTGAGCTTTGAAAGTACACTACTGATCATTAAAATTGCTACACCACGAAGATGACGTGCTACAGACGCGAAATTTAACAGACAGGAAGACGATGCTGTGATATGCAAATGACTATCTTTTCAGAGCATTCACAAAAGGTTGGCGCCGGTGGCGATACCTACAACGTGCTGACATGAGGGAAGTTTCCAACCGATTTCTCATACACAAACAGCAGTTGACCGGCGTTGCCTGGTGAAACATTGTTGTGATGCCTCGTGTAAGGAGGAGAAATGTTTACTATAACGTTTCCGACTTTAATAAATGTCGAATTGTAGCCCATCGCGATTGCGATTTATCGTATTGCGACATTTGCTGCTCGCGTTGGTCGAGATCCAATGACTATTAGCAGAATATGGAATCGGTGGGTTCAGGAGGGTAATACGGAACGCCGTGCTGGATCCCAACGACCTGGTATCACCAGCAGTCGGGATGACAGGCATCTTATCAGCATGGCTGTAACGGATCGTGCAGCCACGGTTCGATCCCTGAGTCAACAGATGCGGACGTTTGCAAGACAACAACCATCCTCACGAACAGTTCGAGGGCGTTTGCAACTGCTTGGACTATCAGCTCGGAGAAGATGGCTGCGGTAACCCTTAACGCTGCATCACAAACAGGAGCGCCTGTGATGGTATACTCAACGGCGAAACTCGGTGCACGAATGGCGAAACGTCATTTTTTCGGATGAATCCAGGTTCTGTTTACAGCATCATGATGGTCGCATCCGTGTTTGGCGACATCGCGGTGAACGCACATTGGAAGCGTGTATTCGTCATCGCCATACTGGCGTATCACCCGGTGTGAGGGTATGAGGTGCCATTGGTTACACGTCTCGGTCACCTCTTGTTCACATTGACGGGACTTTGAACAGTGGACGTTACATTTCAGATGTGTTACGACCCGTGGCTCTACCCTTCATTCGATCCCTGCGATACCTACATTTCAGCAGGATAATGCACGACCGCATGTTGCAGGTCCTGTACGGTCCTTTCTGGATATAGAAAATGTTCCACTGCTGCCCTGGCCAGCACATTTTCCAGATCTCTCACCAACTGAAAACGTGTGGTCAATGGTGGCCGAGCAACTGGCTCGTCACAATACACCAGTCTCTACTCGTGATGAACTATGGTATCGTGTTGAAGCTGCATGGGCAGCTGTACCTGTACACGCTATCCAAGCTCTGTTTGACTCAATGCCCAGGCGTATCAAGGCCGGAGGTGGTTGTTCTGGATACTGATTTCACAGGATCTATGTACCCAAATTGCGTGAAAATGTAGTCACATGTCAGTTCTAGTATAATATTTGTCCAATGAATACCCGGTTATCATCTGCATTTCGTTTTGGTGTAGCAATTTTTATGGCCAGTAGTGTAGTTTATTTTAGGAGAACATTTCTCGTCGTATATAAACTTTGAGTGGCGTGTTTCTTGCAGATTATGAGACATTACGCCAGAACCTCTTTACAAGAATCCTACTGAACGACTGAATGTGTTAACACACTAGTAGTCGTGGGTCAGTGATTGTTTAGGAAGTTCAGAATATCGAGGCGGACCAAATATCTCCTAGCTCCTTTGAGGTGAGAACTAGTAAACAGAGACAGTCAGTAACATTGCGTAATTGATGTCGGGGTGCTGAATACGTACTCGACAGCCATTTTCCATGTTTTATAGACAATAAACCAACTTAAACGAAATTGTTGACATTTTCTTCTGAAAGCATTTTTAACGCAAAAATCTATAAAATTTTAATTTGGCTTTCCTGTTTGAAATTAAAAAAGGAGCTGCAGAGAATAAGAACTGTAGGTTGGAACACATCCAGGAGAAGTAACTGAGGAAGTTACGTGTAAATGGTACTCTGAGATGAAGAGTTTGGCACGGGAGAAGAAGGCGTGGCGGACCGCGTCAAACGAGTTAGAAACCCGACGTCCCTAAAGTAATGTAATCCCTAAGGCATCCTTGTTCAATAAATGTATTACAAACATGAATGGCATTCATACAGACATAGAAATCCGTGGGGGGTTCCAAGTTATATTTTGATCCACTGAATCACGTTGTAAACTGGACTTCGGTGTCTTCGGAAATTGTTACAAATGTTAATTTGGTCCGTAAGACATTCTGTAATTTAACGTAGGGTTTGGTTCACACAGCAAAAATGACGTCTACAGCCACTTTAATGAAGGAAACATTTTCATCTTAAGGCAGGCATTTCTGGAGAGTTTTAAGTGAGTCAGGAATGGTAGTAGGTGAATGACTGGGTAATATTCACAGACGATGCAGTTCCAATAAATACTGTTAGACCAACTCTGCTTCTTTTGTTATTGTGGACCAGTCCTTTTATTTCATGCCGAATGATAATAAATGCTCATTGTGCAAAATATTTATTTTTCATCCATTTCCAATCACCTCCGACATACAGGATTACAATTATTGAACTATATGAAATAAAATCGTCATAGCTTCTGAACGGTTTGCGTTAGGACGTTCAAACTGCACGGTTGGCCGTGGGGCACGATGAGAATTAGTATGCGCATGCATGGTTTGGTTGTTTGGATGGGTTCGTAAATAAGCAAAACTGGCACATTGGGGGACCGAGAATCCACATTTCGCGATCGAGAAGTCTCTTCACCCTCAACACGTGACTGTGTGCTGTACAATGTACAGCCAGAGAATAATCGGTGTGATATTCCTTGATGGCACGGTGACTACCGAACGGTACGTGAAGTTTTTGGAAGATGATTTCATCCCCATTATCCAAAGTGACCCTGGTTTCGACAAGATGTGGTTCAGGCAAGACGGATCTCGACCCCTTCGAAGCAGGAGAGTGTCTGATGAACACTTTGGGACCCCATTCTGGCTCTGGGGTACCCAGAGGCCACTCTCATGGGCATCGACTGGCCGCCATAGTCTCCGCATCTGAACACATGCGACTCCTTTTTTGTGGGGCTATATTAAAGACAAGGTGTACGGCAATAAGCCCAAAAGCATTGCTGAGATGAAAACAGCCATTCAGGAAGTCATCGACAGCATCGATGTTCCGACACTTCAGCGGGTCATGCAGAATTTCGCTATTCGTCTGTGCCACATCATCACCAATGATGGTAGGCATATCGAACATATTATAACCTAAATATGAATATTTGTAGTAATATTTACTTGTTGAATAAAGTGTGTGCACGCCTTTGTTCTTAACTAATTTCCATTTTATTTTCATATAGTGCAATAATTGTTACCCTGTATGAAGCCGTGAACTTGCAACCTTGCACAAAATCAATCGAGGTAAGAATAAGTATTCCACAAGAGTTGTGGTTTGACAATCTACTGATGAACGCTCGCCTTTCATGCAAAATCAGAGAAAAAAGTTAATCATCTCACTATTTATGCGAAAACCAAATCGAAACTGTTAGGCGTGTATCTGAAATCCACTGACCCCGGCGAAGAAAGGAGCGGATTACCATACAACAGGCAGAAACTTAAAATGTACTTTACTAAGTAACGAATAATACTCCTGTGTTCATGGTGATAATAGGGAACACGTTTGCGAGAACATGACGCTTTCACTAGCAATATTACTTATCGCGAAAGCAGTGCATAAAAATAGAAAGCGGTGAACCAGCTGGGAGTGCAGCCTCGCACATCGGCCAACTCATCACGGAGTGGAAGCAACTCTACTCCACGCACACATCTCACGCTGAAAGCGCGGGCTGGGCGCTAACGTACACCCAGTCGACAGAAAGTTATCTCTTTAGCTCAGCATCAAGTTAGAGGGGACCCCATTGTGAGATAGCTTTGAAAGGAAAATTATTTGCATGTATATTACTTTCTGTTCAGGCGCAAACTGTACCGAGCGTTTGACTAACTTCCTCGTAGGCTACGGGCGGGGGCAGACGCCCTGAACGGAGCTACTCGTTCCTGTAGAGTCACATTCGTCTCTCTCGCATTGAAAATGTACCAGACCTTTCCGTAACATGTAAACAAGAATCGTATACTATCTGATCAAAGGTTTCACAAGCTGCGACATGGTCGCGAATGGACTGATGGCTCGAAAATAGAATAAATTTCCTTTATGTCTATGGTCACAATTTATTATATCATCAGACTACCGGCTTCGGCCTATATTGACCATCTTCAGATCTGTTTCATGAAAACATGTCCTAATATACTGGAGACGGTGCCACTATGGCTCCAGTATATTAGGAGACTTTTTATAAAACAGATCTGAAGATGGTCACTATAGACCGAAACCGGTAGTCTGATAACATAAAAATTTGTGATCATAGACGTGAAGTAAAAGAATTTCATTGTGATCAAAAGTGTCCGGACAGCTCTACGAAATGCGGAAATGGCCATTAGGTGTTATGAGAGTCGGAAATACCAGTATAAAAACAAGATGTTCAGTATTGTCAGCAGAATTGCAGTAACAGCAGGAAGGGTCGAACGTGGACTAGTCCTTGGATGTCACCTGGGTCAGAAATCCATCAGAGACATTTCAGCCCTTCTAAAGCGGCCCAAGTCGACTGTGTGAAATAGAAACGCGAGGGAACAACCAGAGCTAAATCAAAACAAGACAGTCCTCACGTACTGACTAAGTCGTTCCATCGAGCATTGCGGAGGGTGAGTGTACAAAATCTCATAAAATCAGCGTATGGAATAATTCGTGAATTCCGAGGTGCTGCCGGCAGTCCAGCCAGCCCAATGACAGCGCATAGGGATGTAATAAACAATGTGGTACAATGTTCGAGCGGCTCCTCATAAGTCGCTTATTTCTGTTGTCAACGGTAAGCTCGCTTTGATGTGGTGTAAAGAGCGGCGTCAGTAGACAGTGGATGACTGGAAACGACTGATTTGGCGTGATGAATCATGCTATGTCCTGTGGCAATCAGATTGAAAGATTTGGCTTTGATGAATCCCTGAAGAACCTTATCTGCCACTGTGTGTAGCGCCAACAATGAAGCATGGAGGAGATGGTGCTGTAGAGGCACCACAGTTTAAGATAGGAAAGTTAGTTTTGTGCGATATTCGGAGCATGAGTTACAGCCAGGTGTGGGCCAGATTTCATTAAGTTACGCATACCAGCTGTTGTGAAGGCAAATAGAGGCCACAGGGGCGTAGAACTGCCAGAGAGGGCGCATTCAGCAGTTTCCATAGCGCAAGACACAGGCAGAAGAGGGCCACTGGCCATCCTAAGTGTTACGCATACATGACGCAAAGTAGTGTGCTCGGCAGAATAGAGGTGCACAGCTGAGTATAAATAGGTGCCATTTTCTATCGAGATTCATTCAAGTGTGGCAGCTCTCTTGGATGGTGGGGTGTATCACACTACCGAGCTACACGCAGCAACAGATGGGGCACTAGCACCCTAGTCCACAGTGGGTCATTGGTTTGACCCTCTGAGGCCGACGCAGGGTCCGCAGCCAGCCAGCGGCGGGCCACTCTTCGGCTCGCTACCGCGGGCAGTCATCTCAGCTCCCAATACACGCCGGAGACTTCTGAGGTGAGGGCCGCAGATTCGGACGCGAGATAATGGGCGGTCATTGCTGCCGTGTTCTCAGCTATGCCAGCGAGGTAGAAGCAGCAATGGGGCCGGCCTACGGCTTCCGGTGGAGGAGCGTGGCTCACACTGAGCAACGCTGAGTCAACTGCTGGCGCAGCCATTCTGACATCATCGGAACTCAGCGGGCCGGCCAAGGCTGACGCGACACAGCGTTGCATTGCACAGGTCGCTGGGGTGCTTCCTCAGAATTACGGGGCCCTGTGACACAGACCTACGTGAATGGAGCACTGTAGTGGAAACAAATAAATCATTTGGAAAGTTCTCGCCGAGTTTTAATATGGCACCTCCTGGCACCCATCCACTACATTTGGTGTCTTCCTGCTACATTTGGTCATCCTGATACATTCTGTGGCAGAAGTCGCCACTACAGTGCTATTATATGGGTGCGTTGTTTGTGGTTATTGTGTGGTGCCCTTGTTGAGCTTAAGAAAATGCTAAGCACGAAAGGATGTGGACACGTTTACAACTCTGTGTACTGCCTACAGTAGAGGAACATTTCGGAGATGATGACTGTTTTTATCAGCATGACTATACACCCTATTATAAACCAGCATCTGAGAAACAGTGATTCATGCACAGTAATATTTCTGAACCGGAAGGACACCTTAGGGGTGAGTCTGAACACCGGTTTTCCTCCAAATCCTCCTGACACATTCAGACAAAAAATGTTCAAATGTGTGTGAAATCTTATGGGACTTAAATGCTATGGTCATCAGTCCCTAAGCTTACACACTACTTAAACTAAATTAGCCTAAGGACAAACACACACACCCATGCCCGAGGGAGGACTCGAACCTCCGTCGCGACCAGCCGCACAGTTCCTGACTGCAGCGCCTTACACCGCATGGCTAATCCCACGCGGCACACATTCGGACACCGCATTGGAAATATTCCCAGCAGAGTTCAAACCATCATTTGATGTTACACTGAGCCAGAATGCATCATGTGTCTTCCGCCCACCTCCGAAAACGCGTGCCCTGCTAGGTACAGTAAAAGATGACCTGGGGCTCCGCAAACCGGGTGTTTACCGTATTCAGTGTAAATGGGGTAAGGCATACATCGGGAAAACTGTACGGACAATCGAAGAAAGATGCCAGGAACACAGAAGGCACACTGAACTGAAGCAGCCTACAAAATCTGCGGTTGCGGAACATTACATGGATACTGGAAATAGTATGGAGTACGCGAAAACGGAAGTTTTACGGCAGGCCTCGTCTTTATGGGACTGTGTTCTGAAGGAGGCGACTGAAATACGTGTAGCTGATGCTGATCAACGGAGACGCCGGGTTCAACCTCAGCAAAGCCTGGGATCCAGCACTCAGCCAACTAAAAGCACAGCGCAGACCCAAAGCGACTTCCGCGCCCGACGAAGGCCACAAGACATCTGGTGGTCCACAGTTCGCATCCAGCAGCCAGCAGCCCGCCCCTCCCCACCACCACTCCTCGCAGCGCCGCGTGCGGCATGACGCGGGGGAAGGGGTGGGGAGTGATCAGACTATAAAGGGGAGGAGATTCAGCGGACACGCTCAGTCTGCAGGTATCACCTGAAGATGACGGCAACGAACGCTGTCGAAATATCGTGGTTTGAAAACGACTGCACCCGGCTGGAGACCCGAGAACAGTTCAAACAGCTGCTCATATTGTTTTGACGATGGTGCAGTGGTACAACTCATTTGTAGTTAACGCAAATAAGAGTAAACGGATAAGCAAACACCAGTAAATCTTACGATATTGAGGAGCATTCGACGTATAACTGTCCAGGTACAAATTAAGCGACAACCCGAAAAGTTAGGTTAAAATATACGATAAGGCAAGGGCTCTACGAAAATACGCTTTTAGATCTATATCTACAACAACGTGATTACTCTGATACTCCCAATTAAGTGCCTGGCAGAGGGTTCAGTGAACCACCTTCAAGCTGTCTTTCTACCGTCCCACTCTGGAACGGCGCGCGGGAAAAACAAGCACTTAATTTTTTCCGTGCGGGGTCTGATTTCTCTTATTTTATCGTGATGATCATTTCTCCCAATCAAGGTGGGTGCCAACAGAATGTTTTCGCCATCGGAGGGGGAAACTGGTGATTGAAATTTCATGAGAAGATCCCGTCGCAACGTAAAACGCCTTTGTTTTAATGATTGCCACTCCAGTTCACATATCTTGTCTGTGGCACTATCACCCATATTTCGTGATAATACAAAACGAGCAGCCCTTCTTTGAACTTTTTCAATATCATCCGTCAGTCCCACCTGATGCGAATCCCAAACCGCACAGCAATACTCCAGAATAGGGCGGACAAGAGTAGTGTAAGCAGTCTCTTTTATAGATCTGTTGAACTTTCTATATCTTCTGCCAATGAATCGCAGTCTTTGGTTTGCTCTACCAACAACATTATCTATGTGATCGTTCCAACTTAGGTTATTTGTAGCTGTAATCCCTAAGTATTTAGTTGAATTTACAGCCTTCAGATTTGAGTGAATTATCGCGTAATCGAAATTTAGCGGATTTCTTATAGTACTCATGTGAATAACTTCACACTTTTCTTTATTCAGGGTCAATTTCCATCATACAGATATCTTATCTAAATCACTTTGCAATTCAGTTTGGTCATCTGATGACTTTACAAGACGGTAAATGACATCATTATCTGCAAATAATCTAAGCCGGCTACTAAGATTGTCTCCTATGTCGTTAATGTAGACCAGGAACTATAGAGGGGCTATAAAACTTCCTTGGGGAACGCTTCTGTTTTACTCGATGACTTTCCGTCTATTACTACGAACTGTGACGTTTCTGAGAGGAAATCAGGAATCCAGTCGCACAACTGAGGCAATATTCCATAGGCACACAGTTTGGTTAGAAGACGCTTGTGAGGAACGGTGTCAAAAGCCTTCTGAAAATCTAAAAATATGGAGTAAATTTGACATTCCCTGTCGATAGCACTCAATACTTCATGAGTATAAAGAGCTAGGTGTTTCGCAAGAACGATATTTTCCGAATCCGTGCTGACTATCTGTCAATAAATCGTTTTCTTCGAGGTACTTCATGATGTTCGAATATAGTATATGTTCCAAAACCCTACTGCAAATCGACGTTAGTGATACGGGCCTGTAATTGAGCGGATTACTCCTGTTTCCCTTTTTGGGTACTGGTGTGACTTGAGCAACTTTCCAGTCCTTAGGTACGGAACTTTCTGTGAGCGAGCGGTTGTACATAATTGCTAAATATGGAGCTATTGCATCTGCATACTCTGAAAGGAACCTGACTGGTATACCATCTGGACCAGAAGCCTTGCCTTTATTAAGTGATTTCAGCTGCTACACCGAGGATATCTACTTCTATGTTTCTCATCTTGGCAGTTGTTCTCGATTGGAATTCGGGAATATTTACTCCGTCTTCTTTGGTGAAGGAGTTTCGGAAAACCATGTTTAATAACTATGCTTTTAATGGCACTGTCATCAGTGACTTCACGATTGTTATCGCGCAGTGAAGGTATTGACTGCGTCTTGCCAGATCAGACAACCTGACTGATTCGCAGAAAAAAAAAACTACAACTGACTTTACCGTTAATAATTACAAGATTCTTACAAATGGTTCAAATGGCTCTAAGCACTATGGGACTTAACACCTGATGTCTTCAGTCCCCTAGACTTAAACCTAACTAACCTAAGGACATCACACACATCCATGCTCGAGGCAGGATTCGAACTTGCGACCGTTGCAGCAGCACGGTTACGGACTGAAGCGCCTAGAAACGCTCGGTCACAGCGGCCGGCGAGATTCTTACAAGTCATGGTTATGTACGTGATAGCTCATGCACGTGTCGATATGTAATGACCGTTCATGACAGTCGTTGAGCAGTTTTGTGGGCATGTTTCTGGTTAGAATAGCTGCCATTACTGGTGTAAGTAAGAGATAGCATGGTGAAATGCAAGTATACGTTGTGTACTTAAATTAAAATAGCTTTGTGATTGACGTTTCAGTGAGTCAAGTGTTACGGTCTAGACGATCTCAGGTCTTTCCCTGTGGCCATGTGCTCCCTGTCTTGATTATTTCAGAGGTACTTACATGGCCTTATAAAATGTAGTTGACCGGACGCTGGCAACACTACTTCTTCACTTAATTCTATCTCCGGCCGGAGTGGCCGAGCGGTTAAAGGCGCTACAGTCTGGAACCGCACGACCGCTACGGTCGCAGGTTCGAATCCTGCCTCGGCATGGATGTGTGTGATGTCATTAGGTTAGTTAGGTTTAAGTAGTTCTACTAGGGGACTTATGACCACAGCAGTTGAGTCCCATAGTGCTCAGAACCATTTTTGAACTTAATTCTATCAGTTATTAACATATTTAATTCGAGCTATGGAAACACTGGTTGTATCGCATTCTGAGGACGTGCAAGAAGAACGTATCAATAAAAATACATGACAACTAGTCCAATTGCATCCGCCAATGGCGGACGACGCTGCAGCGATCAGTGCAAGTATGTTGTCACGACGCCGGTGATGGATCGAGAAGTGAAAGAATAGCGATTAACATACCGTTCATAAAGCTCATTAGAGATGGAGCGCAAGCTTGGAACAAGGAAAGAAACTAACAGAGACATTCACTAAGAAATGTCTCGGCATTTGCCTTGAGCATTTTAGGTGAACCTTAATATGGATGGCCAGATGAGTATTTGAACTCCGCCGTAATCAACTGTCTTAAGAACTGCGCCACAAGAGGCCGCCTGTTGATGAAGGAAGGCGAAGACAGCTCAGCCTGTTTGTTATGTGAGTGAATAAACTGTTTAGCTTTTAATTCTTTAATCTGTAAATCCTTTAAGAAAAGCCTTCTGCAAACCCACGAGTAACGAAACCAATCGCAACTTTAAAACGAGTCACGCCCCTTCCTCACAGCTTTACTCCTGCCAGTACCTCGTCTCCTACCTTCCAAACTTTACAGAAACTCTCCCGCGAACATTGCAGAACTAGCAGTCCTGAAAGAAAGGATATTGTGGAGACACGGCTTAGCCACAGCCTGGGGGATATTTCCAGAATGAGATTTTCACTCTGCAGCGGAGTGTGCGCTGATATGAAACTTCCTGGCAGGTAGGAGACGAGGTACTGGCAGAAGTGAGGTTGTGAGGACGGGGCGTAAGTCGTGCTTGGATAGCTCAGATGGTAGAGCACTTGTCCCGAGTTCGAGTCTCGGTCCGGCACACAGTTTTAATCTGCCAGGAGGTTTCATATCAGCGCAGACTCCACTGCAGACTGAAAATCTCATTCTCGCAAACCAAAGTAGGCTCGCGTAAGAAGATGACTACAGTGAAACTGACAAAAGAAACGACAGCACAAAAAGAACCTTTAAGTCTGCTGACTGCATCAACGTTGCAAGGGAAGGCGTATTTAGTTCACCCACTTCAGGCAGCGCTACGTCCAGGCGAGAAACGAATTGGAAAAAAGCAGACAGCGCCAGCACAATGACACAACGGGACATCGCATCGCACAAGGAGGTGTTCTGAGTTACGTTTCCATGCTGATTTTCCCTAGTCGCTGCAGTCAGCCAGGTTGTGACCTGCAGATGACATGGAAAGAGGACGCACAGGATAAAACGGTGCTGGACCCATACGAAACAAGACGAAGAGAGGATACTGACACCGGGTGAGCGTCACATATACATTGAGAAACCTGAATTGGCAGACACTGGAGTATAGACGGCAGCTAACAACCGAAAGCTTACTTGCAAAGCTTCAAGAGGCTCTTTAAGTGAGGGATCTAGGAATAATTCGTAATACCGTTGATATCGATCGTTTAGGGACCATGAAGTCAGGGTTACACTAACACAACTGCGCACAGAGGTGTTTGAGCAATCATACTTCCCGTACTCCATAACCGAATAGAACGGAGCGAAGTGCTAATAAATGGTAAATATTGCCTTGTACTTCGCATTTCGATGAAACTTAGACTATATTCAGAAAGAGTAATGAAAACACTCGCAACTTTAAACTGGCAAACGAAAGTTGGCTCGCGTAAGAAGATGACTACTGTGGAACTGACGAAAGAAACGACAGAAGAAAAAGAATCTTTAAGTCTGCCGACTGCACCAGCAAGCTATAGTGCAGAAGGCAGGTGAAAGGCGTAAAAAGGCGGGACGTTGTTTTGGTTCTTAATAGGGTGTGTGATCACCGCGGACGACAATACGCGCTTTGGAACGTTGTCCCATGCTGGCCGCAAGGTAGGTAAGGCGTGCTTGTGGTGTGACGTTCTATTTATACACTAGCGTCGGTGACAATTGCTGAATTATCGTCGGTGCATGTCGACCTACTGCAACGTGTCTCTCCAGCACGTACCGCACATGGTCGATGGGATTTAGTTGGGGGGAGCAGGTAATCCAGTCCATTCGGCGAATATCCTCGATCCAACAGCATCTCCACTTGCGCTAGTCGATGCAGTCGTGTTTTGTCGTCCATAAAAATGAAATCGGGCTCGAGTACACTCCTGAAAAGACGCACATGGAGAAGGTCTACAGCGTGATGATAACGTTGGCTGGTTAGTAACAATGTTCAAACACTTTAACGTAATTATGCAACATTATGCCTCCACACACCACAACACATGGATCACCAAAACAATGTGTATGAGGCGTTATGTGTTCCCATCTCTTGCCATATGAGGGTACATCCAGTATTCAATGATCTACGAGTTATGGTGTAAGGAGGCATAATGTCGCATGGTCGTACTGATCTTCAGGTCTTTTATCAAGGTTATTGTGACACTATACTCCTTCCCGATGTGCGTCTTTTCAGCGATGCATTCGGCCCTTACTTCAACTTTTTTTTTTAGAATGCACTGATCAGCGCATGTGGATGAGCTCTTGGACCGAGAGGATTTTCGCCGAAAGGACTCGATTGTCTGGTCTCCCGAATGAAATACCATCAAAGCACGTGTGTGATGCTTCGTAAGACGAGCTGCAGCGTCTCCAAATGCACCAGAGACCGCCCAGCAGCTGTCAACCGCGCTTGCGTGGGAATGGAACGCTTTACCACACGAAGTCCTTACCAACCACTTGACCAACATTGGAGCTCGTTCCAGAGTATTCACTACCGTCCGTCGTGATGATGCACTGCATTACGAACCGTGTCTCGTCCTTTGTTTTGTTCCAGGGGACCATCATATAAAAGACATGGGACAGCGATACGCACATATACAGTTAGCAGTAGCATCGCGTACACAAGAAATGAAAGGGCAGTACACTGGTGGAATTGTCATTTGTACTTAGGTAATTCACTTGAAACTGTTTCCAAAGTGATTGTGGCCGCGCGACGGGATTTAACAGACTTCGAACGCGAAATGGTAGTTTGAGCTAGAAGCATGGGACATTGCATTTGGGAAATAGTTAGGGAATACAATATTTCTAGATCCACCCGAAGTGTGCCGAGAATACCAAATTTCAGGAATTACATCTCACCACGAACAAAGCAGTGGCCGACCCCCTTCACTTAACGCTCGAGAGCAGCGACGTTTGCGTAGAGTTATCAGTTCTAACAGACAAGCAACACAGCTGTGTAACAGTGGCAGGGAGAAGTTGTGGCCGGCCGGAGTGGCCGAGCAGTTCTAGGCGCTACAGTCAGGAACCGCGAGACCGCTACGGTCGCAGGTTCGAATCCTGCCTCAGGCATGGATGTGTGTGATGTCCTTAGGTTAGTTAGGTTTAAGTAGTTCTAAGTTCTAGGGGACTGATGAGCTCAGAAGTTAAGTCCCATAGGGCTCAGAGCCATTTTGAGAAATTGTCTTAGCAGTATGAGTGCAACATGGCGGCGAGTGAGTGACGTGCGTTAGCTTGGCTCGCAAGTTTACGTGAAATCTGGAGGTGTTTTAAGCAGTTAGGCTACATATACTAAAGCCGTATATCTACTGCCAAGTGTCGTATTTTACATCACATACTGAGCACCAATTACACGGAATCGCACTTAAAATGGAAAATCGCCGAACAACGCGCAGTGCAGCCAACGGCCAGGCCGGAGACAGCGCAGGCGTGGAGTCCACACCGGGAGCTGCGGCCGCCCCGACCGGCACCGCTGACGCCGCCGCACTCGTGAAGGCTGAGGTGAGTGCCGCGCTGCAGGCTAAGGAGGCGCTCGGGCTCGTTGTTCAAACCATCACTGATGCCGTCACTGCAGCAGTGACGGACAAAATACAGAAAACTCTGGAGGCGAATGCGAGCGAGATCCGTGCACTGGACACATCGTTAAAAGCAAGTGAGGAGAAAGCACGACTGCTCGAACAGAAATTGATCGAGAAGACGGACGAGCTCGAACAATATCAGAGACGCAATAATCTCAGACTGTTCGGCATTCGAGAGAGCAGCAGAGAGAATACAGATGAACTTGTGATAAACCTTGTCCAAGAAAAGCTAGGCGTACAGGTGGCTCTGAGTGACATTGACAGAAGCCATAGAGTGGGTCGTAAGTCGCCAGGTTCTACAAAACCAAGACCTATAATAGTGAAATTTGTGTCGTATAGGAAAAGATCTGAAATCTTCAGAGCAAAGAAGAATCTCGCGAAGTCGGGTCTGACAGTACGCGAGGATCTGACCTCTGAAAGACTGAACATTTTGAAGAGCGCGATTTCGAAATTTGGTCTACAGAACGTATGGACAAATGACGGCAGGATAATGGTTAAGACCGAAAACGGAAAGAAAACAATTTGCAGTGTTAATCTACTCGAAAACCTGTGCTTTAGAAGCTAAATCATGTCTAATATTGCTGCCACTAACCTGTATGTTTATATTGTTTACACTGTCAACCATATCTTAACTAATGTATTATCAAATTGTTCGTTTCTCTACATAACTATTTTTTTTATCTCTAGTTATTTTTCCTCGTGTAATTTTCGTTATTATTTGTATTATCAACTTTTCGTTCTCCACATAACTATTTGCATCTTTAATTGTTTTTCTCATGTTTTGTTAATTATTACATAAGGTAGTCTCACTTCCATCCTTAATTAGCAACCCACCATCACACTTCAGTTGTTATCCTCATAAGTGAAACTAATATCACACTCTGTCGTAACGTGCAGATTAGCGAAATTCCTTCTCCTGCCAGCCCACGGCGACTTCCAGAACAGTTGCAGACCTCGCTGACCTTGGCCGCAGATCCCGTTGCTTCCCCGGGGACCTACCTCCTCCCCCTCCCGGCCGCTTTCACTGCACGGAACTGGGAGGACACACCCTCAATCCCCCCCCCCCCCCCCTCCTTCACACGCCTTCCGCATTCTTCATGCCAGACCCTCTTGTCACCGCTAACCACGATCTGCAAACATCGCTCGGCAGCCTCCTCGGGCAATCAACACCCGAACGCACCAAGCTGCATATTGCACATGCAAATGTCCAGTCTCTGCCACCTCACTTTGACGAGTTCAGATACATATTTCAAACTGCTGATATACACGTAATACTTTTGTCAGAGACTTGGCTCAAACCAAGTATTCCTACAACTTCCGTAAACCTAGATGGCTATATCTTTCTCAGGCACGACAGATGAGGGGGCGGAGTAGGGGCGTACATACTTTCTGATTTGTCACCTACAGTACTACACACATCCGACAACAATGTAGATAAACAAGTGGAATATATGTTCATAGAGATCAAATCACTTAACAGAAAGTGCTTAATATGTGTCCTTTACAAACCTCCTAAAGTAGGTGGGTTCGCCCGCTTCGAAACTGCCCTCTCTGGGAATATAAAATCACAATGGCGGCAGGTAGTGTCAGGCGTTCCCCAAGGCTCAGTATTAGATCCTATACTCTTCTCTCTGTATGTCAATGATGTGTCATCGGTTCTGACCTATTGCAAATATCATATGTATGCTGATGACCTTCAGTTGTATCTAAGTGCGAAACCAAGCAATCTCAAGAAAGCTATTGAAAATTTCAATACTGACCTCGATGCACTGTCAAAATGGGCACAGGACATAGGTCTAAAACTAAACCCATCTAAAACCCAAGCCGTACTTGTTGGTCACTCTAAGCTCATTAGCCCAAAACATCGGGAATCCGTACCACCTCTTATCCTAAATGGAACAAATATTAACTTCTCCCCCTCAGCAAAAATTTTGGGAGTAATAATAGATGAAAATCTAAATTGGACAGAGCACGTAACTGCAGTGTGCGAAAGCATCAGCATCCCTTCATGTCCTACAAAAATATAAAAAACTCTACCCTTTAGATCTGAGAAAGAAATTAGTACAAACGCTTATACTCCCAATCATTGACTACAGCGATATTATCTTGCAAGGCCTCTCTCAGGAAAATTCCCGACGTCTAGAACTGGTCATGAATGCCTGCGTCCGATATATCTGTGACGTTCGACTTTTTGATCACATTTCACCAGCATATGCAAAATTGTCTTGGCCGCGTGCAGACAAGCGCAGAGATTTCCATACACTCTGTGTCATCTACTGCCTTATAAATGTACACTGTCCCTCATATCTCTCCTCGTCCCTAACATTCATGTCGGAACAACATGACAGAAACACACGTTCCCATTATAATAAAATCCTCTCCGTTCCACTGCATCGCTCAGTCACCTTCTCCAAGTCCTTTACCGTAGCGCGAACCCGATTCTGGAATAACCTCCCTCGTTATGTTAGAGAACTTAAAAACATGTCCGGCTTCAAAAAACAGTTAATGACGTATCTACTTAAGCAACAGTAATGCCTTCCTCTGTACGTGAATGCACTTCACCTCATTACTTCCCTCTTTCCCCCTCCTTAAATCTCCCTTCCCTAAAACTCGCTATACTAGTAAACATCTACTTTACACACCAAGATATTAATGTACATCTGCACAAACCATCATTACTATTGCCAATCTTTCTCATGTTTGTCATTATTATTTGATTTTTTTACTGTTATTATTATTGCTTTTATCATAATCTGTATGTATACCACCTGTTGTAAAAATACTGCCAGCATTTACTTTATTAGGTCTTAGTCATGTTTATCATTATTATTTGATTTTTTTACTGTTATTATTATTGCTTTTATCATAATCTGTATGTATAGCACCTGCTGTAAAAATACTGCCGCATTTACTTTATTAGGTCTTAGTCACTACTCTTTATTCATATTGTCACTAGAGTAAGCTAATTTTCTCATTTAAACTATGGTCATGATGTAACCCTGATGTGTGAAATGCTGCATGTGTGGAACACTGGTCCGACGTAAGAGAGGGCCTGATGGCCCTAATCTGATCAGGTTAAATAAATAAAATAGATAAAATATACTGAACCAGAAGCCGTTTCACGAACTTACAAACTCGGCCTGCTGTAACTGTAGCAACTCGGCCTCCACAGCACTAGCGACGAAGCCTTTACAAAACTGGTGTCAAGATTTACAAAAATCATGACACTTTTTTCAATTACATCCCACGTCTCCTGCGGATACACTTCGTGTGTTTTTAATGCAGCTGTTTCCATTGTCTTCTGCTTCCACATGTCTCTGTTCGTTGGTAATTCTTCCACCTTTAAAGTAACAGTTTCCCACACCAAGGGCAAGAGAGTAGTGTCCTGATTCTCCGTCCGTTCCTCCGGCCTCTTTGACAAGGCCATCGTCAGAACGAGGGTGTCTTCTTACGCTGGAAGTCTTTGACCTGCCATTGCTGATGATTTATATTCAAAATTTAAGTATTGGCTGGGTTCTAACATGGGGCCCAGGACGTTTTGATTATAAGCCCTGTCTACTACTTCTCCCATGCATGGGTGTATGATATGCAAATAGCTGAAAAGTAGTTTGCTGCACTGGATGAAGACAGTTAAACATTACAGATAATTCTTCCATAAACAATGGCTGAGAAAGACGCATTTCATTTTACACAAAAAAAAAGAAAGAAAGAAAGAAGAAGGTCTCCGCCAATTCATTGAGGGTTGGGAAAAATGAGCCCCTTTGAAGGATGAATATATATAGCACAAACACCAGTCACCATGTTTCAGGGTCGTATCCTGCCTTTCATGAGTAGACGATTAAAGCATTTGGACTACATGTACACTACTGGCTATTAAAATTGCTACACCAAGTAGAAATGCAGATGATAAATGGGTATTCATTGGACAGACAGACTATACGAGAACTGACATGTGATTACATTTTCACGCAATTTGGGTGCATAGATCCTGAGAAATCAGTACCCAGAACAACCACCTCTGGCCGTAATAACGGCCTTGATACGCCTGGGCATTGAGTCAGAGCTCGGATGGCGTGTACAGATACAGCTTCAACACGATACCACAGTTCATCAAGAGTAGTGACTGGTGTATTGTGACGAGCCAGTTGCTCGGCCACCATTGACCAGACGTTTTCAATTGGTGAGAGATCTGGAGAATGTGCTGGCCAGGGCAGCAGTGGAACATTTTCTGTATCCAGAAAGGCACGTACAGGACCTGCAACATGCGGTCGTGCATTATCCTGCTGAAATGTAGGGTTTCGCAGGGATCGAATGAAGGGTAGAGCCACGGGTCGTAACATATCTGAAATGTAACGTCCACTGTTCAAAGTGCCGTCAATGCGAACAAGAGGTGACCGAGACGTGTAACCAATGGTACCCCATACCATGATGCCGGGTGATACGCCAGTAGATGACGAATACACGCTTCCAATGTGCATTCACCGCGATTTCGCCAAACACGGATGCGACCATCACGATGCTGCTAACAGAACCTGGATTCATCCGAAAAATGACGTTTTGCCATTCGTGCTGCCAGGTTCGTCGTTGAGTACACCATCGCAGGCGCTCCTGTCTGTGATGCAGCGTCAAGGATAATCGCAGCCATGGTCTCCGAGCTGATAGTCCATGCTGTTCATGCAGATGGTTGTTGTCTTGCAAACGTCCCCATCTGTTGACTCATGGATCGAGACGTGGCTGCACGATCCGTTACAGCCATGCGGATAAGGTGGCTGTTATCTCAACTGCCAGCCGGTGTGGCCGTGCGGTTCTAGGCGCTTCAGTCTGGAACCGCGTGACCGCTACGGTCGCAGGTTCGAATCCTGCCTCGGGCATGGATGTGTGTGATGTCCTTAGGTTAGTTAGGTTTAATTCATTCTAAGTTCTGGGCGACGATGACCTCAGAAGTTAAGTCGCATTGTGCTCCGAGCCATTTGAACCATTTGTTATCTCGACTGCTAGTGATACGAGGCCGTTGGGATCCGTATTACCCTCCTGAACCACAGATTCTATATTACGCTAACAGTCATTGGATCTCGACCGACGCGAGCACCAATGTCGCGATACGATAAATCGCAATCGCGATTGGCTAGAATCCGAGCTTTATCAAAGTCGGAAACGTGATAATACGCATTTCTTCTACTTACTCGAGGCATCACAACAACGTTTCACCAGGTAACGCCGGTCAACTGCTGTTTGTGTATGAGAAATCGGTTGGAAACGTTCCTCATACCAGCACGTTGTAGGTGTCGCCACTGGCGCAAACCTGTGTGAATGCTCTGAAAAGTTAATCATTTGCATATCACAGCATCTTCTTCCTGTCGGTTAAATTTCGCGTTTGTAGCACAACATCTTCGTGGTGAAGCAATTTTAATGGCCAGTAGTGTAGTAACATGTACTAAAGGCAGGTGTATCCTTGTCTTTCACCCTCATTATTTTCTGCAAAGTGTTTCAGGTGAATTCAGGGCGGTGTGCCAGCCTCTGCGTCCTCAGAGTCGCCGCTCCAGGTCTCAGGTAGAGTTCCAGCAGCGGCAGCAGCCTCTCACCTCTGTGTGGCCGAGGGTGCTCCTAAATTAAAGTCCGCCTTCATTAAAAGGCCGCCAGCGAAAACATTATAGCGCAGCAGGCAGCAGGCCACTGGCGCGACCCGCGTCTGTCATTTTAATTAAGACCGTGCTGGAGCGCCTGCTCTCCCCTCCCCCCTAACCCCCCCCCCCCCACCCCGTCCTGCCGCTGTCCTTTGTCATTCTCTCGGGTCGCGTCAGTTTCGTCCCACCGCCTCCTCCCAGCGTGCGCTGCTCCACCCGAGATTGCTGTTGAAGATCGCAGCACTTTCTCGGTGCCTGTTGTTCTTATTCCTGTAAGTAAATGTTCCTCTCACGCCGAGATCTGAACTAATTACGTAGTCAGCAGGGGGTTCGGATGCCGTGGGCGGAGTTCGTTTGTTGCGAGAGAGCGCTTGAAATCAAAGTAATGCTTGCCGATGTTTTCAGTGGGAATCCAAATTACAGTCACTACGTCGTAAAGGTCTACCTATATTGTAAACGAGAATCGAAAGAAAGATTTTCTGGAAAAATGAACTGGACTACCATGGTAATATCATCTTCTTAGGCCTTTGCCCATCAGGTAGGCTAGCAGCATCTCACGATGCTTCTCTGTCCTTGGCCTCCTTCTTGAGAGTGGTGTAGGTGGTGAAACTGGTATCGCCCATAATTTGGTTCAATTTTTCCAGACTCATTCTGCCTCTTGTGTTCTTCCCCTCTACTGCTACTTCAGCAACAAGTTTAATAACAACACCATCTCTCAGCTGATGGCCAACCCACAGGTACCTCCAATGTTAAATAAGCTTCCAACGACACAGCTTCTCTTTCTCCTCTATGTGGAGCTCGTCTTCATTCGATACCTTGTCTATGCAGGCAATCATTAGCATTCTGCTGTAGCAGATTATAGTTTTCTGGTTTTCTGCGTGACAAGCAACAAGCTCCAACAAACACATTTATAAGGTTGGTTGGTTTGTTTCGTGGAAGTGACCAAACAGCGAGGTCATCGGTCTCATCAGATTACGGAAGGATAGGGAAGGAAGTCGGCCGTGCCCTTTCAAAGGAACCATCCCGGCATTTACCTGGAGCGATTTAGGGAAATCACGGAAAACCTAAATGAGGATGGCTGGAGACGGGATTGAACCGTCGTCCTCCCGAATGCGAGTTCAGTGTGCTAACCACTGCGGCACCTCGCTCGGTGACATTTATGAGGTCTATTCTAAGATGTTCCTCTAAGCAACTGGATGTGAATAGGTATCTTCTTTTGTTAAAAGCAGCTTTCGCTTGGTGGATTCAATTAGGAATATCTTTCTTTGTTCTTCCATCTGAAGTTATTTCACTTCCTACGTTGACAAAATTGTTAAGCGTCCGTTGAACAACGGTGTTTTGTCTACTTACGAATAAGATGTTTACGTTGTTATTTCACATTGTCTAACAGGGAGACTGGCAATCTGTTACGTTAATATGTGTGTATAAAAGTAATAGATCAAGAGCACAAAAATTCCTCTACTGATAATTAGGTCCAGCTCATTAACCAGCCATCTCCAGATAAAACAAATTACTATTTAATTCGGCATGTATCATTCACCAGCCATACACTTCAGTTCCTCCTATAACACTCAGTTTCTCTTCGACTTCTTCTATTTCCTTCTAAATGTATCCATTGAAGAAGACAGGAAGAGAGTCAGCAGCCCAGTCGTATACGCTGTTTAATAGTAACTTCTTTATGTTCTCCACGTCTTATAACGCCACCATCACGGAAAGATGGCTTCTGCAATTCTATAATGGTTGTCTGAAGCGGAAACAGATCCCTGCCATCTGGAGGAAAACTAAAGTTATTCCCTTACTAAAACCTGGAAAGGGTGCAGCTGATCCCAAGAACTACCGACCGATTTCGCTCCTTTGCCATTTGTATAAAATCTATGAAAGAATGTTGCTAAATAGACTCACTCCCATTGTTGAAAAACAACTCATACCTCAACAAGCAGGTTTCCGACCTGGAAAGAATTGTACAGCACAAGTCCTTAATCTGACTGAACATATTGAAGAGGGATATGAAAAAGGATACATTTCCGGGGCTGTCTTCGTGGATCTCACAGCAGCATATGACACCATTCAACATCGACAATTATTGCACAAAGTCTACTACATCACTAGAGACATTAATTTCACCAGAACTGTGCAGACACTTTTGGAAAACCGGCGATTCTATGTGGAGTTCCAAGGAAGAAAGAGTAGATGGAGAAGTCAAAGGAATGGCTTGCCTCAGGGTAGTGTCCTTTCCCCCATATTGTTCAACATATTTACAAATGACCAGCCTCAACCTTCTCTTACAAAGAGTTTCATCTATGCAGATGATCTTGCCTTAGTCACACAAGCCAGAGATTTTGACACAGTAGAAAACCAGCTTACTGTTGCTCTCAAGGACCTATCTGAGTACTACAGAGTCAATAACTTAAGACCGAACCCTGCTAAAACTCAAGTTTGTGCTTTCCACCTACGCAATCGAGAGGCCTATAGAAAACTTACAGTGTTTTGGGAAGATCAAGAGCTTGAACATTGTTTCTACCCCAAATATCTGGGTGTCACCTTAGATCGAACGTTGACCTACAGAAAACACTGCACTAACACCAAGCAGAAAGTTGCTGCTCGTAACAACATCCTGCGGAAGCTCACTGGCAGCGTTTGGGGTGCAGATCCCAAACTACTAAGAACATCAGCCTTGGCCTTGTGTTATTCCGCAGCTGAATACGCATGTCCTGTATGGTACAAGTCATCTCATGCAAAGCAGGTTGATGTGGCCCTGAACGAAACCTGCAGGACAGTAACGGGATGCCTCAAAGCTACACCTATTGATAAACTCCATAAACTAGCAGGTATTGCTCCTCCAGACATAAGGCGTGAAGTCGCAGCCAAACTTGAGAGACATAAAGCAGATCATAACACCGATCACCTGCTACATGGATACCAGCTACCAATTAGTAGACTCAAATCTAGGAGGAGCTTCATGAGAACTACTACACCCCTCACCGGTCGGACTGGAGCAGCCAGACTATCTCAGTGGACAGCAAAATCTGACAGTAACGATTGGATGACTCCTTCTGAGACCCTTCCTCCTGGTGGAAATCAAGTCTGGACAGTGTGGAAGTCTCTAAATCGGCTCAGGAGTGGCGTCGGACGAACTAAGGACAATCTGTTTAAATGGGGCTTCATGAAGGAATCTTCCACCTTGTGTGACTGCGGAGAAGAACAGACAACCAAACATTTAATTAACTGTCCTAGATGTCCTGTATCATGTTCCACACAAGAGCTTGTTGATGTTTCAGACAATGCTGCTGCCGTTGCACAATTTTGGGCTAATACCGTTTAGTTTGTTCTTTTATGATTTGACCTGATTTGTTATATTGTATATATTGTAAATATTGTTGTAATGTTTTTGACTCGAAATAAATAAATAAATCTCTACAGTATCTTCACTATTCCTCAGTGCTTTTATTTCATGCCACTCTGTCTCAGCATCTCAACAATCTGTCGCCAGTCCGCTAGGTAAAACGCTTCTTCAGAGTCGACGAAGCCAATACAGCGTGTTCCAGGACGAATGGTCAATATTCGGGGAGATGTCAGGAAGATTAAATGAAGCAAAAAGTCTAGTAAACATGGATACAAATTTAAAATCTTAAGAGTAATGAGCACTTCTTGATCTTCCATACTACGAAACAAATCTCGTCTACTGCATACTCTTTGCTCTCCATATTTTGAGACATGGCAGTATCCAATACAAGAAAAACGTATCCTGTAAACACGGGCTGTAAAGGGCATACCCTAAGAACTTGTTCATCTTCGTTACTATGAAATATATCTTCAACTGAAAAAAGAGCTCGTAGTTAAGTTACGCATTTTAGAGGCCATGTTTACTAGGCAACTTGTTCTTAGTTTGGTTCATACTATCACGTGCCAAATTATAGAGAGCAAAGAGCTTGCCGTACAAGAAAATTCTTTCGTGGTATCAAAGATGAAGGAGCGCCCGTAGCTCTTAAAGTATGCACTTTAGATCACATGTTTACTGGATTTCTTTGCTTCCAATGATCGTTCGTGTCATATCCATGAATACTGACAATTTCTCCGCGGACATCTAAGAGTGTTCTGGACCTTCCTCAATCTTCTCTCAAGAATAAATCTTAAACCGATTATTGTTTCTCGTGAGCCCACGCCTCTTTAAGTTTCAAGGTCGTCGTCAGTGACCATTGCTTCTGTCCTCTATCCTACCTTAGATCCTCCATAGAATGATAGAGGTCAAGATCTTGCAGGCATGTGTTACCAAACTGAGGGTCCTATGGTGTTCACATTCGTTTTCAGAGTCTCCCTTTGATATTGGCACTGTAACAATTTTTAAGGTCTGTTGGAGGCACCCTGGTTTCGTATATGACTTGTATGAGATGGAACAGTTTATTATGTAGCTATTCTCCAATAACGGTGATGCGTCCTGGTGGTACATCATCAACTTCAGCGGCTTTCCAAGGTTTTAGCTGCCTGACTGTGTGGTTGAACTCACTGCGCAAGCTATAGTCTCCCTCGTCTTCCAAATCGACTTCCTCAGTGTTCTACAGTTCCAGAACATTATTCTCTGCATAGAGCTAGTCAAGATATTTTTTGCATCTTTTCCTTGTGCCTTTCTGTTCATAAATCAGTCCATAATAATTATGAGCTCCATTGTATATTATTCAAACTAGCTCAGTACCTAGCATTTCTTGAGAATATATTTATTCCAATCTTCTATTAGCCCAAATCCTCTCTGTCTATCTCCTCCTTCCCGCCTTTCCGTCCATCTGCTCCTCCCACCTCCGTCCATCTGATCCTTCGCCCTCTGTCCATCTCCTCCATGTGCCACAAATTCCTTCCCCTCCTCCATTATCTCTTTATCGATCTCGTCCTCTCCCCTCTCTCTGCCCATTTCTTCTTCCCACCTGTCTTTGTCCATCTACTCCTTCTTTGTTTCTCAGTCCATCTCCTCCTCTCCTCTGTCTGTGTCTGTTTCTCTCCTCCCTCTCTCTCCGAGCATCTCCTCCCCCCTTATCAGTGTCCATCTTCTTGTTCACCCTGTCGGTCTCCATCTTCTCCTCTCCTCTTTCCACGTTAGCACATCACCCAAATAGGAAGCTGGTGGTTCTTAACCCCGCAGTATTTCTTTTCTGATCGTAATTTATATGTGTGCCAAATTTGGTTGAAATGGTTCCAAGTCTTTTGGATGACTTTTTACCAGTGGTTTTGCTCACATACGCACATGTAGATTACATTTCACACATATTGAACACATTTCACACGTATTTTGTACAGATATTTCAGCTGTATTACTAGCGAATTTCGCTCCACAGTTTAATTTTCACGGAGTTAAAAGATTATGACATCCTATCTCCTGTGTCGCACGCTGACATAACATTGCAAAAATGGTTCAAATGGCTCTGAGCACTATGGGACTCCACTGCTGAGGTCATTAGTCCCCTAGAACTTAGAACTAGTTAAACCTAACCAACCTAAGGACATCACAAACATCCATGCCCGAGGCAGGATTCGAACCTGCGACCGTAGCGGTCTCGCGGTTCCAGACTGCAGCGCCTTTAACCGCACGGCCACTGCGGCCGGCTCATAACATTGCAGGTACATCAGGTGGTATATGTGGTTACTGTCTGTGTAAGGTGTTGTGGATAGAGGTAGTTGTAAAGAAGTAATGAATGAAAATGCCATTCTTCACACGGCAGTTATACTGCATGGACGCGAAATCGTAATAAGTGATAAAGTTTTTCCTTTCATATTTTATGGGGGTTGCCACAGAGAAAAAATTTCTTGAATGTTTGAAATTATGTGCAAAGTTGCTTACAAGTCACTGAATGCTCTCATTGTCAAATACTGGATGAATAAATTATGGGTATTCATATGTCGTGGGTAACACTTTTTTTTCACTCCCACACCTACCCCTCGATAGGTAGGTGGCTCTTACCCAACATTGATTCTTTTCAGGCAGTAAGCGATATGTGTACCAAGTTTCCTTGAAATCAATTTTAATTTTAATAACCAACAGCCTCAGTTGCAACGTTTACCTAGAATTTACCTAGGTTTCAGTAGGGATAACCCAACCTTCTTCAGAATAAAAGTAACTACCGTTTGTCTATAGTGGACATCGTAAAGCTAAAACTACAAATCCATAAATTGTCGTTAGACTGTAAAAACTTGTCTGAAACTGCCTCGGCCCCACTTCGCGACCGCGATGCCGCAGCCACGAGTGCTGTACTGGAACTGACCGTAGCGTCATGAGGCCCGCCTATGCGAACACAGTACCTTGCCCCTGCGCATAAACTGTGTGATAGTTACTTGTTGGGACAAGACGCGAACTTAACTCCTGACCTTGAATTTACTAGTAAAGTGAAATAAAAGGTATAGCTGAGGAAAAGGGCGTATATGTTACCCTGTGTAGAACGTACTTAGATCGACTGTCTAAATATTTATGAAGTATTCGTCGGTCTTGATATGAGGAAGACATCATTTACTTAAAAGGATGGCCTGTCTGGGAAAATTTTGTGCTTAAGCACGAAGTTTAATCATCTAAAAAGAACTTAGGAGTGGGAAGGATAATATAAAGCCAACATCGTCATTATTATGACTAGGTCTAGAAAGTTTTGAGACGTAAATGTTAAGCACTTGCTTAGCTATGGTTACAACGCATGAACATCCTATTGACTTAGTACACAAATGGTCGTGATTGATCTTATGAACAAGTCTGCTAATTATCGGAAGTTCCATATTTGGGCACGTTACGGAGCTCCTTTTGGAATTAGGTCCAGAAATGGAATGAAATCTAATGCGTCCTCCGTATCTTCGCAGCAATGCCTTATCCGAGGTGAGGAGGAGGCATTAAATGCGGCTATCGAGCGTACAGGGTGCAGTCGTCTGCAAGTTATGGTTCACGCCGGCACCAATGACGTCTGATGCTTCGGTTCTGAGGTCATCCTCAACTCAAGTGGGCCAGTGGAGGAAGCGGTGAAGGCTGCGGAGTGTAAGAAGGGCTCGCAATTTGCAGCAATGTTCCCAGAGCTGATTGGGGTCCTTTGGGTTGGAGCCGAGTGAATGGTCTTAGCCAAAGACTCCGTGCATTTTGTGACCGTCTTCGCTGTAGATTTGAGGACCTGCGTTGTGGAGTTGTAGGACTCACCTTGGTAGCTAAGGGGTGCATTACGCAGAGGAAACAGGTACTCTGGTAGCATCATACTTCTATACTTCTGGATTGCACATGCGGGGTAGTTTCAGGTGATCTTGTGAAAGCTCACCAGACAGTAGGCAGAGAGCGAAATCAGAGTGCATACAAAGTAATGTCAAAAAGTTAAGAGTAATCCGTCGAAATTTTCATAACAAAGTTCCTGAATGTACTGCCCCCGAGGTAAGTTGTCGCGCTCAAGTTAGTCTCCTAATCGAGAGCTCGGTGAAACCCGAAGCATAGCGCTGTGAAACATTTAACGTGGTGTGGAACGTATATTGGACGCCATGTGTATTCCTGTCGACAACGATGTTGCTTATCGATGTCGAAATTGAGTCTGAATGTGAAGCTATCTGGACGCGTGTTAGAGGTCCAGGTGAACTCAAGCTTATTATCGGTTGCTTTATCGGCAACCCGATGGCTCCGTGACAATTTTGGGATAATTCAAACAATTCCTACCCTCAGTAGACCCAGAACATGCAGTACTAGTGGGAGGCCACTTTAAGCTACCGAGTATAGTCTAGGAAATTCATCCAATTTATATGTGGCTACAGCAAACCAGTGCTTAACAGTATTGCTTAAAAACAGTCTTGGTTGCAATTTTAGTTTTTTATTTTTCAACTACGCGTTTTGCCTTATTTAGGCATCTTCAGATTGATCTTAATTTGGTATTTCTTAGACCGATCCTTTAAACAGTGTACCCAAACGGTATCTTCGAATACTTCAGGCCAACATCGCCTTTGTTAAACTCAGTAAAAACTTTTCTAGATGGACGCGAGTGACTCCAAGACCTGCATAACGCGTTCCCGTTCACAGGAGCGAGTAACGGAATAAGATGGGGCTCAGGTAGTAAGCATAATACACCACAGCGTCGTGTCGAAACGCGTAGTTGAAAAATAAAAAACTAAAATTACAACCAACACTGTTTTTAACCAATTTAGTCTAAGGCGTCTATGGATTTATTGCAGATGTTATGGACAGGGAAGAATGTGAAATACTTTTGAACAAGTCTTATTCTTAATTTATTTACCCTCAATGTGCGTTCTCTATAAGTTTAAGTGAAGTGTCTTTCATTGTGTTGCAGGAAGGATGAGACTGAGATGAAAATCCTCATATGTAATGACGCTAAGCAAGTGTGGAAGAAAATGAAGGACTCTACCATGAGAAGACTTGACTGAATTTTACCACTTCCCAAGAACCAGTGATGTTAGTGACGAAATGGCTCAAAGATTTAAGAGTCTCTCCTCCAGGACTGACCTGATTTTTCCTTTACTGTCTGCAGGACTGACGTGATTTTCTCGCTACTGTCTGCTGGTAGATTTTGAGATGGCACTGCTATTTTCTTGGAAGTAGGCTTATTGATATCTTCAAAACAAACCCAAATTTGACGGAAAAATGGTTCAAATGGCTCTGATCACTATGGGACTTAACATCTGAGGTCATCAGCACCCTAGAACTTAGAACTACTTAAACCTAACTAACCTAAGAACATCACACACATCCATGCCCGAGGCAGGATTTGAACCTGCGACCGTAGCAGTCGCGCGGTTCCGGACTGAACCGCTTATATCCGCTCGGCCACTTCGGCCGGCTTAGACAGACAACATGGAAAATATAACCCGCTGGTGGTACACCAAATGCGACCATAAGAAGTCATATTCAAATTCTAAGCGTAGCTGTCGAAAGGTACTAGTCTTTTTTGAAGTGTTTGCTGCATACATATGTATGCTGGATCAATTACTTTTCTGTTCTTGCGGCCACAGCACATATCAATGGGCAGTCGGTGCAAGTGTTGTTGCGGATAGCAGAAACAACAAGCTAAATTCAGTAGTATAATAAAACATAACTTCTTAGCGACTATTTACTACTTGTTCTGCCAACAAGGGTGGACTCTGTAGCAGCATGAGGCTCGGAGTAAGCGAAGAAAAGTGACCTTTGAACACAGTCATTCTGGAAATATCATGCATGTACGCCATGCAGGTGTCACGTGCTCTCGCGTGATAAGCCCCACCCATATACGTAAGGGTAGAAACTTCCAGAAGGGCGGGCCGTGCCCAAAGACGCCTATAAAGGCTACCCACCCTACTGGAAAGGTCTTCTGCTGCAAAGTCGTGGGGAGGAGGCTTGCCAGTGCCACTGTGTGGCAGGGGCTGGACACAGAGAATCCGACGTAGTCGAACCTTAGGCCGGCACGCTCGCCTCTGCACCACGAGACTTAGGCTCACTGAAGAACAGGAAGTCTTATAACCGAATGTAAATACTTTGTAGCATAGGGAATGTGCAAGTTGGAAATGTGTGCCCCGACCAGGATTCGAACCAGGGACCTCCTGCTTACATGTTAGACGCTCTACCCGACTGAGTCATCGAGGACACAGTGCATACTGCGACTGCAGGGTCTTAATCTCTGGCGTACTTCCCGTGAGACCCACATTTCCCACTTTCTTCCCACACACTACATTTGTCGTGACCCTGCCCACTATACTCGTTACTCAAGGAAGTCAGTCTACCGATTCCTGCAAGAGTTTGAGCAATGTGAGTGCATCAGCACTGAAGAAGATCATTGGCCGGTAAGCCTTATCTATATAAATATGGTATCTGTTCTTTCGGACATGTCCGACTGCCGCGAGTAATGAGTAAAGTGGGCAAGGGCACTACAACCGTAGTGTGGACAGTAAGTTTGAAATGTGGGTCTCACAAGGAGCGTGCCAGAGAAAAGTCCCTGTAATCTTCTGTATACTCGATGGCACAGTCGGATAGAGCGTCTGCCATGTAAGCAGGAGATCCCGTCTTCGAGTCCCGGTCGGGTCACAAATTTTCAACTGTCCCCGTTGATATTATTCAACACCTCTGAGCAGCTAATAGTCTGGATATCATTGTAATTTCATTCTTCGAGAGCTACAAGATCACCATGTCCAACTACCAAGATCACCATGCTCGAAAGAACAGATACCATCTACATATGGTTTAATATTGCTCGTCACTGTGGGACCCACCCCAGATGCGACTCATATAAGAAACAGAGAAGATCGAAAAAAGAGCACTGCGTTTCGTAACATGTTCATTTAGTAAGCACCAATGCATCACGGAGGTGCTCAGCCAATTCCAGAGGCAGACGCTACAAGGGATGCGCTCTGCATCACGCTGTGCTTTGTTGTCGGAGAACCACTCGCGGCTGGAACAAGAAAGAGATGAAGTGACATTGGCACTCGAAGTGTCCTCCGCTACACACCACAGCGAGGGGTGTGGAGTAATGATGTAAATGCAGGTACGTATCTCTCTATCTGGAACGCCAGGAAAGCTTCCTGGGCGCTAATCGTGCCTTCAAATCGCCATATTGGCTCTTTGTTCACTCGAACTGTTTTATCACGATGGACAATATATGGTGTTCAATAAACACATTAACAGTTTCAACTTTGCCCACTAAAATCTCGAAAGACCCATACAGAGTTTTCGTATTAAATACTAGAAGTTTGACGACACATATGGTGCTAGATAAGAATGAGGCACATGCATGTAAGTCTGGTACATTTTACATCGGAGGTCATTGTTTGTGCGCAAAGAAAGGTTGCTGAAAGGATTGGTGTACTTGTTAGGTAAGCTCTCGAGCTATTTAGAATAGGAAAAAACCCTCTGTAATGGGATACATGCACTTTCCGTCACATGGCAAAATAATTACATCGAAACCACCACAGTTGAATCCACTAGTAGTCTTCATAAGTCTACATTTTTGGAAATGCAATTGTTGAGTTGCCACTTTGACGAATAAAACGAAATATGTTTAAAAATATGTGTGATTTGGAGAAGAGTTGGTGATAAACTGTGGGGGGGGGGGGGGGAGGGGGGAGGAGATGGTTCAAATGGCTCTGAACACTTTGCGACTTAGCTTCTGAGGTCATCAGTCGCCTAGAACTTAGAACTAATTAAACCTAACTAACCTAAGGACATCACACGCATCCATGCCCGGGGCAGGATTCGAACCTGCGACTGTAGCGGCCGCTCGGCACCAGACTGTAGCGCCTAGAACTGCAAGGCCACTCCGGCCGGCGGGGGAGGAGATGAATACCAGAGATGTTCCTGTGCTGCGAAGTTATTCCATACCCAGCGGCAATAACCATTATTTATCGCTTTTACAAGCAATTCGGACTGCTTTACCTATTCGCAAGAGGGTTCGTGACCTATACTTCCGACGAAAGTGGATTTACTATTTACCATGCTTTACAAGGGATAGGTTTTTTTCCTTTCTGTCGCCTGTCGCCGTTACTAGACATCACAAAAAGTCATATTTATGAAGGAACAAAAAATAAAAGGAGTTTATTGATGCCTTTAGCAATGAGAGACGAGTTGAATTTGGACTACAATTGTGTTCATTAGATTAACACACACACACACACACACACACACACACACACACACACACACACACACACACACATTGTACAGAAAACTTAGAAGCACCTTGATACCTTCTCTCCAAATTTGTCTGTTGAGCTGGTCCCTCACCACATGTCTCTGGATGTCAACTCAAACGGGAGTGAACTTAAGGAACAATTTCCCGACTGTTATCTTCGAGAAGACAAAGGCAAGCACCTCCCACAGTTGGCAAGACGCGACAGCAAGACAGTACTGAAAGAAGCGGAAGTCACTGTGTGCTGTACATTTGGCGCCAGGCTCAAGAGAATCCTGGTATTCTTTCGCCTAACGACCAAAATTGGCGTCCTCTTTACCGTACCAAGACTTTCGAAGCAGCTTTTCTCCACTTTTTACAACATTACTGTTGACATAAATAAATGTGCCATGCATGTCGCATTTAATGTGAAGAAAGTGAAAGTGGGGGAACGTTTAATGCGGTGACTAGCTCTTGTAGCAGTTCAAAATTATTAGATGATTAAAGTTTCTTATTACGAGGAGAACAAATTGTTAATTAATTACTTCACAAGAACGGATTCGTTATTCGCTACCCATTCATTCCTATAACTGCCAATAACCTACTGATCTGCGTATTTATCTTTGAGACGTGGGACACACGCTCAAGGATACTTCAGCTCAATAAAGACAAGGCAAACACAAACTCTCGCTTGTAATTTCCAACAGATTTGATGTGACATTGCATGACAACAGCAAACTGATCTTACCCCAGAATAATATATATGATTGCCCTAGAATCTGAAATTTTACTAAACAGACAAAATGCATACGGGCGTCAAATCCCACCCCAAACAGTAAATAATTTTAAACCCTCGTTACGTAATTCTTAAGAGCCATACAGACAATAGATGGTTTACTGAGAAAACTTCCACAGAAGCAGGACACCTTTTAAGATATAACAGCAGAAACATCTCACAATTTCTCTTTCTCAATAAGATATTAAAAACCCAGTACAATGAAAGGCATCTTTCAGGGATTACAAAATTTCAGTGACAAGTGGCACATCAGAGGTGCACGGAAACTACAACTCAGGTCGAGCCTGAATGAAAGCTGAAAGGAACGGTGAAGAAGGAAAGACGGACGCCTCGGCGTCACCAGAAACAAATAATAAAATACTCAAATTCACCGAAGAACGACCGCGCTGTCGGTTACGATTCAAACTGGGCGCCGCCAAGGCGTCGTCCACCAGTTACGCGACCAGCTACAACGGATGACGCGCACCGCTGATTATAACACTGAAACAAAAACATAAAAACACATAGCAACGCGGCAGTATCCCGAGTAACACTAGCTTTAGAACATTAGAACAGTTTCAAAACAAGAATACAGCCACAAGGGACCCACAAGCCATTAACATTCAGAAATAACCACTTTAAATATCTGCACTACCTTCTCATTAATAATATGTGCAGACAGGCTTATTACTGCCAGAGCAGGAAGTCATAATATACTACAATATGTAAGAAATCACGTTTGGTCCCATAGGAATTCACACACATTTGAACTTTTTTTGCTAAATCGCGGTCTCGTAACACAGCGCCAGAGCCGATTAATTATATTATATGTATTCCATAAACACACAGTCAATAGCTACAGTACGATAGGATTCTAGCACACAAGGTCGTCCGCTTAAATAGCCGAAAAGCAACCAAAGAAGAAAACTGCGGTCTCGGTATTACATAGTCGATCGCAGAGATCTTAAATGAATATAGAGAAGCGACTGGCACCAACGGCGCACAGTATCAATCTTACGTCTTTCTAAAGAGAGGAAGGCAGCTGCAGTCTCTCGCATCTGCTTTGTAAAAGATTTGATACAGATCGTGTGGTGTGAATAGGCCTACAGCCAACTTGCTTGCCATACATCCAACGTAAAGGGTTGTTCATGGTCTGTAGAAAATACGTTTGGGCAGTAAGCGTTACGTAGTGCTATTGGTTGACACTGTGGCGTCACTAAGAAACAGTGGTTGCCTCGGGAGCATCGCAATAGGGTGTGGTGCCTGCACTTATACAATGTATTTCGGTTAATACCGGAATAATGAAACATAAACTGCTATTGTACTACTGATACACTGTTACTGCTACGTTCTGTATCTTGTCAGGCTTTAAAACAGACACTGCTGTTTGTAAATCGAAAAGGCAAAAAAACGCATATTATAATCTGTTTTTGCGGTTTTCTGTTAAACTGAATGTTCTAAACGAGCATACAAGTTTTAGAGTTTGGTCTGAGAAACGTTTTGCCGAGTAAACACGATCTACGTAACGCTTTTTTTAAATTTTGTATTCATCATAAGCTTAAAAGAATTTAAGCTAATAGGTAGTCATTCTACAAGTCCCTTATTTCTAGAGAGCATTAGAATTAGCTAATATAGCTAAAGCATCTTTCAAAATCCTGATGGTAACGGGAACTGCTGTTTGTCCAAGAGCGCATGGTTGACCTGCAGGTAGAGGATATCCAAGTTTTCCGCTGAGAAAATTGCAACTTTTCTACGAAATGGTGCTCAGTGTAATCAAGCTGAAAATGTTCTCTTTGATGACCGTCTAACCATTTTTCACTCGTGTAACAAGCTATTGGTTTGTTGGGTGAAAATATTCCGCCCGAGTATTCTGTTAATTTTACCAAAAGCTTGTGCGTGTTCATTGCTTTCTTCATTGTGCAGACGTTGTTTCGTTGATGACAACTGTTTTCGAAGACATTTATTGCGTACTAGGAATTCCACAGACATGTTTTCCAGATGAGTATTTCTCTTCTGTAATACCGCTAACCCTATAATTCTTCGAGTTGGTGTTAACCAAATCATTACAGACAACTTCACCTGTAAGTGTATATATATTACAAGTCTTCTTGCGTGCTGAAAATTTTCCTAAAGCCTCTACGGTTTGTCTACGAATTTCACGTTTGTTGATACGTTTCTTCCTTCGTTTGTTGCACGCAGTGTGCTAACACTGGCGCTACAAGTACAACTGAAAATGCGCTATGGAAATGCCTCGCTCTTAAGCACTTGTTTCCGCAGTAATTTTAACAGTCAGATCTCAAGTCTCTATTAATCAGTTTATTTGAAATGAGGATATTACATCGTTTGCAACATGTTCGGCGTCTTGGGTGAAAACGTCAGCAGCCAAATATTTTGCAGACTTGCATCACGAGGGAAGGCACAATGCACTTGTTCAGTCCCTTTAGTGCTGCTTTTGTGAGAATTACGTCCAAAAACAGCATAACCTTGCACTGCTTGCACACACTTAAACACCTTCACTTGCAGACCACTCAGTACACAAAAGTAACGAAGTGGAAATGACAGCACACACGAATTCGCACATCTCGAACATACAAAATATGGGCATGAAGAGCTTCTCTATGATGTCACGCGCATAGTGACAGAAACGCCCTTGGTTGTATGCAGCGTTTACTGTTCCCTCCTGGGGTTGTTAAATGATGTCTTTATAATATAATTTGTTTTTCGAGTTGCGTGCTACGAAATTTATTGAGGTTAATTTTAGCTCGTACTATTATGACTGTGATTGGTTGTCTCTCTTTAACTTCGTTCAATAAGTAATATTTAATGTGCTCAGTTCAAAAGATATAATTATTAATCTGAAAGGTGAAATAACTTAATAATAGCGAAAGTGGTTTAACACAAGACTACATGTCCAGACATGTGCAGTCTGTACGTAAAATCTATTGCAAGTGACATGCCAAGTGGGATTTGTTGTCATTTGAAATTTCCCGTTGCTGGTGCCCGAGGTGAATATGGCCGTGCGAATCACAGCCCAGGTTTCAATTGAAACGGAGAGTACCCAAGAGGCTCGTTGATGTGCGAACTGTGTCCAGACCAGAACAAAAGCACGCCCGTATTACTGAAATGAATGTCAGCCTACTCGTTTACGGGACTGGAGAGCGACAGCGGTCACAATATCGCATCTGAAAACGGAAACACGGCGGAACGGTTCTGCTGCCTGACAGTCACTTTCTGGACATAACTATTCATTAAACTCAAACTCTGAACTGGAAATGTAACTGATTTTAAAGCCAAAGCAGTTCCTTGTCTTAGCATACACGTCTTTACTTTTCAGTAGCAGAATATTTACTAGGACTTTCATTGCTGTTAAAGCTTCGAAATTATCGAATTGTTGTTCCATGTGACATTGTACTGAGTAGAGTATTGGAAAAAGATAACGAACTAGGAACCAAACGGCTTCACTGCACAATCGTAGCTGATCTGCTCTTGATTGGTAGCTGTAATTGCTGACGTTATGTTCTGAGGTTCGCACGTATGTGTACCCATGAATACTGTGTTGTCGATCCGACACACTAATTTAGTGAATGTGTTTGATTCCTCCACGTTTCTTCTTCCGATTTCAAGTGATTCAGTTGCGTTCTATGTTCAGCCATCAACGTAATTACAGTTCCAGTCACAAGTCCTCTGTGTCACTTTTGTTTGTGCTACAGTTTTTTAAACATGTCTCTAATTTCGAGGGCTTCGTTTGTGAATTCTATTTTTTAGATGATGCCCTCTGCAACAACCATACTGGTAGGTCTGGCGGCAACGATTCCGACTGACGGTATTTATAATTCTGACGCCCGATGAACTGTGGAATGTGTTGGAAGTAAGGTAATGAACAAGATTACATTGGCACGATAGTAACGGCAATGGTTCACCAACAGACAGCTTTCATACTGTTTCGCGTAATGTTTTCACGGTCATATTAAGCTTCGAGTATCTACAGGGTAGATATACGATGGCTAATCGGAAAGCAGGTTCCGATGGGGTGCGAAAAGGAAAACACCGTGAAAATCCGATGGTTTCTGTTCTGTTCCGAGCGAACAGTGAGTACGTAAAGATGATTAGAGTAATAGTGTCTCCCGCCAAGTATGAGGGCATGATGTGGGATTACGCATGATGACATGCAGCCCACGTAACATAACAGTCGCACGTTTCCTTCTGCATGTCAGTTCTCGGCTGCACTCTGAAGGGGAAATGCAGATGTTCCTGCAGCGTTTTCGATTGGAAGTGTTTGATTACCGACAATAGAATCCATAATTGACTTTCCCTGACTTTCATCCCTGCACACATGAGCCGTTACCTATGAAGACATCGTTCTGGTACAGAAAACGAGCTTTAGACCAGCGTAGAGAATTGGCAGGAAGCACAGGCGACTTCCTTCTATGACGAGGGTATTGGAAAGTTGGTACAATGCTACGACAACTGTCTAAGTCGGAGCGGCGACGGTGTAGAGAAGTAGCTGGAAGATGTAGCTAACTGTTGAAAATGAAACATTTTTGATCCTCACGATATTTTCCATTCTGCGACCAATGGGACCTTACTTCCTGAATAGATTTTGTAATTAAACTTTTGCTACTTGAGTGATGTATGCAGAACACAACACTGCCCAACAAAATTAAAAGATCACTTTCTCGAAACCCCATCATTGTCTCCCATTGCGAAATATGAGTTTGAGGTTTGACTGAAAGGTTCCTACAACTTTCCTTTGTAACGGTGCAAAATGTGGCCCCGTGCGACGTCACCGTCAGTTCGAACAGCAAAGCGTCGATACATGCGAAAACTGCCATAGCTCTGAAGTTCATTTTAGCTATAAAGTGGCTTCCTGATGTCACATTTTCACCAAACTTAACCACAATTCTGTCTAACACCACCTCGGACGTGTCACATGATAGGAAGGTCGTCACACTCTTGCCCACAGTTCACCCCGTCTTTTGACGCCTCTGCGATGGAGGTCAGAACTGTGACATCCAGTGTTAAAATCACGCAGTTTTGTTATGAGTGACCAAGGGAAACATTTCAGACTCATACCCGTCAGAACCGACACATAAAGCTTCAGGATGTGGTACAAAGGTTGTCAATGCAACCATCCCTTCCCTTGGGCCGTTGTGCCCTACGCACTTCGCGGTCGAAAACAACACTTCATAGAGCTATGAGCACCAGGACGAAGTTCCTCACAACGTTCGACAGCTCCTGGGTGTTTCAAGTCTACGTCAAGGACATTATGGGGCTACAATCCCACTGAATGTGATCTGACCCCATGGGAGCGTAGTGCGATGTCAATATTCGCTCTGGTGTATGGGGTGGAGTACATAGGTAGTGTTCAAAACCATTCGACGAAATTTGAACGTGATCCGCAGAAGCAAAGGTTGTTGATGCTTTCTCAGCACTCGGTTTTGCGCCTTTCTGTGGCGTGATTATAGGGAGAAGCAACATTAACATGTGTGTGAATAAAGTAGAAAAGGGTCACTAACTCCCCCCCCCCCCCCCGCCCCCCCTCCCGATGTTTGGAGACACTACCAGTGCCACCCACACACTTTTGCTAAGCACTTTAAAAATGTGCCTGTCAGAAACTTTGACATCAATTCAACCTCGCAGCAGCTCTAACACCTGATGGACTAGAACTGACGCAAGGCTGAATTGGTGCCGATGTTTCTGATTGGTACATTTGTAACGTGCGTGGGTGGCACCGACAGTGTTTCACGCTCATGTTAATGTTGCATTCCCTCGTGATGACGCCACAGGAAGGCACAAACGCGAAGGCTAGAAAAGGAAACACTATTTGCTGCACTTGATCACTTTCGAATTTCTTCGAATGATTTTGAACAGTTCCTACGTTCTCCACTCTATATACCAGAGCAAAAATTGCGGTCGCATCACACTGAGCAGGCATCAGATCACGTACAGTGGGGCTGCAGCCCAGCAGACTCGTTAGGGTAGGTTTGAAACGCCCAGGGGATGGCAGCAGTCTCGAACGGCGTCAAGAACGGCGTCATGTTGCTCATGCCAGCAAAATGTGTGAGAATCAATGCCGCTAGAAAAGGGGTGGTTTCGTCGAGGCCTTCTGAGGCTTTGTGTCCATAATGAACGGCTATAAGGTCCGAAATCCTTTCCTTCGCCACGAATAACGAAATCCCGTGATTTCAACGCTGAGTGTCGCGGTTATGACCTCCACCGTATAACATTAAAAGAAGGAGTGAAATGCGTCTCATGACCCTCACATCATGCGACAGCTTCACGACGGCGTTGGACAGAATTGTGATATCATTATCCCATCTTACAGATCACATGAACTTCTGAGCTGTGGGCTTTTGTGGATGTGTCGACACCTTGTTTTCCGAAGCGTTGCCAAGCGCAAGATTGACTTCAGAGGGAGCCATGCTTTGGCACCAGTACAGACGAAGGCTGGAGGTACCTTTGAGCCAAATTTCAAACTAATGTTTCATAATGGGGGACAATTATAGGTTTCGAAAAAGTGATCCTTTAATTTTGTTACTCAGCATATTTGCGGTAGGGGTGCCCAGTTTTATAGGACTGATGTTCAGAGTCTGCGCTGTAGGATTTGCGTTGTTAGTAGTGTTAGTGTCGTGACATACAAGGTGAGCAGAGCTTACTTGCAAGGCTGTCTTATCAAAACAACAGGAATAATGCTGCTCCTCTTTGCAAGCATCGACGCAATAAAAGAATAGAGAGAGGTCATCTTTCCACACTGGGCTTGAAGCACGTGTTTCGGAGGTTCGTAATAACTGGCGATTTGGGAATTGCTGCTCGAGAGGCCGACGGCCAATTGCGCGACAAACTGTTGAAGTTATTGTTGAAATGGCTGAAAATGCTGGACGTTTTCTGCAATGTTCGGGCATTGCGCGTGCTGTGTCACGACAGTTGAATATTATAGACTCCACCGTTCGGAAAATGCTGCGAACAGTTGTGAAATGCAGTCTCTAATGCGGTTCCAGGCTGTCACGGATGCAAGTGGTCGTCACACTGAGCAACGTTTGTAACGCGTAGAGTAGACACTGCGATAAGGACACAACAGCAGTAGCAGACCTTAGCCACATCATACTGGTAGGTTCTAAGTACAGGACTGCACAATTGCACTTGTATAAGAAGTTGGTTATGAGAGGTTACTCCCTCCCTACCAGTGTTTCTGTTTTACTCCACCGATTTGATAATTATAGCTTGTTCACAGACTATTTGAAAGCCACCGGCACCCAAATGTAAACTGTGAGTTACTGATATCTTCATTTTCAAACCGTATCAGCCTGATTCGTAATCGGGTGCGTCGTTTTGTGTCTTAATTTACATGTGGACCTCCTTTTCTTACATTACATTTTCAATATTGCTGTCTTGCGCATTTTATGTCACTGTTCTACTGGCACTATTGTACATACCGTCGATTGTATGGCGTTAGACTTTTGGGTTTTTCTTTTATTTTAAGTACGTTTGTCTGTATGCTACATTTCTCACATTGTTATATTGTGTTATTTGCAATTCTGTTCTGCGGCTAATGTTGTTCTTATTTTATGATGTACGGTGTTTTCCCTTTCATGTTTGCCCAAAGACTGGTTTGATGCAGCTCTCCATGCTGCTCTATCCTGTGGAAGCCTCTTCAAATGGTTCAAATGGCTCTGAGCACTATGGGACTTAACATCTGTGGTCATCAGTCCCCTAGAACTTAGAACTAATTAAACCTAACTAACGACATCACACACATCCATGCCCGAGGCAGGATTCGAACCTGCGACCGTAGCAGCCACGCGGTTCCGGACTGCGCGCCTAGAACCGCTAGACCACCGCGCCCGGCGAAGCCTCTTCATCTCCCAGTACCTACTGCAACCAACATCCCTCTGAATCTGCTTAATGTATTCATCTCTTGGTGTCCTTCAACGATTTTTATCCCTTACGTTTCTCTCCAGTACTAAACTGGTGATCCCTTGACGGCTCAGAACGTGTCCTGCCAACCAAACCCTTCTTTTAGTCAGGTTGTACCACAAATTTCTCTTGTCCTCAGTTCTGTTCAGTACCTTCTCATTAGTCACGTGATCTACCCATCTTATCTACAGCATTCTTCTGTAGCACCATGTTTCAAAAGCTTATACTCTCTTCTTGTCTAAACTGTTTATCGTCCACATGTCACTTCCATACATGACTACACTTCATACAAATACTTTCGTTAAGGACTTCCTGACACTTAAATCCATACTCGATGTTAACAAATTTCTCTTCTTCAGAAACGCTTTTCTTGCTATTGCCAGTCTATATTTTATATCGGCCCTACTTCGACCATCATCAGTTATTTTGCTTCCTGAATAGCAAAACTTATTGTCAGGAGAAACAAGAGCATATATACATTGGTCATAATGCTGTTTGCAATTCTCCTCCAGTGTCATTGCATCACAGACGTCGGCTCTCTGGTGTTCGTCTATTTGCGGTTTTATTTTACTTTAATAGTGTGTTTATATGCTAACTTCATAATTTTGTGCTAGTCTGCTTTTTTGCAATTGTGTTTCTTTAGCACTTTATAACTGTTGTTGGCTATGTGGCCCTTGTAACTCAAAGCCAAAATAAATATATAAAGAACATGAAACATAAACATGGTACGCAATTAACAAATGTTACCCTCTTATGTACCTATTCCCATCAGATCACCAAAGTTAAGCGCTGTCGGACTGTACTCTACTTGGATGGATGACCATCCAGTCTGCCGAGCGGGGTGCACCATGCCCTTATGAGGTAAACTGAGGAGCTACTTGATCGAGAAGTAGCGGCTCCGGTCCCGTGAACTGACATACTGCCGGGAGAGCGGTGAGCTGACCATATACCCGTCCGTATCCACATCCAGTGACGCCTGTGGGCTGAGGATGGCACGGCGGCTGGTCGGTACCAATGGGCATTCATAGCCTGTTCGGGTGAAGTTTAGTTTTACCCACTTATCTGGAAATTAAAATGTGCTTCCTGAAATCTTTTATTCCTTATTACTCTTCCACATGTCCCTACATTTGTTTCCACAAAGTCTTATTAATTTTTCACGTGTGCCCTCTCAAGTAGCGGAAGTTTAGTTATTGCCATTCAGTATACAGGGTATTACTAAACCGTTGTCCCGGGACCCTGTGCAGTTGCAGGTTGACTATCTAACGCCTGCCAGGGGCAACAAAAATTTGATTTTCGGTATTTCGCGTAATTATTAAGGGATATAATCTTATGTTAAAAGCTTAACAAATAAGAGAAGTATTACAGTTAGAAGATGCCTTCGTCTCGAGGTATCTTATATGTCGGTCCGCAAATATGCGGGCTTCATTCATTCGGTGCTTGAGAATGAGAGCACTTAGCAACTTACAGTAAATTTTACACGTAATTTCAGACTTTTCGAAATTTTTCTTGGTGGAACCCCCTGAAAAATGAGGAAAGGAGTACATTTTCACTGTTCATACAGTAAAACGGCCGCATCGTGCTTGGATTTTTATTTATTGCTTCTTTACTATCGATCAATTCTCAGCAGGGCTTGCTTACAATTTTTACATATATCAATGAATGTATCTGCAAAAATATATTACTGTACGATACTGTTCAGGAGATATGACGTCGTAAATGTTCCGATCGTGAAGAACTAACATTTGATTAAGCTAATCCATTACGGATATTTTACAGTCCGTGACTGTTAATTGAATGCAAATTAATTACATAAAACAGCAACCAGTCTCTTTTTTGAATAATTGTGTTTTATTCCATGGACCGGTTTTCTAACCTTTCCAGGTTCATCTTCAGATGGTTTCTGGAGGTTACATCGTTATTTTTAGCATAATACTGAGTGCTGGCTCTGTGACAGGAAGATGGAACACGCTTCAATGTATCGCCATGACTACCATTTATCTGACGATGTGGATGTAAATTTAGTGTTTTATTTACTGCGACAGTATGGGCGGCTGTTTTCGTTAGTGTCCATCTGTCTATTTCCATTTTTTGATGGATAGTTGGTGTATCACTTCGCACACTTTAACACAATATATATTAATTTAAACACTGACAGCGAAAGTTTGTCAGCATCCAGCATGTACTGTACAACTGTTGCTTGCAACAAAGAGCTTGACAAAAAAACATAGCATAGGCCTGCATGGCACAGAGATGTAATTAGTTCTTTTTTACATGTATTAAAGACGATATAAGCGCAAATATTTTAGTCATACTGGAGATAACATGATAGCACAAAATAAAATAAATAAAGAAATGAATTACTACTTCAAAGGGTAATAAACAGGAAATTAGATCCTTAAGACCATTAACAAAAAACGAATTGCTGATAAATCAATCATTACGAAAGCAGATAAGGCAACACCCTTGTAGTCCTAACTGAAAGTGTCTATATTTCCAGAATTAAAGAATTTTGTCAAGAGAATGACATTAACGTAATTACAAAGGACCCACTACCTAATTTTCAAGCAAAAATTCGGAAAATGGTAGACGAAAATGAAAATCTATTTCCTCCTACAGAAAAATTCCTTCTCAAGATAATGAACCCACAAATGCCAAGCCTTAGAGCCCAAATAAAACTGCACAAACAAGGCTGGCCTATAGGACCAATTGTTAATAACATAGGGTGTCCTTCACATAACCTCAACAAAAAACTGAATATGTTACTAAAACAATATTATGTGTATGACGAGAACTATACAGTGAAAAACTCCTATGAACTAGTGACAGAAATACATAATATTAGTATACCGGTGACTGCTAAATTCGCCTATTACATATAAAAGTTAGTATACTAATATACCAGTAACAGATACTATCACAATCATTAGAGACAATTTTATAGGTCACAACACTCTCAACCATGAAGAGATAACTGAGCTAATTTACTAGAGGTAACCTTAGGTTTCAATTATTATACCTTTAATGATCAAATTTATCAACAGAAAGATGGTCTGGTCATGGGGAATTCACTAGCGGGAACTATAGCAGACGTCTTTGTTAACAACAAAGAAATAACGTTTTTAAAAATCATCCTTATATACGTCAAAAAATAACATATTACAAACTAAACGTTGACGATATTTTAATATTATTTGACAGCACAACAGAAGAAATAAATAACTTGACAGAAATAATGAATAGTATACATCCAAAACTTAGGTTCACAGTGAACACGAACAACATAAAAGTATTAATTATCTGGATCTAACAATTTATAACGATAATGGACAGCATACATTTGGCATATATTTTAAACCGACCGATACAATAATCCATGCCAAATCATGCCACCCAATGAGATATTAAAAAGCTATTTTCGTTTCGATGATAGATCGGTTGAATATGTTCTTGTTGTTGTCTTCAGTCCTGAGACTGGTTTGATGCAGCTCTCCATGCTTCTCTATCCTGTGCAAGCTTCTTCATCTCCCAGTACCTACTGCAACCTACATCCTTCTGAATCTGCTTAGTGTATTCATCTCTTGGTCTCTCTCTACGATTTTTACCCTCCACGCTGCCCTCCAATGCTAAATTTGTGATTCCTCCATGCCTCAAAACATGTCCTACCAACCGATCCCTTCTTCTAGTCAAGTTATGCCACAAACTTCTCTTCTCCCCAATCCTATTCTATACCTCCTCATTAGTTACGTGATCTACCCATCTTATCTTCAGCATTCTTCTGTAGCACCACATTTCGAAAGCTTCTATTCTCTTCTTGTCCAAACTGGTTATCGTCCATGTTTCACTTCCATACATGGCTACACTCCATACAAATACTTTCAGAAACGACTTCCTGACACTTAAATCTATACTCGATGATAACAAATTTCTCTTCTTCAGAAACGATTTCCTTGCCATTGCCAGTCTACATTTTATATCCTCTCTACTTCGGCAATCATCAGTTATTTTACTCCCTAAATAGCAAAACTCCTTTACTACTTTAAGTGTCTCATTTCCTAATCTAATCCCCTCAGCATCACCCGATTTAATTTGACTACATTCCATTATCCTCGTTTTGCTTTTGTTGATGTTCATCTTATATCCTCCTTTCAAGACACTGTCCATTCCGTTCAGCTGCTCTTCCAAGTCTTTTGCTGTCTCTGACAGAATTACAATGTCATCGGCGAACCTCAAAGTTTTTACTTCTTCTCCATGAATTTTAATACCTACTCCGAATTTTTCTTTTGTTTCCTTTACTGCTTGCTCAATATACAGATTGAATAACATCGGCGAGAGGCTACAACCCTGTCTCACTCCTTTCCCTACCACTGCTTCCCTTTCATGCCCCTCGACTCTTATAACTGCCATCTGGTTTCTGTACAAGTTGTAAATAGCCTTTTGCTCCCTGTATTTTACCCCTGCCACCTTCAGAATTTGAAAGAGAGTATTCCAGTTAACGCTGTCAAAAGCTTTCTCTAAGTCTACAAATGCTAGAAACGTAGGTTTGCCTTTTCTTAATCTTTCTTCTAAGATAAGTCGTAAGGTTAGTATTGCCTCACGTGTTCCAACAATTCTACGGAATCCAAACTGATCTTCCCCGAGGTCCGCTTCTACCAGTTTTTCCATTCGTCTGTAAAGAATTCGCGTTAGTATTTTGCAGCTGTGACTTATTAAACTGATAGTTCGGTAATTTTCCCGTCAACACCTGCTTTCTTTGGGATTGGAATTATTATATTCTTCTTGAAGTCTGTGGGTATTTCGCCTGTCTCATACATCTTGCTCACCAGATGGTAGAGTTCTGTCATGACTGGCTCTCCCAAGGCCATCAGTAGTTCTAATGGAATGTTGTCTACTCCCGGGGCCTTGTTTCGACTCAGGTCTTTCAGTGCTCTGTCAAACTCTTCCCATTTCATCTTCATCTACATCCTCTTCCATTTCCATAATATTGTCCTCAAGTACATCGCCCTTGTATAAACCCTCTATATACTCCTTCCACCTTTCTGCCTTCCCTTCTTTGCTTAGAACTGGGTTGCCATCTGAGCTCTTGATATTCATACAAGTTGTTCTCTTCTCTCCAAAGGTCTCTTTAATTTTCCTGTAGGCAGTATCTATCTTACCCCTAGTGAGACAAGCCTCTACATCCTTACATTTGTCCTCTAGCCATCCCTGCTTAGTCATTTTGCACTTCCTGTCGATCTCATTTTTGAGACGTTTGTATTCCTTTTTGCCTGCTTCATTTACTGCATTTTTATATTTTCTCCTTCCATCAATTAAATTCAATATTTCTACTGTTACCCAAGGATTTCTATTAGCCCTCGTCTTTTTACCTACTTGATCCTCTGCTGCCTTCATTACTTCATTCCTCAAAGCTACCCATTCTTCTTCTACTGTATTTCTTTCCCCCATTCCTGTCAATTGTTCCCTTATGCTCTCCCTGAAACTCCCTACAACCTCTGGTTCTTTCAGTTTATCCAGGTCCCATCTCCTTAAATTCCCACCTTTTTGCAGTTTCTTCAGTTTCAATCTGCAGTTCATAACCAATAGATTGTGGTCAGAATCCACATCTGCCCCTGGAAATGTCTTACAATTTAAAACCTGGTTCCTAAATCTCTGTCTTACCATTATATAATCTATCTGATACCTTTTAGTATCTCCAGGATTCTTTCAGGTATACAACTTTCTTTTATGATTCTTGAACCAAGAATTGATGAAATGTATGACGAGATGAAAGAAATTATTCAGGTAGTGAAAGGAGACGAAAATTTAATAGTCATAGGTGACTGGAATTCGTCAGTAGGAAAAGGGAGAGAAAGAAACATAGTAGCCTTGTAGAATCGGTTGAATAAGATACCATTAATGCCATAGCAGAGACAAAAAGAAATCAACATATTAAAACAAATAGCTACATCCAGTGCATACGATGCCAATATAGTAGAGACAATACAGAAGAAAATACAGGCACAACGCCCCAAAATACCCCCCCCCCCCCAAAAAAAAGGAATTTTCTCGAAAATGCGATATATGGGGACGATATTGGATAAAATAAATTGACTATTTAAGGAATCAGACATTACGATAGGCTTTTCCTCGAACAACCTAACAAATAACCTTAGACATAGCATAGGAGATTTTAAAAATAAGATCTTCTCTACATCGGGCGTCTACAAACTAACTTGCAAAGACTGTAAAAAAATCTACATTGGACAGACAGGAAGAAATTTTAAAACTAGGTTCAAAGAATATACCACGGGAATAACACGCAATAAATCGCTATTTGGACAACACCTAGATGCCGAGAAACACACGGAAATTAATATAGAAGAAAATGTAAGGGTATTGCATGTAGCCCAGAAGGGACCCAAGATGGACATCTTGGAAAATTTAGAGATCTTCCTGCACAACAAACAGGATCCAACGACGATTCTTAATGAAAAAATAGTAACTTGTGATAATAATTATTTTGAAATCTTCGCAAATATCATTAGTTCATGACGCTACTGCTTCTTCTTCTCAGCTGTAATTTAATATTGTATGACGATGAATATTGATACTAATTTTTATTATAGTGTTTTAATTTTATAATGAAGACCTGAAAAGTTTAAAGATAACCTTATATAAGCCCTAAAATCTTAACATATAATTCAGAAACAACTTTGTGGAAGAGTATCCATAATATAATGACTTATGTGAATCGACGGCAGCATGATGAAAGGAGAATTGTCGTACACCGATGCTACGACATCGAATGCCGTGCTACAGCAGATCACACGTACGAGGATGCTACTATTACGACGGAAGCCTAGCCAAATAGGCTAAGTGGTACGTGATATACTTCGGTGTTTCTAATATGTTAAATTCATAATGGAGAATACACTGATTTTAAAGTTTTTTGCTAATTACTAGGAACAACTTTTATGGATAGCAGCCAGAACACACCACGACAACGCATGCTGTACAAAGATAACGCCGCAGCAGAAGACCATATCGATTGACAACAACTTGGCGGAAGAATCGTTATGGCACGCCGTTACCATATCAACGAACGGCGCGCAAAGATGGTATTACAGCAGACGACCTATACGAAGCGGCAACCATGACGACAGCGTACCTACCATACAGGCTAGGGGGCGCTTGATATGTACTATCGCCCATGGAAACGGCGTCTCTATCACAAAAGATAGAGGGCTCTACTCTATCCACAAATGATGTGAAAAATGAATGGGACAACAGTTATCTGAATTTCAAATAATTGTAAATTTATCGAGATTTAATTAGTTATAATTATTATTTATTATGTTTTATATTATGACTGGAACAAACTTTAAAATTTACGATTTGTTGCTTAAATATGTAACTACCATTGGTCACCGTCGAGGGCGTTACCGTCTGTCCACGTATTGTTGGCCGTTATTTAAGCTCATGCAGAGAGTCAGCCATGCATAGTTATCAACCGTGCACGGGCAGGGCGACAACTCCATCGAGCGACCAAATGGGTATAAAAAAGTTTGTTTATTTATGTAACTTTGACTAATTGCTTGTAGATTACGTACACGATTACTTACTAATATTATAACTTTACAGTGTAAATTGCCCGGTAGATGACCCCGTCGCGTGTTGAAACCGGTTGGCGACAAAATAAGTAACCCGATTGTGACTGTCATTTTGATTGATTGATTGACACCAGTGTAGCTAGGATGTAAGGAGGGCAATGGAGGGGTTATGAGGTGGGGGGGGGGGGGGGGAGGAGGTAATGTAGGACTGATAACTTTTGATTACTGTGGAGCGCAAATTACCTAGACTATACTCATCCTGTGTTTGATAACGAAAGGACTTAGCAAACTTCCAACAAACTAATTTTAAACTTTTCCTTATTTTCTCCTCGCATACATGCTTAAAGTCAAATATTTAAAACATTAAATCGTTTGTAAAGTAATCAGACGTTTGAAGCTGATTTATACAGTACAAGAGAGTTCGAGTCTTCAGAGAATCGGAGGTTTATTGGTTGTAAACAGAGGCCTTGTCCAGCAAAAACGAGTAGCTTTTTTTTTTGTCCACAGCATTATAGGTAAATCTAATACAGCAGGGTGTGATACATGCTAATATAGTTACCCCTTTTGACATTACTGCTAAGGACGTGAGAGTCCGACTAGTTACAGCACTTCTACTGCTGAGGCAGGATTTCGCAAGCGGACGTAAGCTCTTCAGCACACGGTCAGGACACTACTTAGCGCTTCCCTCCAGTCTTCGATCCGTCCCTTGCGCTGTAGACAGCGTGCAGTAGCCGGTTCGTACTTCATTCTTCTTCAACGCTGCGTTGTCTAAAAGGCAGTTGGCAAAGTTTCATCTAACTTTGCAGAATGCAAAGACTTTTTTCCTTGAACTGGGGTTTAAAGATAAATAAAGCCATTAACAATGACGTGTAAAATTATTTCACATGTACACAAAAGAAATTTTACGGTACTGCTCCACTCAGCATAAGTCTGTGTACATTCATCTGCCTTCTTCACAGAAGCGCGACCACTGGTGACAATCCCATACCCTATCACAGGCAAACGTTCCCTTGCTACCCCTTCAGCACAGCAGAGGTCTCCGTTTCTAGCGAATCAGAAGCCAGGAAAGGCCATGCTTCCTTACAATGCGTTGGAAGAGTCTGTTTCAGTAGCCTCAAATCCACCAAAAGGAGACAGGGAAAATGAATGACATATAATCAGAAAGATAATGACACGGAAATCGGTATGTGCGATGTACATGTACAAATAAATGATTACAATTCCAGGATGAACTAGGCGATTTATTCAAGGGAAAGAACTTCACAAACTGAGCAAGTCACTGAAGCATCGGACCACCTCTGGCCCTTACGGAAACAGTTATTCGGCTTGGCATTGATTAAAAGGCTTGTTGGATATCCTCCGGAGGGATATCGTGTCAAATTTTTTCCAACTGGCACGTTGGATCGTCAAAATCCTTCACAGGATGGAGGGAGCTACGCGCAGTACTCCAAAGCTTCTCGACTTGGGAGAGTACCGGCGACCTTGCTGGCCAAGGTAGGGTATGGCAAACACGAAGGAAAGCAGAAAACTGATGCAGTGGTATGTCTTGCAAAAATATTGACATCAAAATTAGTACAGAAATCTCTGGTCGTTGGGGCTCATTTCGAAGCGCGACTGATCGCTGAAGACAGTTCTATTCTAGCCAATGAGACTCCAGGAAAAGACGTGTCTGGACACGGCCCGGACGGCAATGTGATGCTAAACAAAATGTCACCCGCCATACAACCCGACAAGCAAGAGTGATGGTTTAGGGTGCCATTTCTTTTCACAACAGGACCCTTTGGTTGTCGTTTGCGACACCTTTACAGCACAGCGATACGTCGTCGATGTTCTACGCCCCGTTTTGTTGTTCTTCGTGGCAAGTCGTCCTGATCATACATTTCAACAAGACAGTGCCCGCCCACACATGTCAGGACCCTACCTTGTCCATTAGTGTCACCAGAACTCTCCTCGAATGAGAATATTTGGTACGTTATGGGCAGTGTCCTCCAACCATTTTGGGATCTTGACGATCTACGTTGCATCTGCCAGCTGGGCAGAATTTGACGTGACATCCTTCAGAAGCAACTTAAATCACTTAATAAAAGCAAGTCTTCTGGTCCAGAATGTATACCAATTAGGTTCCTTTCGGAGTATGCTGATGTATTAGCTCCATACTTAACAATCATACACAATCGTTCGCTCGACGAAAGATCCGTACCCAAAGACTGGAAAGTTGCACAGTTCACACCAATATTCAAGAATGGTAGTAGGAGTAATTCACTAAATTACAGGTCCATACCGTTAACATCGATATGCAGGAGGATTTTAGAACATATATTGTGTTCGAACATTATGAATTACCTCGAAGAAAACGGTCTATTGACGCACAGTCAACATGAGATTAGAAAACATCGTTCCTGTGAAACACAACTATCTCTTTATTCACATGAAGTGTTGAGTGGTATTGACAGGGGATTTCAGATCAATTCCGTATTCCTGGATTTCCGGAAGGCTTTTAACACTGTACCACACAAGCGGCTCGTGGTGAAATTCCGTGCTCATGGAATATCGTCTCAGTTACGTGACTGGATCTGTGATTTCCTGTCAGAGTAGTAACTGACGGAAAGTCATCGAGTAAAACAGAAGTGATTTCTGGCGTTCCCCCAAGATAGTGTTATAAGCCCTTTGCTTTCCTTATCTCTGTTAACGATTTTGGAGGCAATCTGAGCAGTCGTCTTCGGTTGTTTGCGGATTACGCTGTCGTTTATCGAGTAATAAAGTCATCAGAAAACCAAAACAAACTGCAAAACGATTTAGAAAAGATACCTGAATGGTGCGAAAAGTGGCAGTTGACCCTAAATAACGAGAAGTGTGAGGTCACTCACATGAGTGCTAAAAGAAACTCGTTAAACTTCCGTTACACGATAAATTATTCTAATTTAAAAGCCATAAATTCAACTAAATACCTACGTATTACAATTACGAACAACTTAAATTGGAAGGAACACAGAAAATGTTGTGGGGAAGGCTAACCAAAGACTGCGTTTTATTGGCAGGACACTTAGAAAATGTAACAGATCTGCTAAGGAAACTGCCTACACTACGCTTGTCCGTCCTCTTTCAGAATACTGCTGCGCGGTGTGGGATCCTTACCAGATAGGACTGACGGAGTACATCGAAAAAGTTCAAAGGAAGGCAGCACGTCTTATATTATCGCGAAATATGGGAGAGAATGTCACAGAAATGATACAGGCTTTGGGCTGGACCTCATCAAGAGAAAGGCGTTTTTCGTTGCGACGGAATCTTCTCACGAAATTCCAATGACCAACTTTCTCCTCCGAATGCGAAAATATTTTGTTGACACCGACCTACATAGGGACGAACCATCACCAACGTAATATAAGGGAAATCAGAGCTCGTACCGAAAGATATAGGTGTTCATTTTTTCCGCGCTATACGAGATGGGAATAATCGAGAATTGTGAAGGTGGATCGATGAACCCTTTGCCAGGTATTTCAATGTGATTTGCAGAGTATACATGTAGATGTAGAGGTAGAAGGACATCCAAGAACTCTGTCAAAGCCAAGTCGAATACAGAAAGACCAGACATGGATCTATGCCTCATTGACTTCCTCAATTTGTGAAGCTGATTCTCTTGAACAAATCATCCAAATTTTCTAAAAATTGTAATAATTTGTTCGTCTATACATGTACATCACAGATACCGATTTCCGACCCAGTGGGATAATGTATTCGTTGTACGTAGTTTTTCATTTTCTTAGAGTTTATATACAGTGCGTGTGCCAAAATTAAGAATGAAAGTAACTTTCGCATGTTGTCTCATTACGAAATAACATAGCTTGAGGAAACACGGGTCTTTCATAGAAAGAACTGCTGCAGTGCAGTGCAGTACTGTACAGTGCAGTACAGTACAGTACAGAAGGTAACTGAAAGAAATACGCAGTGAGACGAGAAGAAAGGATACTTTCATTCAAAAGGCAATAGTTACGCTGCAGTCAATGCGATTCATGATGATCGCCTGGACAGTGCAATAGGTGTAACATGGTTCTTTAGAGAGTGTGATCAACAAGTTTGGCGATGAATGCTGTACAACGTGCTCCCACGCTGCCCACAAAGTTGGTAAGCATATCTTGTCGTATGGCGTTTCATTTCTCCACCAGAACTGTTCACAAGCTCTGGAGGGTCGTTAGTGCAAAGTGTACGTTCTGCAGTAGGTCTCCCCAACGCATCTTACAGGTGCTCGACGCGACTGAAGTTGGGGGAATGGGCAGTCCAGTTCATTCGCCGAATATCTTCAGTTTCCTAGAGCTCCTCCACCTTCGATAATCGATGTGTTCGAGCATTATCATCCATAAAAATAAGTCTGGGCTGAATGTATTAATGGAAAGAAGGGCATGGGAAGGAATAATGTGTCAGAATAGTGTTGACCGGTGAGCGTACCGTCTTCAACAATTTGGTGGCCAGTGCCCCCATGCAAAATTATGCACCTCCACTGCATAGTGTGTGGAACACCGAAACGATTATGTTAAAGAATGGTGGTGTACCCTCATGCAGCGAGAGTTGGGCACACGTGATGCACCCAAGAACATAGTCGAAAATGATTGTTTTAGTGGTCCAGGTGTTATGGTGTGGTAAGGTATAACGTTCCATTGGTGTACTGACCTTCAAAAATCTGAGCACGGCGCAGTCAGTGGTCAACACTACTGTGACACCGTAGGGTAAAGTGCTCATGCTTCGAGTGGTTCTCAAATTCAAGGTAGCTGAATATCTCTCTCGGTTGGTCTTGCATTCCTTAATTAGTTCTGACAACCACATGCGGACATCATTCTGATACGCAATTGTCAGTTCGGTGCCGTTGCTCTCTTCGTTTCGTTCTCCACAGCTATTTTTGCATCATGATCCAGATAAACATTTTCTACATAGTTCAGTCGGAAGTACTTCCTCAAACCAGATAAGACGTGCTTTCAAAGAATTTGATATGAGACAGTGCTCTTTTCTATCTGACTGATAGAACGTGTCGTTCATAGTGCACTTAATTAGGTTGTACCTAAATAGAAATAAGGGGTGGTCCCAAATAGCTGGTACTAATAGGTTGCACTATTTTGGGCGAAACTTTGTGTCAGTTTATACAAATAATTTTCTGAGTTTTATTCAAGATGTCAGATTTCTGGTATTTGAGAGACAGAGCAATCGGGCCATTGATGCGTCGGGCATACAGCAGAGCTGAAACACTGGAAGTGGCTGCAAATGGTTTTAAAAATGTTTCTTCATCTATGGATTTTCCTCTTCATAAGTCAGCAGCAAATCCAGATAAGGCCTTAGAAGCCTAAGCAGGGCCGTTGTCGCCGGCCGGAGTGCCCGTGCGGTTCTGGGCGCTACAGTCTGGAGCCGAGCGACCGCTACGGTCGCAGGTTCAAATCCTGCCTCGGGCATGGATGTGTGTGATGCCCTTAGGTTCGTTAGGTTTAATTAGTTCTAAGTTCTAGGCGACTGATTACCTCAGAAGTTAAGTCGCATAGTGCTCAGAGCCATTTGAACCAGGGCCGTTGTCGACTGCAGTTAGTGGAAAGCAAGAAAGAGCGTTTCCACGGTTTCTACTTCTGAAACCAGCCCACCTCCTGTACTTCCACCATCAGACCTAAAACTGAGCAGGAAAAGTAATAGTGTTGAAGTTACCTCTTTTTAAAAAAGCTTTGGAGCAGTTCCTGGCTATAGCGAAAAAGAAAACAAGTACCAAAATACAGCGAAGACACTACCTTCAGCAAAACTTGGTCGAGGTGCTTTGTTTGATGCATCTGACTTTCAGCATCTGAGCCTACCAAAACGGAAGCTCTTAATTTAAGAAGGACCCAAAGAGTCACGAAACAGCAGCATTATGGTGTGGAAGACTCTGATTCAAATGTTGATGAAACTACACTATGTGATCAAAAGTATCCGGACAACTGGCTGAAAATGACTTAAAGTTTTGTGGTGCCCTCCATCGGTAATGCAGGCATTCAGTATGGTCTTGGCCCACCCTTAGCCTTGTAGACAGCTTCCACTCTCGCTGGCATACGTTCAGTCAGGTGCTGGAAGGTTTCTTGAGGAATTGCAGCCCATTCTTCACGGAGTGCAGCACTCAGAAGAGGTATCGATGTCAGTCGGTGATGCCTGGCACAAAGTCGGGGTTCCAAAATATCTCAAAGGTGTTCAATAGGATTCAGGCCTGAACTCTTTGCAGGCCAGTCCATTACAAGGACTTATTGTCGTATAACGACTCCGCCGCAGGCCGTGCCTTATGAACAGGTGCTCGATCGTGTTGAAAGATATAATTGCCATCCCCGAATTGCTCTTTAACAGTGGGAACCAACAAGAAGCTCAAAACATCAATGTAGCCCTGTGCTGTGATAGTGCCACGCAAAACAACAACGGGTGCAAGCCCCCTCTATGAAAAACACGACCACACCACAACACCACCGCCTCCGAAGTTTACTGTTGGCACTATGCACGCTGGCAGATGACGTCCACAGGGCATTTGCCAAACCCACACCCTGCCATCGGATCGCGTTATGTACAGTGATTCGTCACTAAACACAACGTTTCCCCACTGTACAATCGTCCAATGTTTTCGCTCCTTACACCAAGCTAGGCGTCGTTTGGTATTTATCGGCGTGATGTGTGACTTCAGCCTCACGACCATGAAATCCAAGTTTTCTCACCTCCCACCTGTTTCATAGTACTTGCAGTGGATCCTGATGCAGTTTGGAATTCCTGTGTGATGGTCTGCATAGATGTCAGCCTATTACACATTACCACCCTCTTCAACTGTCGGCGGACTCCGTCAGTCAACAGACGAGGTCGGAATGTACGCTTTTGCGCTACAAGTGTCCCTTCACGTTTCCACTTCACTATCACATCGGGAACAGTGGACCTAGAGATGTTTAGGAGTGTGGAAACCTCACGCACAGTCGTGTGACACAAGTGACACCCAATCACCTGACGACGTTCGAAGTCCGTGAGTTCCGCGGAGCGCCCCATTCTTCTTAGGTGACCAGATGCAAAACATAAAATGCTCTTGTTCTCACCTAATATAGTATCTATTAGAAACAAGAGTGATGAAAATTCCTGACTTAAACACAACCTAATTTTTCTGAGCGAGCTATGTGTGATGAAAAAGCATAGTGTAGGGATTTCAGCATACTGTTGAATACTGAAGCCACTGAATGTATTAATTACAGTCAGTCGTCTGGAAATCTCTTACCACCTTTCTTATCGGAATCCGAGAAATAAATTTCGGTTCTGGAACTGTTTTCTCCAGCGTTGATAACGAATCGATCATCAACAGAACCTACGAAGCCATACAGGCGCTCCATTTTCCTCTCTTCCGTTATGACGAGCCGTTCTACATCCCGCCACTGTTCGGCAGCGATGCGTGAAAAATTTTCAGCGCATCTGGCACCTTAACAGTATTGTTATTTCTCGGGCGAAATCCCTTGACTTCACTCCATATGAGTTCTGTTGTGTTCGTATTGTAATGGCACAGTAGCAAATGTAAAAATGCAGCCTTTGCATGGTGTGAAGGTGGTTTAGCGGTTTTAGGCGCTCAGTCCGGAACCGCGCGACTGCTACGGTCGTAGGTTCGAATCCTGCCTCGGGCATTGATGTGTGTGATGTCCTTAGGTTAGTTAGGTTTAAGTAGTTCTAAGTTCTAGGGGACTGATGACCACAGATGCTCAGAGCCATTTGAACCATTTGAACCATGGTGTGAAAATTATTGTTTTTCATGTTTCTACGGCACTTATCACTCTGGTTTGCATGAGACTACATGTGCAGTATACAACAATGGATATGCAGTCAAAACAAAGAGTATTTGATATTTCATTACTTGCCTAAAAAATTAAATTGCTAAGTTTTCTCAATTTAAGCCACCTTTATTAGCAATGTTCATAAAATACCGATAATTAAGAATTTATATTTGAAATGAAAACAGGAATTTCGCCTGCAATATGTAATTAGAAACAAAACGACATACATTATTCATAAAAAGAGCACTATTTTTAGAATCCCGCGTCCGGCCATCCTGATTTAGGTTTTCCGTGATTTCCCTAAATCGCTCCAGGCAAAAGCCGGGATGGTTCCTTTGAATGGGCACGGCCAACTTCCTTCCCTAATCCTATGAGACCGATGACCTCGCTGTCTGGTCTCCTCCCCCACAACAACCCAACCCGTTAATTTTACTGTTACGAGATGTAGGTATTTCAAACTGAACGAAAAAAATGACTAAAACGCGGCTTCAACCAGCGCTCCATCAAATGCACTGTGTTACCAAGCTATTACGCTGTCTACTCCTCTATACATCCAATGCGTGTTTGTGTCTGAACTCTATCAAATACAACCCCTCAGAAAACTTCAAAGCCGATTTTTTTTCTGTAATTTTATGAGAAACATTAAGAACAACCTGTTTCCCGGCACTTTTAACAGTGTTCCACAGCCATTTTCATACTGAGTATTAACAGCGCGTCATTCAGAGTACAACAGCACTCCGCTGTGACTTAGACGATTCTTGAAATAAAAACTACGTAGCTTAAGTGTGATTGCGGAAAACGTTGATCGGTGTTAATAAATTAGAACATCTTAAACTTTCATTTTAGGTAAATTAATAACAATAACATATACCCGCCTCAAAGAGCGTAACAACACCATTGTATGTGTAGTGCGGCTTTTCAACAATCATCGCCTTTGTGTTTGCTTACATCAGGTTTGTTCTTATGCAGAACAGAGCGTAGTGAATTGTTATTGGCTGGCGACTTGTTAAGTCACCCAGTAGCCAGTGCAGCCACCACACCACACAGATAAAATGAGCTGGCCTACTGTGTGGAGAGGGGGAGTGCCCCTTCAGCAGTGGGGATGCTGGTAGGGGTGAAAGCATACTGTGAAGTGCTGAAAATAGACTTTTCGTGCAGATGATGTGCTGTGACAGAGATTTGACATGATACAGTTGCAACAACTATATACACTACTCATGTATATATACTTTACAATGTCCACATCACAACTGTAGATGGTAAATATTAGTAGCAGTGATAGAGGATATAAACCATACTGTAGCACCTGAGCTTCCTTCCAGATTTACTTTTTACACAGTGTACAGAAATTCACTGAGCCGACTTGTAGTATGCTTGTAACGCCAACTGGGGATTGGTTCAAATGGCTCTGAGCACTATGGGACATAACATCTGAGGTCATCAGTCCCATAGAACATTAGAACTACTTAAACCTAACTAACCTAAGGACATCACACACATCCATGCCCGAGGCAGGATTCGAACCTGCGACCGTAGCAGCAGCGCGGTTACTGACTGAAGCGCCTAGAACCGCTCGGCCACATCGGACTGCTCAATTGGGGAAGTAAACTCATTTTTTCACGTCTGTATCTCCGGTCAAGCCTAAAATTCAATGGAGGTGAGCATATTACATGCGGCTCGTAAGAAGAATATTAAACCATAACAAGAATGGTGACAAGTATCTCGTTAAGCAGATGTCCGCATTTATGCATATGTTCTAGCCATTTAGCTGCTGAGATGTTTTTGATTTAATTCACCCATGTTCATCAACTTTTACTTTTTCTGCGTGAGCACAGAGAATGTTCTCTCAAAAATACGTGTTTTGAATATGTAATTTGTGGTTGTAGCTTGTAAAATAGCTCGATTGCTTTGTTCCCAGATACCAATTTCAATTTTTTGATGAATTTTTACAAGCTGTTAGAAATCTTTGATTTTTTCAGAACTGAGGAAATTCATTACCTAAAATTATTATATAAACATAGTATTATACATTTAATTTCCTTCACTTAGGCATATTTTATACGACGTATTGGTGGGGATGGCGATTTTTAATGATATATGCCAATTCAATGTGTTTCTGCTCATATTTTGGGGGTTTTATCATTTTCTTTGATTCTGCGTTTCCCTCAATTTCGCGTTTCTTAAGTCTGGACTGGTCGAAGACGTAAAATAGAGATGTTACTGTATTTCGATTCTGTTCTTTTTTCTTTTTATCTCACATCAAAGAGAACTGTGATAACATAGGTTTTCTAAATACGTTTTGTAACTATCAACTAGAGAATCGTTATTTTTCACTTTTGTTTTTATGTACTTAATAAAATATTTCTATGTGCATTAAATCATACATTTAAGTAAAATTTTAATTTAGCTCAGAAATTTAAAATATTTTAACTTATGCAATACTCTGAGAGGGATGAGCTTTGAAATGTATCGTGAGGTCGCTATGTGAGAAGGTAATAGCCGAGTCGGAAGTTTAACAGACACATTACTGTCGTGCGTGAGTGAGGGAATAGCGTGTTCCTAGCGGCAGTTGTTTATAGATCGTTTTCGGTGTACCGTAACACGCTGACAGTTTTTGATGCAACTCGCGGACTGTATAGTTAAAAGATAAACATGTTAAAGTGCTTCCTATGGTGGACTGTCATTTCACACAGTGAACTTGGGAATTACGCTGTGCGAACAGGGGGGTAACGTGTTTGCTAAGTGAACTGGACTCAGTGTGTAGTGTGGACTGTGAACTTAATGGGTGACTACATCAGAACATAATGCTGTGAAGGCTACGAACACAAAGCGAACAGACAGGTTTATCAAGTGGAATGTCCAGTGCATTGTGACGACTGTGAAGTTAACAATAAAAACATGTACAAACATACTTCTTTTCCTGTACTCGTATTTAACGAACAGAATAATTTGAAACCTACGAGATTCAGACAGTGAAATAACGTGTTTACCAAGTGAATGGATTTCGATATGTAACGTGGACCTTAAAATATGAATGTACTGAAGTGTTTCTTACGATAAGGAAATATAAAAAATAAATATACAAAAAGAAATATATAAAATATATAAATATATAAATATAAATATATATAAATGTATAAAAAGAAATATAAAAAATATTAAATTGGAAACTATTTCCTAATGTTCTGCAAAATTGTATTTACTTGGTCACGGTCTGGCTTTTGGCTTCTTAGAGCATGAAAAATTTTCTTCTGGCAGTTGTTAGCAGCAGAGATATACTTTGATAAATACATGATATACACTGTTTTGTCCTAGAATATATTTATTCACTATCAGTTTCGATCATGGATCATCTTCCCAACGGAAAAAAACATCTATTGCAATAACGTGATATGGCATACACGCTATTTAATCAGGACTTGGGTATTAGATATCAATTTTCTTAACTTTTAAAGTCATCATTGACGTATACTTTCCTGGTTAAATGTCATGGACAATGATCGAAACCGATGGTGAAAAAATATATTGTAAGACAGCACAATGTATCACGCATTTCTCCAAGTTCTTATGCTATCTTCAGGTCACAACTGATTTCCTAAACACAGATAAAAGTGATGTGCGCCTAACATAGATACTTTTAGGACATAATGAGGATGAATTGACAGTTTCAATCTAATATCTGTAACAAAAACTTAATTTAAAAGCGGGAAGAAGAAAACTGAATCTGATCATTTACGAGTAATATTTAGGCATTCTGTACCATTTTTTTATGTCGGTTTCCAGTATTTGCAGTACAGTCATCTTTCAACTTTTTTTAACAGAATATAAAACTTCACGTTTGCCTTCATATGACTGGTTTTCTGTTAAAAGATAATTAGTAAATGCTGAGTCTTTCTTCCTTTATCTCCAGCTACTTTCACGATCAGATAACCAAATTTGTTCAGCTCTGCCTGACTGACCAACATATACTTTTCCACATTGCCTGCTTGTGATTTTGTACATACCACTCTGTGCAAGGTTCATATGGTTCAAATGGCTCTGAGGTCATCAGTCCCCTAGCACCCAGAACTACTTAAACCTAACTAACCGAAGGACATCACACACATCCATGCCCGAGGCAGGATTCGAACCTGCGACCGTAGCGGTCACGCGGTTCCAGACTGTAGCGCCTAGAACCGCTCGGCCACTCTGGCCGGCACTGTGCAAGGGTTGCAGTTTGTCTTTTACTGAATTAAATTTTTCATATGCTACAAGTACTATAAAACGTAAGTCTGTAGTTGCTAGACTTCAACTTTTCATCGAAATTATCCCAATTTTGCCAGTACATGGGTTTAGGTGCCAATTTTTCGAACTTCTGGCTGTTTCCTTTTTACTAGCAGACGGAAGTGGTATAATTCTACGCATTCTATTTTGTCGTAGGATATTGTCAGTCAGGAAAAACTGTTACTGGAAGCATTATGTTTGATGATCTGCGGTTCTGTTTGAAAAGCCGATTCAAAAAATGGAAGATATATGAGGCGATGGACAGTAGAATGGAAAGCTACATGTCTGATGCTGTGTGGGTGGCGGGAGCTTGCAGGGATTACCGTATCTGTAATTGTATTTTTTCTGTAAATGCTGAATCACTGTCTTCTTGTGCTAATATTTATAAAAGTTAATTCCAACTCTTTTGCAAACTGAATTTTCTTATGTTGCGGATTTAAATATTGTAATAACTGTTTAGTTATACAGACCACGAACACAGTGCATCATCTGCATATCTGAACCAATACTTAAGTTGGCAGTTCAGTAGCTCTTCCTGTAAGAAAAACTGTTCGAAACTGTCTATTCAAATTTCAGACAGTATAGGACTAAGAGGTGAACTCGTAACTAGGCCATCAGACTTACTATAATGAACATTCTGAGAGTGGAGTAATTCTGCTTTACGCACATCTAGCTTGAAACAGTTATGTCATATAATTTTACAGAATTTACTTTGAAGTTGTGCAAAACATCTGTTGATACTGTTATACATTCATGTGTAGGGAAATCTATAAATTAGCTACTGACTTCAAACGATACGTCCACAACTGGTTGGGATTTGCACATCTTTAATTTTATCAAGAAAAGCTACAGAATTTTTGATAACAAGCTTAGGATTGAAAGTGGTTTTCTTTTAAATGATAAAATATAGATCTCTTGCTAGTAGGCAACAAGGAAGAGAAGAGAATGACACTAGTGGATGTACTGGAATGCTATCTATATATAACGTCAAGCAATATAATCTATGAGACATAGGTCTCATATTAACAAGAATACAGCTATTAGACTCAAATATAATACTTTTACGTGATTCGATGGTTGTTTTTTTCGTTAATTGAAAGTCAAAGTCGGATCTTTTTGTAGTTGTTGAAAATTGGAAAAATTGAGGAAATGGTTGACTTTGATAACTTAATCAACTGTTTGATCCGCTGACCTGATAGCGATGGTATTGTTGAAGTTTAGTTTTTTGTTAAACCGAAGATGGCCTAAGAAGCTGAAAGCCTGCTTGCTCCCAACTAAATTAATGTTGTGTGACTTAAGGAAGCTTTTTTACCACTTTCATATTAGGTTCTCTAAACACGAAAAATCTGGAGATTAAAGAAGAAAGATTCAACATTAGCTGTTCATCGTTTAACAGAAAACGATTCAAATGATGTAAAATATGAAAATCTACAGTCTGTTAAGAAAAGCAGAAAGGAAACCCTACTGGAAATGCTGAAAATCAACAAACACATGACACAGAACGCCTTAGTATTAAATTATCAGAATCAGTTTCCTTTTTCCCCTTGTTAAATTAAACATTCATTACAAATGCTAGATTCAGATTGTAAATTCTCTTATTTCTGATCAGTTCTTAAGTGTATGCCCACGTTAAATGTCTGTTTCCTCCCCAGTTACTGTAATTTTTCCAATGTGACAAAGCAAAGTAATGTTTCCCTACGTGAAAAATGTATGTATTTCGTATTTTCTGTACAAATAATTCCTGTGCAAGTCGGACACCATTTTATCAGTGTTGGCGACCAAACAAAAGTAATTTTGTAGAACATTAGGAAGCATCATTGCAAAATAATATTTTTATCAAGTTCTGCCAAACATGGACGGCAAATTTAGTCAAATATAATAATGTGCAACGTTCGAACAGTAGCGAGAAAGTCGCAGTAACTTTGGTAACCATCATATTTCATCGTGGTGAAGCACTTTTGATGTACACCATCGACTACAGATACTTCACTCAATGAGGAGGCTAGTAATAATACATTTTTAATGCGTTTAGAGCCTATACAAGGTGCCTCTTCAAGAGGACAGTTACAGAGGACATTCTTATTAAGTACTTCATGGTTTATTATTTTAGTAAGTGCTGTGATTTTCAGCAACTGCAGTATTATTTTCTCAGGATAAAATTCAGTCATCAGCTGCAAATAAATTTATTACACTTTATCTGTTTTGACCGAATTAATTTCTCATCTTCAGAAGCCTACAAAATTAAGGTAATTGTAATTCCTTAGACCTTGGCTATACATTTTTGTGGAGCATAAAATGTATGTTACAGAGACTCACTTAGTACTGCTTCAGCAGATGTCAATATCTTCTTCTTAGAAGCATAATGCCATGGTATGGCCTGAAATGTATGTATTATTTGTGAATATTTTAAAACACCGATTGACAGTTTACAGTAACTGAATCGCTTCTGTATATCTGTTGTACTAGCAGCAAGTAATATATACATAAAAGTATATAGAAAGTATAACCAACATATATAATGAGGTTATTCGTAATAAGTTTGCAAAAATCTAACATGTAGTTCTAACATATGAAAGGAATGGGCTAATTTTCACATTTTATAACAAGTGATATGCAATCAAAATAGTTTGTTTTTTAACGCAAGTTGATCATTCAAGAAATTTTTTGAATTTAGGTGAGAATGTTTGACATTTACTTCATCTCTGACATTTATGGAAAACCTACCACAACAGATTCATGCCTCTTCTTATCAACCTTTAAGCATGATTAGACCTTCTTTGATGCTCTTATAGACTGTATCACTGTGGTGTCCCTAATCCCTTCTGCTACTGCTATGGGACTTAATAACTTAAAGTATATAGCGGCAAAAACAGGTATGAAGCAAAACGTGTATAAAAAACTTAATTACAAAAAAAACAAGAATTTAAATTCTTCCTCAATTAACAAAAATGGCCCAACTGTTAAGAAATACACTAAAATCTCGTTTCTGTTTAACATTTCATATCCTGTAGCCGATTTGTTTAAGACAAATCACTGTGCCCTTTACCGCAATTAATCCCACCAAGCTGCCCTTTATACATAATGAGAAACCTCTACCTGACAAATTTCTCAAATCTAGAGCGTATAAAATACAATATAGTGCATGCATTAGTTTTTACATAGGACAGACAGGGAGGGCATTGAAGACTCACTTTCGTGAGCACTTGCTCAACAGAGATCGTGAGAATTCATAAAAATGGACTCTTGCGTAACATTTCAAAACATACAAACATACTTTCTCCGCCATCCTTGCTTAAAATCGAAACTTTGCATAGAGTTGACAAGGGCTATAAAATGAAACTCTTAGAAGAACTTGAAATACATAAACATTCTCACTTAAATCCAAAAGATTTCGTTAATGTTCAGTTTTCATTGAAAAACAGATACCGTTGTGATTACATATCATTTGTTACAAGATGTAAAAATTAGCTGATACCTTTCATATACACACATCAAAAAAAGTTATGCATCATTCCGGTTCGCAGAACTCCTGAAGATGTTGGCTGTGGATATTGTATCACAGACACAGTCCCTCGGACTGTTCAGAGATGTCACTAAACCCGCCCGAAGATGCATGAGAAGCGCCTAATAGAAGGAGGGGGTCTGACAGCCGATCAGTTGCAGTCATTCCACTAGGAAGGAGGTACACGGCTCGTGTTGTCTGTAGTTCAGCCATGCTTAGACGGTCAATACCGCGTCTGTGTTGTTACTTTCTGTCAGGAAGGTCTCTCAACAACGTAAGTGTTCAGGCGTCTCCCAGTGAAGTAAAGCGATGTTGTTCGGACGTGGAGGAGATACAGAGAGACAGGAACTGTCGATGACATGCCTCTCTCAGACCGCTCAAGGGATAAAACTGCAGTGGATGACGGCTACCTATGGATTATGACTCGGAGGAACCCTGACAGCAGCGCCATCATGTTGAATAATGCTTTTCGTGCAGCCACAGGACGTTGTGTAACAATTCAAACTGTGATGAGACTGTCTTTGGTAATGCCAAGATTCTCGATTGAAAGTAATCGATCGTCACGCTTCCGGTGCAAAGCTATTATTAATTTTAACAGGAAAGACGAAGGTGTTAAACTGGATAAAATTTGGATGTCAGCGTTGCACCGTAACCGTAACGATCGATTACTTTCAATGGAGAATGTTGGCCGACGCCACGTGATGAACAGTAGCGCCCTCTGTACTGCCTATATAATCAGCACTTCCTCGAGCTCTCTATGCAGTTAGCCACGTGATCTCGGGCGACGTCTCCCGCAGTCGGAGACGAAACATCAAGAGAGAGTTTTATACATCGAACACAGCCTATCAGTCAGGAAGTTTTAAGTGCAGACAAACAAATATTTGTTTGTTTGTGTCCTGTTTTGTGCGCCTTAAAGCATTCTCATACTCAGTGAAACAGGTCGACTCTTACTTTGACCCATCGTATATATACAATGTCAGTGACATATAACATGTACCAGATATTAACAAGTTTAGTTTTGCCTCTGCAACCCGTACCGTTAATTCCTTTGAAGTGTGAAGACATTGTACTTTCAAAAGGTACACTTCTAAACTCTAAAACAGTTAACAATTCTGTTACTTACATTGCATTTGTTGCTGCTTTTTCCGTCAGAATATTCATGTCCCGAAAACGTGTGTCAGTCAGTGGATCTACCAGCGCAATACGAAATGAAAAGTGATTACGAAGTTCTCAGACAAGCGACGAACGACAAGCAATGAAACAGATCGTTTACGAGCTACTTACTAGGGTGCGTTAGAGCTGTTATCCAGAATCGGCGCACCAACTATTCATTTCCGCAAAATTAATCCACCACGACTGTATAATTGAAGCAGTGTCGTTGTCAAAAAGACTGGTGCCAAACTCTATCAGCACGACATTTCTTAAAGTGGCAAGTCAAAACGAAAAGATCTGCTGATTCCACATACTGCCATTACACCTACCGCCCATTTCGATTCGAAAGACGACTAGACCACGTTCGCTGCGCGTTCTCAGTGACCACCAACATGTGAACTATATGTTGAAAATCAGTGCTTTTCAGATGATTAGTTATATTAGTTGTATTTTGCATGCTGACGAGGGGACAACCGAAAAATTTATTTGCTTATACGGAAGACGGAAAGACCCAAGATATTGTATATCACAAAGCGTTTTAATATTTTTTTAATTTTAAAAGCCGCCTGGCTTGCCTCCTTCCATTTAGCCTAAATTTACCTGTCATTTGCCTCGGATAGCGACAGACAGAACACTTAGTTTCATATACACTACTTGCCATTAAAATTGCTACACGAAGAAGAAATGCAGATGACAAAGGGTATTCATTGGACAAATATATTGTACTAGAAAAGACATGTGATTACATTTTCACGCAGTTTGGGTTCATAAATCCTGAGAAATCAATACCCAGAACAACCACCTCTGGCCGTAATAACGGCCTTGATATGCCTGGGCATTGAGTCAAACAGAGCTTGGATGGCGTGTACAGGTACAGCTTCCCATGCAGCTTCAACACGATACCACAGTTCATCAAGAGTAGTGACTGGCGAATTGTGACGAGCCAGTTGCTCGGCCACCGTTGGCCAGACGATTTCAATTGGTGAGAGATCTGGAGAATGTGCTGGCCAGTGCACCAGTCGAACATTTTCTGTATCCAGAAAGGTCCGTACAGGACCTGCAAGATGCGGTCATGCATTATTCTGCTGAAATGTAGGGTTTCGCAAGGATCGAATGAAGGATAGAGCCACGGGTCGTAACACATCTGAAGTGTAACGTCCACTGTTCAAAGAGCCGTCAATGCGAACAAGAGATGACTGAGACGTGTAACCAATGGCACCCCATACCATCGTGCCAGGTGATACGCCAGTATGGCGATGACGAATACACGCTTCCAATGTGGGTTCACCGTGATGTCGCCAAACACGGATGCGACCATCATGATGCTGTAAACAGAACCTGGATTCATCCGAAAAAATGAGGTCTTGCCATTCGGTCACCCAGGTTCGTCGTTGAGTAGACTATCGCAGGCGCCCCTGTATGTGATGCAGCGTCAAGGGCAACCGCAGCCATGGTCTCCGAGCTGATAGTCCATGCTACTGCAAACGTCGGCGAACTGTTCGTGGAGATCGTTGTTGTCTTGCAAACGTCCCTATCTGATGCCTCAGGGATCGAGATGTGGCTGCACGATCCGTTACAGCCATGTGGATAAGATGCCTGTCATCTCGACTGCTAGTGATACGAGGACGTTGGGATACAGCACGGCGTTCCGTATTACCGTCCTGAAACCACCTATTCCATATTCTGCTAACAGTCATTGATTATCGACCAACGCGAGCAGCAGTATCGCGATACGATAAACCGCAATCGCGATAGGCTGCAATCCGACCTTTATCAAAGTCGGAAACGAGATGGTACGTTTTTCTCCTCCTTACACGCGACATCACAACAACGTTTCACCAGGCAACGCCGGTCAACTGCTGTTTGTGTATGAGAAATCGGTTGGAAACTTTTCTCATGTCAGCATGTTGTACGTGTCCCCACCGGCGCCAACCTTGTGTGAATGCTTTGAAAAGCTAATCATTTGTATATCACAGCATCTTCTTCCTGTCGGTTAAATTTCGCGTCTGTAGCACGGTATCTTCGTGGCGTAGCAATTTTAATGGCCAGTAGTGTACTTAAAGTCTCTTTACGTTGATTTATTAGAGGGAAATGTATTTTATAAAATATCAGTGGTCGTCGATAAAGGAGATAATAGCTCCAGTCAGCGAGTACGTGAGAAGTGCACAGCCCACACAGTGATCTGAATGCTGCAGGTGTCTCGTGGGCATTCAAAGTTTTGTGCCGGTTTGAGAGTGTCAAGTAGCCATCGAGGGAAGCTCACTGAACCTACAGGTCCTTCTTTCACTAAGTCGTGGTTAGCGACCCACGGCACGTCTCGCCTCTTGATATGGTCGAAGACAACAGTTTCAAGTGCTTGCTGGAACACCAGAATTTATGGTGGAAAAGTACAAGTTTTGGATTGGTGCAGCAAATCACGGTGAGAACAGGGATGTCGCATAGAGCACGTCTCGGGAAATTCGGAAGTGTTAAACAACACTCTGATTCGTCGTTCACCTGCTGACGTCAGACGGACGTTTCTAGGACAAACTAGCGAGGAAGATGTGCTCTGAATGGCCCGTGACTGAGTACATTAGGTGTGGAAATTGGTAGAGCTTGGCACTGACGCGTTATTGGTGGAAAGGTATACATTTTTCCTGATTAACGTTTGCGGCCAGATTGACACAAACTGCCGAGGTGGGATCTGATGGAAGAAAAAGGGACACTCTTGGTTTGATGGTGGATGGAGACAGGTCGCTGGTTCGAGACGTCGTGGCGCTTGGAGGTGTCCGAGCCCTGACGAGCGAGGTTCTGGTTCTCCGCTACAGGCCACGGTCCTCCGACATACCGCTACAGCAGACTGGTGAGAGTATACAGCAACACGCCACACTAGCTGGGGCTGATTTTTAGATAGGAAGAGCAGCATTGTCACAGCTCCGCTAAACCCGATTCATGCCTTATTATATCCGCCCCGTTAGCGAGTGGTCAGCTTGACAGATTGCCGTCCTACGGACACGGTTTCGATCCCCGGCTGGGTCGGAGATTTTCTCCGCTCAGGGACTGGATGTTGTGTTGTCTTCATTATCATTTCATCCCCATCCGGCGAACACGTCGCCCAATGTGGCGTCGAATGTAATAAGACCGGCACCAAGGTGGCCGGACCTGCCCCGTCAAGGGCCTCCCGGCCAACGACGCCAAACGCTCATTTCCATTTCATTTCCATGCTTTATTATCGTTTGATCCGGTATTCAATCGGCCATTGGAGTTTCTAAATTAATCGTTAGGTTGTATTGGATTAATGATCTAATGTGCAGCTAGGATAAGGCAGCCATCCTTCCACTTGCATATCTTGTCAGTTATCGTCAGAAAATAACTTAGTTTTTCGTAGACTGTTGATACCAACACTTTGTAACTGTTTAACATAATAAATAATCAGTTCGTTTCATTTGCATTTTCATTTGAAGGATCACGTAGTTCCCTCCGGTTCACTGATTTATTCCATTGATTGAACGGATATTTATATAGTAGAATTATTGCAATTTCCTATCTTATGATTGTATGTTCGGGGATTTCAAGCTAGTTATTCCGCTGCGTAATTTACAATTAACAAGGAGTCTTAGGGGCGCGTGGCGGAGTCTGGGTAGGTCCATTACTCTGACAGGTTTCGCAGTCTCACACACCGCGAGATATTGCATCCTTTGTACCTGTTATGGATATGTGTGGCTGCTTGAAAAGAGAAAGATGTACGGCAATGCATGGCGGACACAGGTAATGAAAATAAAAGACACTGGGAGACCATGAATGGCAGCCAATGAAGTCTGTTGTAACGCAACAGCGATACTTCCACATTTACGTAGTGTTTTTTTTTCTATATTTAATACCATTTATTAATGAATAAATGAAGATGATTCTGGGGGAGGGGGGAGGTGAGATGTTATCAAACTATTGTAAAAATATATTGTAACTGCATATTTATTTCATTTTATATACTTAAGGATATAAACTGCACATTTATTTCATTTTATATACTTAATGATATAAACCATTCATATTTGTAAAGTCTTGACTCTTCCTGTACACACAATATTTTATTATTACAAAAAGGGTGATATCTGCCAAAGAAATGAGGGAAGCACTAGGCCTGACGACAGACAGGGATTTCTTCTTGTCGTTCGGCTTCGGAGCTGCCTTTTCTATGCTGGTAGATTAGCTGTAGGCTGACCCAATGGACAGCATACAGATAGGACTGGCAGGTCTGACTTGTCGTTTCCATTTTGTGAATTCCCTTGTACGTGAAACGAGGTATACTACAGACAAACTAGGCTTCAAAAGTGGTTGAGTGAGGTCATGTCCTGGTGTGCTTGTCAAGATATTAAATAATTTGTGCTAACTTTGTATAGTTTATGGAAGAAGCCGATAATTAGCATTTCTGCGATAGTAAGTCGTCTCAAGTAAATTGTAGCCATGGATGCAATACTTTTTTCGGGACAAAATATAGTGTTGCAGGTATTACACCATCTTACTTGAAGAATGTCGCTTAAAGATAGAAATTATGGCGTATTTAGTATGTATAAATGATAGGAGACGTTATGAATCTGTGGAAGTATTTTTGCACCACATTCCCAGCTGCACTGATTCGGAAAACGCAAGCTACAGTATTTAATTACTCCTCATCTTTGTAAGAAAAACCATACTTGTCTTGACAATAACTATTATGAAAAGTGCTTCTGATTCATTATATTGACTGTACATTCTAAGAAGTATTTCCAATTTATTTTAAGTAACTATCATTATCATAGTTTAATCCTTTCTTAGAATTACTACGTATTAAGTGGAAAAGTAACAACAGTAACTGCATTGAAACTTCCTGGCGGATTAAAACTGCGTGCCCGACCGAGACTCGAACTCGGGACCTTTGCCTTTCGCGGGCATATCAGCGCTCACTCCGCTGCAGAGTGAAAATCTCATTCTAGTAACTGCATTGTTGGGAGGTTTATTAAAATAACATTGGTGGGCTGCTGTGTAACACTACTTGATTATATTTCGCTTGTTTGGATTCCTTTACTAAAAGTGTTAAGATTAAAGTAACTTCCGTCTAATGGCAATTACTAACTTCATTTTTTCTTGACAAATTTCGTACAGTAATATTTGAAAAAGAAATCATTTAGGATGTGGTTAGGTTCATTCTGGTACAAAAAGCAATAATTACGCTTATTAAAATATAAATTCATTACATATCCAAAGTATAACGAACACACTTACTTTCAAAATTGTTCATTCAGGGCTTGCCGATTGGTATAAGCAAATAGAATTATCAGGAGGAAGTTTCTCATGGCAAATGCTGACACTCTGTTACACTGGGGAACAGTAGTTATCAGAACGATAACGGAAGGCTAGAAGAAGTGTATAATTGGTTTTTGGATACGGCGACCTCTAGTTAGTCCATTAAATGATTCGGAGGAAGTACAATACTGGCTAATCGATATTCAGTCACGCACAGACGTGGTTAAAGTTAGTAAGAGAGTTCGTTTACTCTAACACAGTGTCAAATTGTCAATAATATTGCTTTCACTAGAGAGCCCAAAATTAGACGTTACCGGGGTTGTAACAAGGTGACACAACGTAACATGACAATACCCTAGTAATAACAGCCTATAAGACTACTCTATTTTCACAAATAGAGAAGAGGATGAAGGTTCGTTACGTACTGGTAGATGAAAGTTTTTCGTACAGCCGGAAACACAGAATCTGGGCAGCTGCAGGGAGAAACGTCACGAGAGGATACACCGTTTCCCCCAACCCGCCTCACCCCTTATAGGCACCTACTCAGCTGCCTACTATACGTTACAATATTCCAAACTTCCAGAGACGTGAACAGTCAGCGTTTCCATCGACTTAATGCGTTGGCAAATTTAAAGACGTTATACCTGGCCCGTGGAAAGTGATGTGCAATTGACTGAAGTCTCCTTACGCTTTTCACGTGGCTTAAAGCCTGAGCGGTTTCGGAGGGAAGACTCTGAAATGACGTAAAATGCCGTGCACGTGTCCAGCCGCACATTCCGAGTAAGATGGGCATGTCAATCAAGCTTCCTTCTCCAGTACAGAAGTGGCTCCCACGAATATCTGGGAAATACAGCTAAATATGTCATTCGCGTGAACTTGATCCAATTGCGGACGTAATAAAGACGACAGACTTCATTACAGATTTTTACACCAGACAAAACGGAGTAAATAAGCGCAAAATTTTATTAAAAACGGAAAGCACAATAAATTTTTGTGAAAGTAAAAAAAGTGTGTATATGTACCTACTATTCTGATTAAAATTAAAAATATACGAAAGAACTGATCATTCTCATTGCATACGCTCATGCTATCTGTAATTACATGGTTGATGTGTCACTGACAGAGATTTTTGATGATAAATACAAAAGTTTTAACGAGGTTCACGTTATCTGTCCTCTAAAAAACAGTGTAGGCAAAAGATTTTATCAGGTTGGTTGGCTCTGAGCACTATGGGACTCAACTGCTGAGGTCATTAGTCCCCTAGAACTTAGAACTAGTTAAACCTAACTAACCTAAGGACATCACAAACATCCATGCCCGAGGCAGGATTCGAACCTGCGACCGTAGCGGTCTTGCGGTTCCAGACTGCAGCGCCTTTAACCGCACGGCCACTTCGGCCGGCTTTTATCAGGTAGTCTACATGACAGGTCGTCTATATATTTCACATTTCATTAACAACATTCTATTGACATTATCTACATTGTTTGTACGTTAATGAAATCCTTGAAGTGCTTCACAGAGGTCGCTGTAGACATAGTAACTATTTCATACATAGCAACTACTAAAACGCAAAACAATCACTAACTTGAATGTCACCGATTGCTAATAACAGGAGTGTTAATGCTAGTCTGAATTTAAGATATGTTCGTGGTCAGCAAATCGTATTATGCTTTTAAGTTTCCTCCTCAGTTTTAATGAGAAGCCAGCAAAAGGTGACAAGACACATGTGCTGACTGCTGAGCACGAACTGCATTTTGCGTCTACGTACATTCACTGACACTAAAGCAGAACAAACTGTACTAAAAAATGACACGTTTTGGAGAGACTTTTGCTGGAATGCGGTGTATCACTAAAACTGCCTATTTTCGTAATACGCAACGATAAATCCGAAAACCACCATATATGACGTGTTAACTTCGCACAAGGACGAATAAGAATGTGAGTGTTGGTCCCAGAATCTGTTACAAAAGGCGAAGATGAAAAAATATCTGTATTAGTACACAGGTGAACCTGTACCTGTTTCCTTCGTGTTCGTGACTCAACCTCCCGAACCACTTTCTTAAGATATTTTTTTATTTTTTTACAAACACAAAACAAAACATGTGTTAAATTTATTCCACTTTTTTCATAAGGAAACAGAAAAAATTGCAAAATACCGTAAAGGCAGATAGTTACAAAGTAATCAGGTATGTACTCCCTAAATAAATGAAAATGACATTATGCCTAGTGAAAGAGCACCCGAATCTCCAACTCTGGAGCAGAGGAGTGCCAGTTGACTTCTTAGAATCCACAGTCCTTCAGGGTTCGTTCGTGTATCCAGTCATAAGCAACTACTCAGCAAAACTTCTCACAGCTGGGACACCGCAAATGCCTTTTTTAAGAAATTGGCATAATATGTTCTACATTTCGTTCGGCGCTGTATCTTCTGGTGTTGTTCGTGTAAGTACATCCAAATGTGCAGCACAATCATTCTGTTATCGTCATACCTGCAACTCACCAGCATCCCTGCAATGCAATTTATCGCTTTGGCTTTTTGTCGGGGGAAGTATGTCACGCCTATGGAAAGAATTACCGCCGGTATGATCTCTGAATAAGTGGTACGGCTAAGAAAGGGTATGATAAGACGTGTCAAGAGTCCACGCTTCCATCGTCTTTCTGCACACTAAGCAGTGGTCATCCGTGTGCATCAGCTCGCAACATGTGCAAAGGGGCGAATCAACCATGTTTATTACGTGAAGTCTGATCCTTTTCGTATACTTGTGATTAATGAGAACATACCATCAGGATCGAGCAGCCGAGTTCAAGTACGGTGGATTCACTGAACGCTAGAGGGTGGGACAGTCTCGCATGTGGTATCGCCGTTACATCGAGTTCCTGTCGTGATACGACACTGAGAGAAGATAAATCTCGCACCGTCGGTTCTCCGGACGACGGCTGCTAATGGCAGACGTAGGTATAGTCTACAAGAAACTTTGTAAGGACCATTGGACCACGCTGAGTAGTGCTACGACGAACATTATTATTGATTTTACTATCACCTGGAGGCTTTTAATACCAATGTTTCTGAGCCGTGCGCGGCTCGCGGTCATGCCGTTTATTGCTCGCCATCTTGTTTTTACGGTTCTGTCGCCTCGTTTTCTTTTAATTCGATTTACTTGCTTCACTAGGTTGCTGGTTTGCTTTCCCGTGAGTGGCAGCAGCAGCGCTTATCGATAAGTGCACTGTCGTACAATCTCTGGAGCGACAGCTAGTATTTCCGGGTCGTCGTGTGTCTGGAGTTGAGTTGGGGACGGAGCGCCAGTGAAGCGCGGACAGCCTGTACATGCCGACCGCTGGCCACACACATGAAGTGTCCTACGGAAGGAGATTGGGGCAGGAACGACCGTGGTTTGGTCGTTCGGTTGGTCGTCTCATTGGGCGACTTGTATCTGGTCTTTTGACCGTTTCTGGGCCTCGTGATCTGGTCATCTTGCCTCACGTGGGTCGGTTCCTTCCTAGTACAGAGATGTCGTCGCCGATGGGCAAGAGTTACCTCTGCATGGTTGGGTCAGAACCAGTGTGCCCGGGTCGCCGTGTCTCCGAGTTCCGAACGGACATCGAGTTGAGTCGGGTTGGAGCTGCAGTGAGCCCCGGACAGCCAAGACTCGTCCGACCGTTGCCGACACTCATAACTTGAGTGGGGACGACCTTGGTTGGTCGTTCGGTCGGTCGTCTCATCGGAAGACGTGTATTTGGTCACCGACCGCTTATGGAAACTCTCTGTGTGTACGACTTGTCATTTCTCCTTGTTGTTCCACGGTGATTGGTTTTAGGATTGTCGGAGTCCTTGGTGCAAGTGTTTACGTGGAACTGTGTGTAGCTTTTGAGATTTCCGCTGAGCAGATGAATGCTGTCTGCGTACTGGAGTAGCTCGTCGGTCGGTTGCGACAAAGGATTTGATTAGGTTGTTGGTTGGCTCTTCAGCTGTCCCTAGGTCGTGCTGCCACCCGATTATTTAGTGTTACGCTTGGCTGCCTGTCTCACCTAAAGTGTTGTTACAGTTTTCTCCCCAGACCGACCGTTGGAGCACTTCTGAGCACCACTGTTCTGCTGTTTAGGATTTTCTTTTGTCGCAGGTACTGTTCCAGGCCTTCAGCCGTGTATTAATTTTGTCCTATGTTCAGTATATGGCGTTCAGCCGAACAGTATGAGAAGTATTTTAAGATTAGGCCTTCAGCCGTGTTTTATTTAAAATTCTTGTTTGCTCTGTATTTAGGCCTTCAGCCGCGTTTGTTTTAAAATTTATGGTTTTCAGCCGTAATGTGTAAATCCCTGTCTGTAAGGTTTCTCTTTAATTATCTTGAATTCTTAAAATGGCTCAAAAATGGTTCAAATGGCTCTGAGCACTTGGGACTTAACTCCTGAGGTCATCAGTCCCCTAGAACTTAGAACTACTTAAACCTAACTAACCTAAGGACATCACACACATCCATGAGCGAGGCAGGATTCGAACCTGCGACCGTAGCGGTCACGCGGTTCCAGACTGTAGCGCCTAGAACCCCGGCCGGCTTTTTACCTTAACATGGCCTCCAGCCGTACTGTGTAAATGCTTATCTTAAGGTTTGTGTGTAATTATTTTGAACAATTGTTTGGGCCTTCAACCGTTAAGATATTTCAAGTTTTATGAAGATGGTTTTCTGTTTTATTGTGTTTCAAGGTTGCCTTTTATTATGTTGAAATATTATTGGGCCTTGAGCAGAGGAATTAATTCAAATTTTTCTTAATATGGATTTTAGCTGAAATTGGTAAATGCTTGCCTTTTAAGGAATTTCCTTTGTTGATCTGAAATATTATTCGAGCCTTTATCTGAGAAGATATGTTAATTTTACTTAAGTAAGGCCTCAGCCGTTTGTCTAAATTCTTGTGCCGTAAGAGAAATTATTTAAGGTTTTTTAAATTTTACTCAAGTAAGACCTTCAGCCGTTTCTCTAAATCCTTGTTTTAAACGGAATTATTTATTGAGAAGTTACTTGGGCCCTCAGCTGGGAACCGATCCTTGTTGTTTTAAAGAGAAAACTGTGCATTGGTTTTCGAGGAATAAAGTTCTGTGTTCTTGTGTAACTAACAGTTAACTGATCTTGGCTCCTTTCCAGAACCTGATCCGCTCTGTTCTGCGAAACCAGACCTCAGCGTCATTAACTGATATTCATTTACAAGAATTAGTGCCAGTGCTGATGTGTTTGTATTAAATCTTTAGTGCGCTGTTCCCTTGAGACAGGTTACTTACTGCAAGTTATAAAAAAAAAAAAAAACAAAACTCATTGGCAGCTAGCAAGGGGAAGAATGGGGGGAAGCCGTGCTGCAAGATTTAACATTTGCTGTACGTTTCGTTCACGTACTTGGTCAAGTAGACAGTCCCTGAATGACTGTCAGAACTGGAGGAGGTAGCCATTAATGCCAGCGTGGCTGTATCCTGTGAGTAGCTACCAGGAGAGCTTAGGATTCCGGCCGCCAGACTGCGCTGTCCGCGGGTTTTGTCCCCAGGCGCAGAGCTGCTCGTCGGCCGCCCGGAGACCTGGAGGCCGGCGGGCGACGCTTTTACACGCGTGCGGGACTTGCATCGCTGAGCTGTGCTGCAGGGATGCCGCCACACCCTGAGCTCTTAAGCTGATTACCGCACGGGAACCGCAGCCGAGTGGCACCACCACCAGCAAGCCAGCCCCGTACCCGCCCAGTTGGCCGGAGACTCTGCGCGCTGAGGCAGCGGTCGTAAGGAGACAAATTAACCGTTATTACGCGCCACGTAAGTGGCCTGTCGAGGACTGCTACTCCAGGATCCGCTCGCTGCAGACTTAAAATTTCGGTCTGTGGGAGAGGAATTTTTCTTGCCGTAATTCCCTTGCTATTAGGTCGGATCATACTCTTGGGCTACCGCGCCCAGCATGAAATAACCCAGCGCTGGTACAATGAAATTTGAAATGTCGCTATCTTGCAGTAAATTGGCATGTTATGGAGTAATAGGTTTCAAAAATGGTTCAGCTGGCTCTGAGCACTACGGGATTAACTGCTGAGATCATCAGTCCCCTAGAATTTGGAACTACTTAAACCTAACTAAACTAAGGACATCACACACATCCATGCCCGAGGCAGACTGTAGCGCCTAGAACCACTCGGCCACTCCTGCTGGCCATAGTAGGTTTCCAACGGCTGAAAATATTCTTCTGCGTGAACAGATCAAATCGACACTCTCCCGAGAAGCTTTAGTTTATATCCGCTTCTTGTTATAGAGAACAGTGTCGTACCTTGGAATGCTTTTCAGACTTTCGCTTCTAACCAGTCCTGTAACGGAAGTTTAATGTATTATCTCAATCCATTTATAAATCATTGCAATAACACTTAATTTGCTGCATAATTTTTCCGAAAATCTAACATTTTTCTAAATGTGAAAACATGGTCATATTCGATTTTAATTTGAAAACGTTGCAGTCGGGGAAATCTTGACAGTGCTACATTCAATCGACTGTGTATTACATTATTAACGCACTAAATACCAATAATCAGTAAGTCAAATCAAGTGAATGAGAAGAATTACGAAGAGCAAGTTACAAGTAAAAGACATTTTGAAATTGGCGCTACTGGAAAGCAGCACAAATTTCCATTTTCAAGACATGCAAAACTGATAAGACATTAATGAAACTCAGTCAGTTAACGAATATTTCGTGTCCATGGTGATACGTGTTACAACCCGGGCACAATAGGAAGGACCAGGCCCCTTTGCTTTTTTTCTTTTATCACTCGTTTATTACATCAGAGAAATACACATTTTAAGACAAAATTTAACTACATGAAATATTGCTCCCAGTAAGGGTTAACATAACCAGTGACAAAACTTTGTTCTCTTAAGGGTTTCTGCTGGCAACAAAGTTTAAGGAGGCAATGTAAAATTTATATCAGTTTAGCTCAAACACGTAGCTAGTGATTGGATCACGACACAGACACTTTAACAATTTCGGCAACAAATAACTAGCGTGAATTTCCAATTAATCAACAGCCTTGCCATTCAACAAGTAGTAGGCCATTTGAAACGAATTAGCAACACCCAGCAACTAGGGGAGTTAATACCAACAGTCTTTAAATGTCTTGCTCCCCATTAAATAAACAAACTTACAGTAATTAAATGAATAACAAATCAAACACACTACGCTCCACTCAATTTCTTCAGTGGAAGACAAGCCAAAATGAAGATTCCATTAACTGACTAGCACTGAAGTCACACTAAAGCTCATCTCTGTGTTCCCAGACACACATGGGGCAAACTTATACAAGACAAGATTTTGAAGGGAGCACATCAGTAAAACCGGTGGTGGAGCTAACTCGTGCCACTGAAAATTAAGGTACTACACCGGGGCACAAGGTGGTATGCAATGAGGTTGCCTTAGTGCTATACTGCGCTCCAAAATATTAATCCAAATGGCCAATTCAAAATTAAGTACACATAAACCAGCACTAATTAACGAGGAGTGACACCAGGTCGCTCGAAGGGATGACAACACTTAATTGAAAAGACGAATGCCGGAGGCGGCAGTAACATCAAACACCATCTCCGAGTTTTATCCAGGAGTCACTTCCCGCTATACAAGTAAACATTTAACCAAGCACAAGTAAGGAACCCCAAAGAGAAAATTCAAATAAAAACCCCAAAAGATTATATAGGACAGGGAACCCCAACTATTTAAATTTAAAAGAATTAACTCTCCCCAAAGACAGTGTAAACGCTAAGGCCACACTTAAGAGGCCACCAAAATTGGTTCCGAAAGTCTTATACATTTGCTGCTTTTCTTTAAAAGAAAAACAAGTCTGCTTAACTTCTGCTGGACGTCCGGTATGGCTCGTGTAGGATACACCAAGCAGCAACCCAAGCTAGGCGGTCGCAAGGGACGGCGAGCAAAATCAGGATAGCAGACAGGCAGGCAGCCAACACGTATCCCCCATCCTGAACCGGCAGACCGCGTACAACCAACTCCACATACACGTGATTGCTTCCCACCTCGTACCTCGCGGCGTCTCAGCAGGTAGCCCGAGCAAACGTCAACTGCCACTAGCCCCGCGAATGCGGAAAACAAGAAGGCAAGCAAAGATAAGAAACATCTAAGGATCGATAATGGACTTCCAAGAGACTGACGCGCCAGCAACGAGCGCCACGGCTCACATGGTAAAAGGTCTCCTTCTGTTTCAATGTACAAGATGGTGCATGATCTACAAACCATGGCTTTACAGTCAACACGCTGCATAACTAGTTTTAAAACTGCCTACAATTTTATTTGCCATAACACTCTGTAAGAATGAACAATATTGTCCAAATAGCTATTAGACACTGGCGCAATTGACGGAAAAAAATTGCAACAGCAGGAAGGAGTTGTGCGACATAAACGAAAATTGGTAGGCGTGTTTCTAGATCTGAAAGAGGATGTCCTTTCAAATTTCGCGCCAGTCGCATAAGAGTGGCGCCAGTAGCGCCTCTATGAGGATGCATATCAGGTTTACTTTAAATACTCGCGTAACGGTCATGAGCGATCTTTGAGATTGGATGCGTTGAGTTGAAGTTAATCAAGAATGCCTTCAAGGCGACAAATATGCCACTATCAACACCTCACTGAGTTTGAACGAGGTGGGATAACAGGGCTATGATAAACCCCATTTTCCTTCTGCGATATTGCAGAAACATTTGGCAGGGATGTAGCCACTATGCATGATTGCTGGCAGAGGTGGTCACGGTCGCAAGAAGACCAGATTCCCGACAGTCACGTGTCACTACCGAGAGGGATCACCATAGTCTTCGGCGTATGGCTCTGGCGCATCGTATAGTATCTGCAGCAGCAGTCTGAGCTGAAAGTGGCACCACAGTGACACCACGAACTGCTACAAATCGGTAGGAGATGCGATTTCGTATGACAGCAGGAGCGCTCTCGTGCTTATCCCACGTACCCTGACTGCAGGTTTGGACGTCAGTTTGGTGACTCGCCTGTTGCGCTGCCATTCATGAATAGCATTCGAAGGGGTCTTTTCCAGCAGGACAACGCTCGTAAACATTCAGGTGTTGTAGCTCAAAATGCTCTACAGAGTGTGGAGTAGCTGCCTTGGCCTGCTCGCTCAACAGATCTATCTCTAATCGACCGCAGACCGGCCACCATCGAACGACAACTCCTGCTTCATTCACAAACAGCCTTTACCGTCCCTGTATTGATGGACAATGTGCAACGGTCATGGAACTCCAAGCCACATACTAACATCCGGCACCTGTATAACACAACGGATGCAAATTTGGATGCTTGCATTCTACTTTAGCCGGCTGTGGTGGCCGAGCGGTTCCAGGCGCTACGGTCTGGAACCGCGCGATCGCTACGGTCGCAGGTTCGAATCCTGCCTCGGGCATGGATGTGTGTGCTGTCCTTAGGTTAGTTAGGTTTAAATAGTTCTAAGTTCTGGGAGACTGATGACCTCAGAAGTTAAGTTCCATATTGCTCAGAGTCATTTGAACCAAGCCATTCTACTTTCTGGCGGTTATATCGGTTATTAATGTACCAGAACTTTACATTTGCAATGCTTTGTCTCGCGCTAGACAACTGTATTCCCAAAATTTCATTACTCTACATTAATATTTTTTTGATGTTGCGACTTTTTTTCCGTGTGTATTATACAGCACTTGAATGAGTAGAACTCGAAATATTTACAAATACTACACAAAACGCAACCTCATGTCTGTCAACAACAAAAGCTGAGATGAAACTTCCTGGCAGATTAAAACTCTGTCCCGGACCGAGACTCAATCGCGGGACCTTTGCCTTTCGCGGGCAAGTGCACTACCATCTGAGCTACCCAAGCACGACTCACGCTCCGTCCTCACAGCTTTACTTCCGCCAGTAACTCTTCTCCTACTTTACAAACTTCACAGAAGCCCCCCCGTCCAAACTTGCAGAACTAGTGAAAGGTCTCTGTTGGATTCCTTTCATGTTAATTTCTTAAATCTATTGTCATTTACGGCATAAATTCCTCTTCTAAATTTACTGTGGTGTTTCTGACTATCTGGGAGGAGACTGAGCAGTGAAACGTGTTACTTTTACACATAAACAAGAACTATCTGTCACACTACTACACTTTAAAGCACAGTTTATATGTAATTCATGTCACACAGTCTCATATGGAACCTACATCCGCTTTCATTTATGTACTGTATATGATAAGATACTGTCATCCCCCTTCCCTTCTGTGTGAGAGGATGAATGAGCAAATGTATTTGTAGTTGCATGCTGGATGGTAGCAGACAAGCCTGTCTGCTAGAAAACAGTAGGACCAACGTCGGAACAGGTAGCTACGCTTTCTAAGAGCAGAGAGGTTTCTATCCTTAGTACAATCCTGTCCGTCTCTTGTCATGTTGGTATAGGAAGCTGCCTCTCTGGCCACTTCCGTTTGTATTCGTGAGGCACCCCTCAGGAAGGGACCACGGCAGTCTGTCCGTGGCGAGCGTCTGAAGTGGTAAGATCTCCGGCTAAGCGCGTGTCTGCCAAGTCCGTAGGACAATGGACTTCTTAAGTTCAGCCTAACTGAAAATTTAATCACCTTTATTTCAGGCTTGGCTGTAAAATATCTAATGTTATCTTAAATTGCAACGCAGTGTAACTCGCGTGTGAAGTTCAGAATATCTTCCGGTAGTTGCTTTGTCACTACTTTGTGAGTAAAGTGGAACCACGTGTTGATCAGTAACTCTAACTAAGATCATCAATCTTAAATGCGAATGCTCGTGTGATTATAACGTCTCGTCTTGACAATATTTTTCAATATAGCAACTTTTCTTTATGTTCAACCCACGTGGGGTGTACTTTGTGAGACCAGTACCACGTGCTAATACAGCTGTTTGACCCGTCAGGTTAATAGTAAGACCATAGTAACCAGTTCGAGGTTTTTCTTTTGTAAATGGCATTTCGGTATAATTTATTTTAACTATCAAAATTATTGTGGAGTTACGCTCTTTGTGTAAACCAAGTTGACCACGTGTACCTTGTGGTGTAAGAATCAAAGTAGCCCTCAGCTATTCTTTTCGGGAAGATTTCACAGAGTGTTAGTATGAATTTAGTATACCAGTGTGTGGTAATTTCATGACGGACAGGATTGCGCTACGAACGTAACTTCTTTGGGTGAAAATTGAATCGGTTGGTTGTGGTTAATTTCCTCTTGCATATGTTTCAACGTTCTTTGTGTGTTATTTTATGAATGCAGTGTTGTATGCAGTCTCCCAATCTTGGCTCCATATTAGATGTGTTCTGTAAGATTACAAACTCACATTTTCACAATCCTAAATAAGGCACCAGCTTCGTTATGACTCACGTTTAATATGCTGAAATTTCAATGATCAATGTTAAAATAAATTTCCAAATATAAACTGATTTATTTCTTTTTATTTAAATTCTCTTTTATATATATATATCACTGGTTGTCGTATGACTATTAAAAGATTATAATTAACGTTAGTCTGATTGGGAATTTGGTAAGCTAGACTGGATACCTGGTGAAACAGTTGCGCAGTAATGCAAGGTTAACTTCCCCCGACAGCTCACAGTTTTAACCCGCTTTTATTGTCTATGAGCACCGCTTTCGTGGCAAATAAAAGCAACAACATTACACTAGCACTCCTGGAAGAAAGGAAATTATGGAGACATGGCTTCGACACAGCCTGGGCGAAGTTTCCAGAATGAGATTTTCACTCTGCAGCGGAGTGTGCGCTGATATGAAACTTCCTGGTAAACTGTGTACTGGACCGAGACGAACTCGGGAGAGCTTTTGTGAAGTTAACATGTGAGAAGGGACGTGAGTCGTGCTTGGGTAGATCAGATGGTAGAGCACTTGTCCGGGAAAGGCGAAGGGCCCGAGTTCGAGTCTCGGCCCGGCACACAGTTTTAATCTGCAAGGAAGTTTCATATCAGCGCACACTCCGCTGCAGAGTGAAAATCTCATTCTGGAAACAAAAGCTGAGATACCAGACATCGACTCACGGTGAAACTTTCTTATTAATGCGTAGGTTAGCATGCACGGACGGCGATACAGCTGCTGACTCTGGCACCCAGTCGATCGTACAGATCGCGATACTGCCCTGGGATATGTTGTGCTACACCTATTCAGCCTGTTCACTTAGTTCTGTAGGAGTTGTTGGATGACAAGCCGCAGGAGTTATTTGTCGCCCCATCATATCCTACACTTGCTAGGCTGTAGACAAGTCTGGAGATCGTGCTGGCCAATGACACTGCTGCACGACTTGCAGAGCACGTTGAGTTTCAGGGGCAGTGTGTGAGCGAGCATTATCCTTGATGTGTCGGCAGCTGGGCCAACACCTTGTAGCTCGAGATGGCTGAAAATGCACGCTAGACTAACGCAGACGGGCGTGAAGTACTGGAACAGGCTACGTAATTAATGCTATGAAGAAAAGTACGTAGCTGGATTAATACTTATCTTTAATCAGTCATTGTGGTACATCGCTCTTGACGATACACAGGAGACTTTAATTACAATCACTGTAAGGCTAATGGCGCCTTGCTAGTTCGTAGCCATTAACTTAGCTGAAGGCTATTCTGTCTCTCGGCTAATGAGAGAGAAAGGTTTCGTACATCTAGTCGCTAGCTAGGTGGTCCGTACAACTGGGACGAGTGCTTGTTCGTATCACGAGACCTGCCTTGTGGTGGCGCTAGGTCTGCGATCACACAGTGGCGACACGCGGGTCCGACATGTACTAAATGGACCGCGGCCGATTTAATCTACCACCTAGCGAGTGTGGTGTCTGGCGGTGACACCACAATCCTGATAGAACAACACGCCACCTTCCTGTTGCAAGCACGGCAGAAGATTGGATGTGAAACATTCTCCACGTATTGAGCGCTGCTTATCGTGCCCTGCCGAAACAACAAAGGTGAACCAGAGTTGTAGCAGACCATAATGCGTGGGATGGGGCCACTGTGTCTTGGACGAATGCACTCTTCTAGGCAGCGCTCACCAAGTCCACGTCTTTCGTGCAAACGACCGTCAGTTGCGTGCAGGCAGAATCTGCTTTCATCGCTGAAGGCCACAACGTACCATTCAGTCTTCCAAATGATCCTCGATACCGTGGCCTGAGTGGAAGCCAGCGTAGAATTGTGCGAACCTGTAGTGACACCGCTGTTAATCAGTTCGCAACATTTACTGTTGACACGTCTGGGCTCAAGAGCTCTCTTGTCTCTGCTCTGGTAGCTGTACAATCTGCTGCTGCTGCTCTCACAATAAAACCATCCTGGGGGACGTTTGTGCTACATGGAAGTCCGGAACGTCGTCAATGTGTTGGAGAATGTTCACGTGATCATTGGCGCTAGCATCGTTACACAACTGACGCAGCTCGTACAGCTTGTTGCCGCGCGGAGTGACAGGGTGAGAACCGATATGCCATAAGCATTTCACGTCTTCTACAGCAGTATTTTGGATCTGCTCGCAAGAAGCGCGTGGCGTATCTATAGCACGGTACTTAAAAAAATACGAAAAATTAAAAAAAAATCTGCACGAGGAAATAATGCGCAGTAGGGAAATGAAGAAACGGAAGACCTGCCAAATCAGTATTTTAAGGGTATCAAACCCAGCAAGCTCTGTGGATTTCTATCGGTGGGCGAGAAATCTCTTCAGTTGTTGATCCATACCAGCTGCTGGCGGTCCACCTGACAATTTCGTTTTTGTCAATCGTCGCTCGCCGAGGATGATAAAACCTGAATGTAACTTCTTTAATTTCTGAACCATGTGGTTCTTTTCTTCCACCTCCACGTCTGCCAACAACGTAGGTTGGAACTTACATAGTGGCAACATTATGAAATGGAATTTACTACTGTCGCTGATAGCACATGTTGTTGAGATACCTACCTTACCTCAGAGCAAATGGACTCTCCCGTCCCACGTCACCGGCGTGAGCACAATAGAGGGAAACACATTCACTTGTGAGCGAGCGGTGTAACGTAACGGTGTCACTATGTTTTCGAAACAGGAACAACGGAGTTGGATCAAGATTGAATGTGCCAGAAGTCGTACAGCACGACAGTGTCATCAATGTCTTCAAGAGGCGGGCGGGGAATCGGCATTGCCGTACAGAACAGTGGCACACTGGGTAAAAGCCTTCAACGAAGGTCGGTAAACTGTGGCAGACATGCATCGGGCAGGTCGTCCTAGCGTCTCTGAAGACGAAGTGCATGCTGTTGCCGCATTAGTGGACAGTGATCGACGCCATAAGATTTCTGAGCACGCCCACGAAACCGGATTAGCTGTGCTTCGCATCCTGAAGGAACGCCCGGGCATGCGAAAAATTGCATCACGATGGGTTCCGCATGACTTGACGGAAATGCAGAAATGGATGCGTTACGACGCTGCTCAGACGCACTTGGAGCGCTATGAGCGCGAAGGAGAGGCTTTCTTAAGTCGTATCGTAACACTGGATGAGACATGGGCCACTTTGTAAGAGCCAAAACTGAAATTCCAATCCAACGAATGACGTCATTATGGGTCGCCGTGAAAGACGAAAGTGAGTCAGAGCTCTAGTATGGTGAAAGTTACGGTGATTCTCGTTTACGACTGTGATTTTGTTATCCCAACGCACGGCAGACCGTCAATGCACAGTATTACTGTTCCTTTTTTGCTGCATCACCTGCGACCAGCTTTGCGAAAGAAGCGGCGACTCTTTCTGCGAAACCCATCCATCATTTTGCATGACAATGCGCGGGCGCATACAGCGCAAGCCGTGGCTGCTCTGTTCGGTGGATGGGACTGGTAAGTACTGTGCAATCCACCATACTCCCCGGACTTAAGGCCTTGTGACTTTGATTTCATCACGAAGATGGAGGAACCACTTCGTGGCATTCGCTTCAGAACTGATCCAGAGATTCGACAGGCAGTAGACGGCTCCATTCGCACCATCGAAAGAACAGGCTCTGATAACGGTGTACTACGTGTTGCACATCGCTGGCAACAGGTTCTCCACAACGCTGGCGACTACTTTGAAGGACAGTAACAGGTGCAAACATGTAACTATTTTGTACCGGTTGTGGATTAATAGTTGCCACTATTTAAGTTCCAACTCTCGTATTTTAGCTGGAAACGTTTCCTATAGCATTCTGAACTTCTTAGAATGCCATAATATATGCCCCAGTTATTCAGTATTCCTTTCCGTGGAGCTGCGTTTTGCTAACCATTTTCAAATTTTTCTCTGTTTCACATTTTATGAAATGGTTTTTCCAGCAGATTCTGAGTGTGGTTCGCATATCTAATGTGCGCAGTCATCAGTTGTGGTACAGTATTCAGTTTTAACACTTGTGCCTAGTATGTACGAAATGTGAAATAAAGTACCGCGATTACCATAGTCGCTTCTACATCTCAGATGGCGACTCCTTAGCTCAAACTAAACTGCTCAGTGTAACATTTATTTTATAATTAAATGTCCCAGTTTGACTTAAAGGTCTGGTCTGGTCCTAATTATTTTATGTTAAGCACCATTCAGAACTAGTCTGCACTGCGAAGAATGCTATTCTCGAATCCGGTCCTTTATGCTATAAATGTGTGTATAAAACAGAAATTTCCATGAAGTCTTGATTTAAAATGATTCAGATGGCTCTAAGCGCTATGGGACTCAACACCTGAGGTCATCAGTCCGCTAGACTTAGAACTACTTAAACCCCACTAACCTAAGGACATCACACACATCCATGCCCGAGGCAGGATTCGAACCTGCGGCCGTAGCAGGAGTACGGTTCCGGACTGAAGCGCCTAGAACCGCTCGGCGACAGCTTCTAGTTGCTAGTCTTGATTTATTGAGTAGCAAATTTTTTATTGTTCAATCACGTAAGTAGAGGAATGAACAACTATCAAGCTGAAAGTGAAGCGCCAAATTTTGGTCTAATCCAGGAACTTCAGGATTTGCGGGAAACACTTCGCTGATTGAACTGCCTCAGCCGGCATTTCTTCCCCACCTCACAGCTTAGAGCCGCCAGCGCTTTCCTCCCGCAGCTCCTAACCCTTTAATCCCTCAGGTGTGTAGCCGGCCACGGTGGCCGAGCGGTTGTAGGCGCTCAGTACGGAACCGCGCGACTGCTGCGGTCGCAGGTTCGAATCCTGCCTCGGGCATGGATGTGTGTGATGTCCTTAGGTTAGTTAGGTTTAAGTAGTTCTAAGCTCTGGGGGACTGATGACCACAGATGTTAAGTCCGATAGTGCTCAGAACCATTTGAACCATTTGAACCTCACGTGTGTCAACATGCACACAGAGCCCTTTGGCAAGTAGAAGCTCCCTTGCAGAACTGGCCTTTTTAGCTTTTTAGGTAAGGAGAGTACTTCCAGCTTAAATGTCATTCTATTACAACGTTGCTACAGGTGACACCCCGTGCTCACAGCACAGGGCTCCTAGCTTTGTGATCGCACACTTTTTGTTGCTTGACTGAATTTTTTGTCACTGATTTGCAGATCCATATTTAATTGATGGAATTGGTTCTTCTGCATTTTTCACAAGAAATGTTTTTCTTTTGGCCAATGTCGTGCTTTTACAAGACTCTGAGCCCACTGTAACGGGACAGTACCTTCGAAAAATTCTGATGTCTCGTTAGACTATTTCGAAAGATAATGGAACATTATACGTGCAACGTAGGTCACACAGCATGTTAAGGGTATAAGAGTAGATATTTCTACTGATGGCTGATGACAATATACTACATCAGTAACTATAATTGTCACGCGAAATGTGTTTTTCGGTTGGTTAGTGTTTCCACGTATGCAAGGCACAAGTAAGCCGTCAATGTTTTTCCCTAGCCAGAGGATCAGGTGTTGAAGTATGGATGCACGCATGCAAAAAGAATAAGTGGTCTATATGGACAAGTACTGTGTTACTGTCATGACTGTGCAGGAAACATCACGAAGATTGCTCGACTCACATTAAAAACAATTAACACACTGAGATACTAATAATTACAAACTCTGGCCCTATATCCCGAACACCCCGTACAACAAACGTAAACTCAAAACCCTACATAATGCACAAAATATCAAATGACGTAGAAGTTCTGCGAAATAATGCACGAAATGCAAAAGGGGAGTTACAGTATAAGCAATTAAGATTGAAGATAATGATGTATCAGACAGACACATATTGTGCAATATTTGGCAAACGTCGTAAGTAGCGTCAGGAGGCGACTAGAAGCGTCCCACCGAACATGTGCACACCGACGGATGACGCCAAGCATGGAAGATGGCGATAAACAACAGAGTAAGAAAGACACAGGCACTAGGCAGATGCAGGCAATCACTGGGATATTTGGGTGGACAGTAGATGATTCGGATATAGAATGGTTAATTTTATTTGAACAAATGGATTGAGGAGACAGAATTTATGGAAATAGGAGAGAAACGACGTGTGATCGTAATGGTGTGAACAAGTTAATTTTTGACTAACAAGGGGAGGCCGCCAATTGTGAAATTCAGATTCGATTCATACTGCGCATAATAAAAGCTCATGGCCAGAGGTGTAATGTGGCAAAGCACCAAGATGCACTTCTCAGCCGTTGTCGAGAAAATCGACAGTTAAAAGAAACCGTTGCGGTGAAATACTGTCTACGATTGATAATTTTCTACAGCGCGGTGGTGCAGCGGTAAGCGCTCGGGTTCGTAATCCGAAGGTCGCCGGATCAAATCTCGCTCCATACAACTTTTTTTTTAGTATTTGTAATTCATATATATATATGTATATATATATATATATATATATATATATATATATATATAATTCCCGGCAATCAGTTTCAACAATTATGCATATAATAAGTTGTTGAAAGTCGTTTTGTCGTGGAAAAACTGGTGACTTCGAACATCATTATGTTTTCCGCAAACAAAGTTGTATTTCACAAATGTTATTAATTGTCTTCATAATGTTAACCACCTATAGTTAACGGAAGACGTAGAAACGAATACGTATAGCGTAAGTCAAACGTTCGAATTAGAATAGAGACCCCACGAACACAAACTTGCTGTGGGAGATATGAAATATAAACTCCGTTACTCGCTCGTTACACTTGAAGGACAGATGTTGAATGGGCCGAAACGAGCCGCCCCATAACAGCGTAGTTGCCTGCTAACTTCGAAAGAAGGTAGATGCGGTCCCTAGCGCAACTTATAAGATCGTCCAAAATCAGTGCGGACGGGACAGCTTTGGTACACCCTGTTAAACAAACGGAAAAATGGAGGCGGTACAATTGGAGAGCGATCCGCCTTCACCAACATGTATAAGCAATTCATTAATAGTTTTTATATATTGCAAAAAACTAATAATAAAAAAATATTGCGTGGCGCGAGATTCGATCCGGCGACCTTCAGATTACGAACCCCAGCGTTTACCGCTGCGCTATGACGCAGTAGAAAACCATTAATCGTAGAGAGTATTTCACCGCAACGATTTCTTTTAACTGTCGATTTTCTCGACAACGACTGAGAAGTGCATCTTGGTGCTTTGCCACATTACACCTCTGGCCATGAGCTTTTATTATGCGCAGTATGAATCGAATCTGAATTTCACAATTGGCGGCCTCCCCTTGTAAGTGAATAGAAGGCTGGAGCAATAAGTAACAAAGTATTTGGTGACAGTTGGTGCCATAATTAAAGTACAGTCAGAAAGAGAATAATAAAAGGAAATAATTCTACATTTCTCATAGTTTTTCGACAGAGACCTTTGACAAATAATTTCCATACAGGTAGAAACAACGCGATTGATCACAACGCCGAGTCATCACAAGGTAACAAAAGAACAAGATAATTACTTTATATGATTTACACATGCTTCGCCAGACTGTTAAGATTAGGCTCAGTGATAATTTGAATATATCTACGTTGCTTACAAGGTGCAGGAACGATAATTATCTATCATTTGGAGTTAAATTCAGTTTAAAAAAATTAGTCCGATCTCATTTAAAATGCAGTCAGTTTATACAAATTTCGTTGTGCACAGAGACTAAACTTCGAGACAGGGACCATAAGCAGACTATGGATGCTTGGTTTAAAGTGAAAGAAAGGAAGCAATATAACACTAAGCATATTGTACTTTTGAGTGTGAGATTCAACACTCATAAAATAGTAAGTATTTTTATATTTGGCCCCACATGACAAGAACATTTAAATAGCAGCTACTTTAAGCTTGGCACCCCTTCCCGTAATAAAGCTAGTGAATTAAAAGACTTTATACCATGTTGTTCTATTTAATCCTTCCTACCTTCCCCCTTCACCCCATCTTCGAGCTTTTCCGCACAAGGTTTTACTTCTTCAAATATTCAGTGATAGATCTACCAGACGAGTGTGAAGTCTGCCGACGAACTTTCACGGCTATCGTCTGGAAAGGTAACGTACTGAGAACCGCGGCTGCAGTAGAGTTATAAAATTTATAGTTTAAACAGCAGCCAGTCACAAGTATGGTTCAAAAAATGTTTGTTTAAATCAGATCACTGCCGCTGTCGGATTTACACTGAGGTGAAAAATGTCATCGGATACCTCATAATATCGTGTGGGACCTCATTTAGTGCAGCAACTCGACGTGGCATGGACTCAACAAGTCGTCGGAAGTCCCCTCCAGAAATATTGAGTCACGCTTCCTCTATAGCCATCTCCATTGCGCTAACAGCTCCTAGCTGCATGCAAAATATCTGGGGCCTATTGCTCCAGAGCCTAGGGATCGGTGAAGAGATGTCTCTGTACAGGGACAATTTTAAAGTGTCCTACAAAGGTGCACGAGTGGCACTGAAGGCGAAGCCGAAGCCATTTTATTCACGTGTATAGGAATGTCAAGCCCAGGTGCACATGCAAAAGGAGGCGTGGAAAAGGAATAAAGAGAAGGCATGAACAAGCTTTTCTGGCAAAGCGAGTTCTGACGACATTCCATTAG